>NW_022436955.1:26744993-26788140 GCF_009761245.1 Sapajus apella
TTAGGGAGCCATCCTTCCATCACTCTACATTTAGAAGAGGGAAGGATTTGTGGCATCAGATATTTAAAAATAAAGGTAAAAATGTATAAATTGAGTAACTTAACTAAAATGATAGTTTAAAGTGGCAGCAGGGCAAAGGAACATTTGTAGCTTCAGAACATAGTGATAATTCTACAGTCTTCTGTGAGAATAAGCCTGTCAGGAATTTCTAGCCAAAATGGAAATTGGTGATGGTGGAGCAGCTGCAAAGCGCAAGTGAAAAAGTCCATGAGTTGTCCTAGCACACAGCGTGCTCACCAGTGCTGTTGGATATCTTCCCTGATATCAAAGGATCCACTCGGAATAGTCCAGCAATTTTTAGTGCTGAAGCTGAGTAAATGGCAGATTCAGGTGTTATTAAACAGTTCCATTTCAGGGAAACGCTTATTTCAAATCATTTCCTTGTAACCGTTTCATCAGCAAATTGATTCAACAAGTATTACTGGGCAGTTTCTATGAGTCAGATAATATTCTAGGTGCTGGGGACATGGCAGTGGCCAAGACCATTTAGAACTGTACTCTCAAGACATTGCCACTTTCCTGGGAGAAGAAAGGTGCCAACAAAAATGGATACACCACATAAATTTAAGCTTTGCATAAAATAAAACAAGGTACAATGACCGTCAGGTCAATAAAAGGCCTCTCGAAAGAGGTGATGTCGAAGCTGAGCCCAGTGAGAATAAAGGAGCCTACCACGTAAAGGCATGGAGAAAGAACATTCCAGACACAGGGGCCAGGAAGTGCAGAGACATGAGGCAGGAATGACCTGAGGGAGGGTAGTACCAGGTAAGACAGGGAGATGGGGAAGGGCAAGATCTTTCCAAGCATGAGTCAACAAACTATGGGCCATGGGCCAAATCTGTCCCTCTGTCTGTTTTTTTTTTTTTTTTTAAATAAAGTTGTATTAGAATACAAACATGCCCATTCATTCATGTATTGACTATGGCTGCTTTCGCATCATGTTGGCAGAATTGGGCAGCTGGGACAGAGACTGTATATTCCACGGGGGCAAAAGTTATATAATACCTGATCCTCTGCAGATAAAAAGTTTGCAGACCCCTGGTTTAGAGCTCCATAAGTTTTGATTGCATTTTAAACTTAGTAGAAAGCCCTTGGGTGGTTTTGAGAAAGAGAGCAGTTAGATATGATTTTACTGTTGAAAAATGTCTTGTGGTATTTCGTGAAGAAAGAAGTAGGGAAACAAGGGCATTTCAATGTTCTAGGCCTAAGAGGACCATAGCAACCGTGGAGACAGAGGTAACAGAGCATGTAAGCTTTTTCAAGCCAGTGTGTGACAAATGGGGAAATACTAAATATTGACTTATTTTATGATGCCGGCTTATTGTAGCCAATGCCATCTATATAGAATTACAATAATACTTTAAGCCTTAACAGGTTTATAAATTTTCTGCAAGTAGAAACTGGACTCTACCTTCAGTTCTCTTTCTCAACCGTATGCTTAAGACCAGGGGAACTGAATGGTTTTCTCTTCATCCTTTAACCTACAACTTTTAGCAGAGTCCCAGACACACAGAGTCCACCCAATAAATTCCACTGGATGATCAAATGGCCCCAAAGGGCAGAAAGCGTGAATCATGGTGAACTGTTTTTTTAATTCAATTTTTAGATAAATGTTGTATTTATTGGAAATGTATTCATTCATTCACCAAGTATCTTCAGAGTACCTGCTGTATGCCAGGTATGCTGTTTAATGTGGATGGGGTTGGAGGGGTGGATGCATAACACAGACGTGGACCCTGACTCCATAGAGCGTGCAGACTAAAGAGGAAGTCAGTAAATAAAGCGTCACTGCTGCTCAGGGGAAAGTCAGTAGGCTACCAGGAGCATCTCTCTAGGATTAAGGGAGGGAGATGATGCCTGTCGCAGGGTAACAAAGCAGTGGTCATCAGCTGTAGAATTTCCTAGCACTATTATATACTGGATGCTGGTCCAAGTTCCACACCTAGCTTTTAAAGCAGTCCTTACAACCGTTTGACAGTTGTGGAAACGGACACGCAGGGAAGTTAGGTTACTCCCATGGTCATACAGCTGGTGGATGATGAAGCTCAGATTGAAACTCAGACCTGTATGACTCTAATTCCTGTGCCTTTTCAATTCCTCCTCGTCCAAAACACTCACTGCCCTTTAACTATTTCACCCGTGATGATATTGCAAGTAATCCCAAATCTACCTTAAGGGTAAGGGAGCATTTTCTTACATACATGAGTGAGTTTATTTTCATGTATGTGTATGTGTGTGTTTCTGAATGTTTATGTGTGTGTGTCTGTGTATTTGTGTCAACGAGAAAGAGAGACACAGAGAGAGAACACGCCACCAACCTTCCTTAGTCATTTTATACTAGCCCAGCTTGCCAGGTAACTCCACACAGCCCATCCTTACGGTGGTGACCTCAAATAAAGCCAAATTCTCCCCCTAGCGGTAGTTTGAGAGATGCTCCAGAACTCAAAGGTGCATAAAGCATGCTGAGCCATCCGTCGGTCAACACAGTCTACAAATGTCAGAAAAGATTTATAATCAGCAGAGAGCTTGATAAAGCAGCTTTTACTGCAGCACCGTGGCTCTAAGACTACCATCCCTTCTGAGAACACAGTCTAGAGCCGATGCTCCATTAATCTATACAAATACCTTTGAATCACTTCACCTTCATATATATACAGTAAAGTTTTTTTTAATGCCCTGAATAATTTATGTGTAGAACCACCTCCCTTCTTAAGCAAATGGAAGAGATTCAGTATGCTATGTTCAATGGGAAGAGGGCAGATAAAACCCCTTTCCAGTATATGTCTTATAAAATATAGGTCGTGAGTTGGCTTTTTCAGTATCAAAGAAAAAAATTTTAATAGACTTACAGCTTTCTTGCTTTAATTATGGCTGCATTTTTAAAAACCAAGTGTAGTACCCAAAGCTATTTTATTATGCAGAAGACTCTTTTCAAATTCTCAAAAGTTTGGTTTGGGTAATTTTTACTTTCTTACACCAGTTTTCCACTTTACTGTGTCACCGTCTTTATCTGCTGTGATCTTAGTTTATAATAGGCTTCTGACACGGATGCCTTCCTCTTGGAGGTGGCTTGGGGGGTTGTATTTCTGCAGCCAGGCTCTGTGCCCTTAAAAAGGGCAGCTTTTCAGAATGACAGAGGACCTTGCTGGCCTGTTCCCCTGGCCCATCGAATCTAGACTTCAGAGCTGCTTTGCCATCTGTTCCTCTCCTTTCTTGTCACTTCTTCAGTTTTACCCTCTCTCTAGCTGAAGGGGTTCTATGCTTGTTGGCTCACACTAAAGTCATAAAGCAGGGCTAGAGGTAATGACTCAAATAGTAACATATGTGTATACATGTATGTATATGTCTACATTCACACACACACACACACATGAAATTAACTTCTGTCTGTGACGAACCATTCAAAAATGTTTGCATAGATTTTCACTACCTTTGGAAACTCTATTTGATGTGGTTTAACTGGAAATGTTGACCCACGCAACTAAAACTCAGGTAACCCAAGAGACTGCTACTGCTGGCACAGTTGTGTTCAGTGATTTCAGACACCATGGAGCAGTGGTTCAACTTTGAATGATTTTGTCCTCAGGAGACAGTTTGGGTTGCGACACCGGGGAAGGGGAAGGTGCAAGTTGCATATAGCAGACCAAGGCCAAGGACCACCAAACATGCTTCAGTGCACAGAACAGCCTCCACCACAAAGAATCATTTGGCTCAGAATATCATTAGGGTAAGTGTTTCTCCCTACGTGGAGAAAATGAAGAGTTTTAGTTGTGAAGCCCAAATGTAAAGTTGGCAGGAGAGATGCTACAGATTTTAGGCATTGGGTGGTATCTTTTTATGGTGAGCTACAGGAACCCACTCCTCTAAGCAGGATCCATGGACATGGAGCTCATTTTAACAGTGAGCATTTTTTGAGTGGGAGATGTTACCAGGCCCTCTGCTGAGGGCTTCTCATTGACTTACTACTGCAGTCTAGAGGTGAGGGCTGTGACCATCTCCATGTCCCAGTGAGGAAACTGAAACTGCAGGAAGCTAGAAAACAAACTGTCCAGCAGAGCAGAAGTGTTTTCCTCAAAATCCATTCTGCTGTCTTTCACTAACAGACCCCTATGTAGTCTACTAGCAGGTGTCCATATGAAGACTGTATTGCTCAGCCTCACTTGCAGCTAAGCGTGGTGATGTGAGGAGGTATTGGCCAGTGATCTGGAAGTAGGGGTGCTATGTAAAGCTTCTGGGCTAGATTCTAAAAGGAGCCAACTCAGCTAGGAAGAGTACCCTGTATTCTCCTCTTCCCACCTATTTTGCTGCCTGGAGTAGAGGTATGATAGCTGGAACTCAAGCAACCACCTTGCTCTGTGACCTGGCCTCCAGGGCAGAAGCCATGTGCTCAGAAGGAAGGACACAATGAGACGGGATTATTTTGCCTGTGGAATGCCATGCCAGTCCTGGATTGCCTCTTTCCAGAATTATTTTACATCAGGTAATTGTGAACTTCTGTTGTATTTAACTCACTGTTATGTTGAATTCTCTGTATTTGTGGCCAGATCTAATAACAGATGACATTTGCAGTGTCACTCAGCCAGTAAAAATTATAGACCAGACCATTTGATGTTGAATCGAGCCATGCATTGTTTTTTTTTTTTTTTTGAGATGGAGTCTTGCTCTGTTGCCCATGCTGGAGTGCAGTAGCACCATTGACTTACTGCAACCTCCACTTCCTGGGCTCAAGCAATTCTCCTGCCTCAGCCTCCTGAGTAGCTGGGACTACAGGTGCATGCCACCACGCCTGGCTAAGTTTTTGTGTTTTTAGTAGAGACAGTGTTTTGCTGTGTTAGCTAGGATGGTCTGAATCTCCTGACCTCGTGACCCACTGGCCTCGGCCTCCAAAAGTGCTGGGATTACAGGTGTGAACTACCACACCTGGCCTGAGCCACACTTTTTAACCACTGTGCCATGCTGCTCTAGACATTAAAGCCCACTTACTGCTCTGCATGCATTTCATGCACCAGGTTTTGTATGGCAATCAGAAAATTGAGTCTTTATTGGAACAAAAATGGTCTTTCTCTCCTCTATTATCTTAGAGTTCCTCCCAGAAGGCATTCTAAGGTCTCTTTGACATTAGACATTTTTATTAGGTTAAAAAAAACCACACTGCCTTAGGATGGAAACTTTCTTAGCATAGCTATTTTGATTTCCTACCATTACTGTAATTTCAGATCACAGTCTGGTACTAATAATCTGAAAATATTCCAATAATGCACACCGTCACGGGGCTGCTATTTATGTCAATGTGCTGGCTTCATGTCCACCTTCCAGGAGCCAGAGAGGAAAACTTGAAAGGGCTCTAGAAGGTTTTCAGAGAATATTAAGTTTTTTTTTGTTGCCAGTGAATCAAGTTGAAGTGCATCGTGAGAAAGTATCTGTTAGTTCATCAGGGAGATCATTGTATTCTGACAAGGGTACGGCACAAGGGCAGAGATGGCTGACTCCCATCTCCAAAAGATCTGGTTTTCAGCGGTGTTTCCACTGCTGATGATGAGACCTTTAACATGTTATCCTACCTCTCTGAGCCTTGAGTAACTCCTTTGATCATGAGGCTAATAACAGTGTCCCAAAAGAATGGCTGTGAAGGTTCTGTGAGCAAGTATGTATCAGGCTTTGAGCAGCGTGCCCAACCAAATGCTACATGGGTTACAAATACTGGCATCCACCAATGGCTTTATTTCAGTGGTACTATCAGGAGGGTCTTAGTGTCATCACCCAGCAGCTTGCAGGAGTTGGAAAAGTACTGGAGACCCATGGAGCTGAATTCTAATCCTGGCTCCTTCTCTTATCGGCTGTGTTCATTTGAGCCTCCATTTCCTCCCATTGAATTGGTGGTAATCTTCTGTGGCAGCACTTTGTATGAGTTAGAAATGGGCAATTTGAAGTGATTCATTATAGAAATATAAATAAAATTTCATGTGTGCATAGAGTTAGAAACAATGTGCTCTCCAAATTTTAAATATTTGTCACAAGTTTGGTAACTTCAAAGTGGTTGTCAGGATTCTCTTAGTTTTAATGAGATATAATTCACATACCATCCAATTTACCCATTCATCCATATAAAATTTGTACTTCAGTGGTTTTTAGTATATTCACAGAATTGTGCCATCATTGCCAACATCAATTTTGAATATTTCTATCATCCCAGAATGGAACCCTGTAGCCGTTAGAAGTCATTCCTTATAGTCTTAGGACACCACAAATATACTTTGTTTCTATAAATTTGCCTAGCTGGGCATTTCATATATAGAGGGTACACAGTATGTGATCCTTTCTGCCTGGCTTCTTTTACTTAGCATACTGTTCAAGGTTCGTCCATGTTGTATGTAGCTGTAGCATGTATCAGTACCTCCTTCCATTCTCCTGCCAAAGATAGGGTTCATTTTTAAAATCAATTTGCTCTTGCCATAGGAAATCTTGCTTTAGCTTTCACAGATGAATATGCACCGTTCTTTGTCAAGATTAGTCTTGAATTATGCCACTTCTAAATTATTTAAGATATTTGAGAATGTACCAACTACATAAAATATATCTGTGTTCTGTGTACCTTGCAGTTTTGTTATGAGCATTAAATAATATAATATATGTAGCAGCTGGGCTTAGTATATGGGAGGGGGGCTCTCAAGAAATGGAGCCTTCTATTATAGTTTTTTTGTTTCATCGTTTCATAGTAGATCTGTTTGTTACCTGCTTTTTTCTATAATTTCAACCTTGTTTTTTAGATTTGGGCATACACATGCAGGCTTATTATATGGAAACATTGTGTGATGATGAGGCTTTGGGTATGAATGAATCTGTCACCCAGGTAGTAGCATGGTACCCAGCAGTTAGTTTTGCAGCCCTTTCTCCCCAGCACTCCCCGCTAGTCCCCAGTATCTATTGTTGCTATTTTCTGTCTAAGAGATCCCCATGCTTAGCCCCCACTTATAAAGTGAGAATATACTGTATTTGGTTAGTTCAATACAGCAAAGGCCAGTTGTTTCCCTGTTGTTGCAAAAGATATGATTTCATTCTTTTCTATGGCTGCATAGTATTCTATGGTGTATATGTACTACATTTTCTTTATCCAATCCACCATTCATGAGTACCTAGGTTGATTCCATGTCTTTGCTGTTGTGAATAGTGCTACAATGAACGTATGAGTGCATGTGTCTTTTTGGTAGAACAATTTATTTTATTTCGGATATACACCCAGGAGGAATGAGATTGCTTAGACCAGTGGTAGTTCTGTTTTAAGTTCTTTGAGAAATTACCAAACTGCTTTCCGCAGTGGGTGAACTAATTTACATTCCGACCAACAGTATATAAGCATTCCCTGTTCTGCACAGCTTCATCAACATCTGTTGCTTTTTGACTTTTTAAAATAGCCATTCCAACTGGTGTGAGATGGTATCTCATTGTGGTTTCAATTAGCATTTCTCTGATGATTAGTGATGACAGTTTTTTCATATGTCTTTTGGACACTTATTTGTCTTCTTTTGAGAAGTTTCTGTTCATACCTTTTCCCCTTTTTAGTAGGGGTATTCGTTTTTTGCTTGTTGAATTATTTTAGTTCCTTATGGATTCCAGCTACTAGACTTCTGTGAGATGCATAGTTTGTGAATATTTTCTCTCATTCTGTTTGTTGTTCATTTATTCTGTTGATAGTTTCCTTTGCTATGCAGAAGCTCTTTAGCTTAATTAAATCCCACTTGTCAGTTTTGGTTTTCATTGTGATTACTTTTGAGAACTTGGTCATAAATTATTTCCCAAGGCCAACGTCCAGAATGGTGTTTCTTAGGTATTCTTCTAGGATTCTTATAGTTTGAGGTCCTAAATATTTAGTGACTCTTGAGCTAATTTTGATTAATAATGATGCAGTGTAGGGGTTGTTTTGTTCTTCTGAATATGGCTTTCCAGGTATCCAACACCGTTTATTGAATAGGGAGTCCTTTTCCCATTGCTTATCATTGTCAATTTTGTTGAAGAGCAGATGGCTATAGATGTGCAGCTTTATTTCTCAGTTCTCTATTGTGTCTCATTAGTCTATGTGTCTGTTTATGTGTGAGTAACATGCTGTTTTGGTTACCATATCCTTACAGTATAGTTTAAAGTCAGGTAATGTGATGCCGCTGGATTTGTTCGTTTTGCTTAGGATTGCTTTGTCTGTTTGGCCTCTTTTTTGGTTCCATATGAATTGTAATTGTTTTTCTAATTCTATCAAAAATGACACTGGTAGTTTGAAAGGAATTACCTTGAATATATAGGTAGCTTTGGGCAGTATCTAATCTGTTTTTGTGTTTTTCTCACTAATCTGTTTTTGCGTTTTTGTGTTGTCTGTGAAAATTCCAACTGATTAAATAAAAAATTAGTCATAAGTGCCCTCTCACAGACCTGCTCATCAAGTGTCTCCAGGACGCTATTTTTAAAAAATCTGGCTTCTTCCAAAGTGTCAAGCTTTCAGAAGCCCGTCAGTGGTCCAAGTTAGATACCCTTTAGTAAATTTCCACCCACACCCACGTATTCATGAAGCAATCTGAGACCTTTACCTTTGTCTGCCTGAGTACATTTCTATTATGGCAATGTCATAGCCGCGTGTAGGAGCTGTAATGAAAAACTGCTTTTGAAAACTCCTTTTCTAAGGTCTTTCCTGACCTATTTCAGCAAAGATGTGTAAGTGAAAGACATCCAGCCACCCTTCATCTTTATCTCTTTTTGCCCTAGGCAATTAGATGTCACAGCAAATGACATTTTTTGCTCCTTCAACAAGCCATCATGGCTTGCCTCATAGGTGGGAGACACCAGGATGAATACTTTCAAATTCATTATTCCATTCCATCCTCCCAGTGAGGCTAGGTGTTACTGTCTCCATGCCTCATATGAGGACACAGAAAGGTCGCCACCCACAGTCAGAGGAGGAACCATGTAAGTCTGGATCTGCCCAACCTCAAATCCCATCTTCCTTCTAGGAGACTGTATTTTCTCTGTCTCATTGTGGGTTAATTACTTCTTAGTATGCCTGCTTGTCCTCTATGATAAGAAATTTTTATACTTATTCAGTGGTCTCTAACATAAGCATTCAGTGCTGCTCCCCAGCCAAGGCTGTGCATATAAATAGGAAATGTTGATTTTATTGCTTATGGGAGCAAGCAACAAAAACTGCGATGGGGTTTCAGCTGAAAGTGTGCAAGTTAAGAGGCTGCCCTAGGTCGTCCCTGTCCGTGGAGTTTTTCCTTACAGCATGAGACAGTCCAGCTATGCCTGGTCCTAATTGCAACTCAAAGGATAAGGTCAAACTACATTTTAAAAAGGGCAAACATCACCAAGAGAAAATTTTGTAGAGTTAGAAAAACTGTAACAAGGAACCTAGAGATTACATTTATCTATTAAAGTATCAATCAGAGATGCTTTCTGTTGCAGGCAACGAAATAGCCATCAGCACAGCTTAAACATCACAGGTTGATTTTTCTCATATTTCCAGAAGCTGGGAGGTGGGTGGCTGCTTCTTGTGCTTCAGTGACTTGACAGTTGGCATGTCTGTGAGTCTTTGGACTTTGTTTTGTGGCTCTAAGAAAAAAAACATATATAGCAGTATTTATACATGTGTAAGCACATATGTGAGTGTGCATGTATGTGTGTGTGTATACATGCATGAGTTGTGGGCTGGGAGGAAGGGATATAGAATGGACTTGGGGTTAGCCAGTGAGTGGTCATGATACTGTACCCAAAAGCTAAGAGACTGCTAAATGAAGAAGAAACCAGCATTTCCCAAGTTTTTACTATGAGTCTGAGAATTAGTTGGTGGTGAGGGGCATCACTGAAATGGTCCTTTGGTTAAATAAGGGAAGGAATCAAAGTCAGATTGGTTTCTTTACTGGCATAATTTTGAGAGACTTCAAGATGTGAATAGGCACATCAGTTTCAAGATGATGTCACACCAGAGAATCTGTTATGAGGAGGATATTCTGTGAGCCTGGCACATGGGTGGTGGCAGATCCTTTGGAATGGCAGATCTCAGATCTTGAGCTGCTATATATATTGGGATGCTGAGTGGGTATGCTCCTCCTCCATAGAGGAGTTATTAGAGCCACAGAGTTAAAGTAAAATGGCCCAAGAGCAAGACAGTGAATATCAGAGAGGGTCGCAGGGCATCAGGTGAATTTTTGGCCTTGAGAGTGTGAGCTTCTACAGTGGAGAGGGGAGTCCGTGAGCAATTTTGGGATAGGGACCATGTTATGAATACTTCTTGAATCTCGTTCTCTCTACAATTACCCCTCCAATTTAACTAGCCTTCTCTGAAAAGCCACTATTCAAAGAGTGAAATGTTTACTGAATGAATTAAATTGTATATAAATGTCAGCCCAAGAATTTTGGAGGTTCATTTATTTCACTTCTTCTCATGGGGACCAACCATCCATCCAGTTCTTGGTAGGAAATTGACTAACTAGAATCCTTAAGGTGGACATAATAAGTCCAAATAAAAATGGCAGGCAGATCTTCTGCCTGTGGATCTAACCAGAACTGTTGGTAGCTGTGTTTTGGGTTTCCAAATAGTCTCTCTCTCACTTTCCTGTTTACTAGTAAATGCCTGGCTTTGATGTAACTGTAATATGCAGAATACAGAGCTATAATTTTAATACATGTCACCTCATTTCAGCCTTGCATTATCCCGAGAAATAGATAATGGATTAATCATTTACAGATAAGGACCTGGAACCTAGTACACAGGCCACTTGCCTAAGTCTCACAACTTCCCTTCACATCTTCTCTAAGACCATGTGAATCTGTTAATATAAAATAAAGCTCAAGATGGAAGAGGTGACTTTAAGCTCATGGGTTTTTACCATTGCCCTAAGGAAAAATGGAGCCAGAACTGCATTACTTGGTTAGTCTAGGCACCAGTGAAAGTAGAATAATTTGGGACTTTTATGAATGTTTCTTTTATGGATGCTTGTATCAGCCAGGATTCTCCAGGCAAACAGAAACAATGGGAAGACAGTGTGGGTTGAAGGCAGGGAGGAGGAAGAAGAGAGAGTTTCATGATAAGAAATTGGTCTTCCAAACACCACATGTTCTCACTAATAAGTGGGAGTTGAACAATGAGAACACAGGGAGGGGAACATCACACACTGGGGTATGTCAGAGGGTAGGGGCAGGGGAAGGGAGAGCATTAAGACAAATACCTAATGCATGCGGGGCTTAAAACCTGTACGATGGGTTGATAGGTGCAGCAAACCACCATGGTACATGTATACCTATGTAACAAAGCTGCACGTTCTGCACATGTATCCCAGAACTTAAAGTAAAATAAAATAAAAGAGAGAAAAAAAATTGTTCTTGTGATTTATGGAGGCTGAGAAGTCCCAATATCTGCAATCAGTAGCTGGAAAGCCAGGAAAGCCGATGTGTGGCACCAGTCTGAGTCTGAAGTCCTGAGAACAAGAGAGCTGATGGTATCATTTCCAGTCTAAAAGCTGTCAAGCTCAGGACCCAAGGAGAGCCAATGTTTTTGTTTGAGTCCAAAGGCTGTAGTGGACTGATGTCATAGTTCAAGGCAGTCAGGCCTCTTACTCAGCTTTCTGCTTCTGTTCAGACCCTTAACTAAGTAGATGAGGCCCACTCACATTAGGGAGAGTCATCTGCTTTTCTCAGTCTAATAATTGAAATGTTAATCTCATCCAGACACACCCTTACATCCAAAATAACAGTTACCCGAGTACCTGGTTACCCATGCTCAGTTGAGCTAACTTATAAAATTTATTATCCAACTGTTGCAGGCAGAATGTTGGCCCCATGACCTCCACCCTCTAGCATTATTCCTGCAGTCATGTGACCTCACATGGCAAAAGAGACTTTGTTGGTATAATTAAGGTTGTTAACCATCTGACCTTAAAACAAGGAGATTACCCTGGGTTATCCAGGTGGACCCAAGTAATCATATGGACCCTTAAAAGCAGAAGACGAAGACAAGAGAATGAAGAAGAGAGATGCAGCAGAAGAGGAGAGTTAGAAAAACGAGGCCAAAGTTAGTTCAGAGGGTTGCAAATTCTGAGATCCTGAGAAGGATTCAACCTGCTGCTGGCTTGCAGATGGAGTTGGACCTCATGGGAAGTGTGAGAAATAAACCCATTCTGCCAGCACCGCAAAGGATGCTGGAAAATTACTTTTTCCCCCCAGGGACTCCAATAAGGAACACTGCCCTGCTGAAACTGACAGTTTGGCATTTTGAGCCTCTACACAGGAAACCTACTGTGAACCGCACTGAGGCCAGACTTCTCACCCACAGATAATGTTGTTGTTTTAAACTACTAAATTGATAGTAACTTTTTACAATAGCAATAGAAGAGTAATACAGAATGTATTATTACATTATCTTACATACCAGTTAGAAGTAAAGCTGCTTTTCACGACAAAATAGCAGGAATCTTTTTTAAAAATACACAAATTCATAAACTGTGTAACAACTATCGAAAGTTCAATTTCAAATGAATTGCCAACTTATAATTTTCAAGGATTCCCAATACCAATGTCATTCCTCAATTAAAACAGCAACAGAAGCAATCTTGGGGACATGTTTAGCAACACATTTGAATGAAGCTCCCATAATTACGAATACTTTTGATATTCGTGGGATGCCACTAATTACCATGAACTCTCCTTTGAGGGGGTCACACTGACTGCATAAGGAGCTTTATGTGCGAGTCCCCAGACCCACACTGAACTTTCAGAAATCACATTTGCCCTTGCCACGGTTCACCTCACTTTCCCAGAGTAGACATCTTTCATAAGATGCTGGGATTTGAAGTGGAAATAACACTGACAGAATGACGACATCCCTGCATTTGGGATAAACTACCATCATTAAGGAAGTCACAGTTGCTGGGTTAAGGCTTTTGTAAAGCTTTTCCATATTCTCCAGATACTCTCCTGACACCTACACCTAGAACACACATGTTGGGAGTAATCCTTTGTGATAGGTGTCTTAGTGTACTTGTTTTGGAATATGACCTCTCCTGGCCTGTGTTCATGGCACGATTGCTGAGAAGACTGGAATGTGGAGCATAGGAGATCATGGTGTGGTGTTTGACTCATTGGCATACTCAAAAAAGTGTATAAATGTGCCTTGATTTAGCATATACTGTGTGCAAGTTACGCTGTTCACTTTCAGCCAACAGTGTGTTTAATCTGCAAAGCCCTCTTTTTGTTCCCTCTCCTTTGTTTTTGGCATTTAACAGCTTATTGCAGTATAATTCATAGATGATGTGATTCACCCACTTAACGTATACAATTCAGTTTTTTGGTCTATATATAATGTTATGCAGTCATCACCACAATCAATTTTAGAACATTTAATCACTCCCAAAATGAAATCCTGGGCTCATTAGTAGTCATTCCTCATTTCCCCGAAAACTCTTTGGTCCTAGACAACCAGTGATCCACTTTCTATCTCCATGGATTTGCCTATCTGGATATTTCATATAAATGGAATCATTTAATATGTGGCCTTTTGTGTGTCTTCTCTCACTCAGCATCATGTTTTCAGGTTTTATTAATGTTACAACATTTATCAGCACTTCTTTTTTTATTGCTTAATAATATTACATTGTATGGATTTATATTTTATGTTTTCCATTATATTATTACATTGTAATAATATTACATTGTATTCATCCATTTAAAAGTCCATGAACATCAAATTGTTACTACTTTTTGGCTACTGTAAATAGTGCTGCTTTGAATATTTTTGTATAAGTTTTCTATGGACATAGGTTTTCATTTTTTTCTTAAGTATGTATCTGGGAATGGAATTGCTGATTTGTAAAGTAACTCTGTGTTAACACTTGGAGAAACTGGAAGACTGATTTTCAAAGCAGCTGTTCCATCTTGCATTTCCATCAGCAGTGTATGAGAGTTTTGATTTCTCTACTTTTCACCAACACATTATTATTGGTCTTTTATTATAGCCTCTTTACCATCTCATTGTGGTTTTGATTTGCTTTTCTTTTTCAAGATTGTTTTGTCTAGTCTGGGTTCTTTGTATTTCCATATGAGTTTTGAAATCAGTGTTTCAATTTCTGTAAAAGAGAGAGAGAAAGGGAGCTGGGATTTTGAAAGGCACTGTTTTGAATCAATCTGTAGATCAGCTGGAAGACTATTGCCAGCTTCACAATATTGAGTCTTCCCATCCATGAACATAGAATGTATTTCCATTTATTTTTGTTAATTTCCTTCAACAACATTTTGTCATTTTTGGTATACAAGTCTTGCATTTACTCTGTTAAATTTATTCCTAAATATTTTTTATGTTATTGTAAATTGAATTATTTTCTTAATTTCATTTTTAGGTTATTCATTGTTACTATATAGAATCTATTGATTTTTGTATACTGATCTTGTGTCGTGTAAACTTGCTAGGAGCTCTCTTTTAACATAGACATTATTAGGCTTATTTCGTGTCTTCAATTATTTGCTCAAGTCTCATAGTAGAGCTAATGGAGCCCAACAGTCACATTCTGTTCATTATACTCTCATAATTATACAATATGTGCACAAGTCAAACATTAAACAGATACATTGCGTACTGAGATAGTATTGTTCCAAATACTCAACTATTTGGGCTGACCTTTCCAATGTTTGAGCCAATTATGGAAAGAATTTGATTGCTGGTTATAAACCATGAATTAGGACCCATTTTCCTCCCCTCAACTGTCTTTAATTTGAGCCATGATTGAATTATTCACCATGCCTAGTTGTTTTTCTTTTTCCTAAACATTTGAAAATTAACTCCTTTTCTTTTCTTCTTTTCTTTTTTATTTCAATAGGTTTCTGGGGAAGAGGTGGTGTTTGGTTACATGAATAAGTTCTTTAGTGGTGATTTCTGACATTTTGGTGCACCCATCACCCCAGCAGTGTGCACTGTAGTCACTGTGAAGTCTTTTACCCCTTCCCACTCTTACCCCCAAGTTCCCAAAGTCTATCATTGTTATGGCTTTATGTCCTTATAGCTTAGCTCCCACATGTGACTGATAACATATGATGTTCGATTTTCCATTCTTGAGTTCCTTCACTTAGAATAACAGTCTCCAATTCCATCCAAGTGTCTGCAAATGCCATTATTTCACTCCTTTTTATGGCTGAGTAGTAGTATTCCATGGTGTGTGTGTGTGTGTGTGTGTGTGTGTGTGTGTGTGTGTGTGTCTGTGTATATATACACATTTTTTTAATCCACTCAATGATTGATGGACACTTGGGTTGGTTTCATATTTTTGCAATTGCAAATTGTGCAGCCATAAACATGTGTGTGCAAGTATCTTTTTCATGTAATGACTTCTTTTCCTCTGGGTGATACCTAGTAGCAGGATTGCTGGGTCAAATGATAAATCTACTTTTAGTTCTTTAAGAAATCTCCACACTGTTTTTGACAGTGGTTGTACTTGTTTACATTCCCAGCAAGAATGACCATAATCAAAAAATCAAAAAATAATAGATGTCAGTGTGGATGTTGTGGAAATGGAACACTTTTTACACTGTTGGTGGGGAAATTAGCTCATTTTCTAGCAGCAGTGTATCTCTCCAGCAAAAATGTCACCTGTTTTTTTCTTGAACACACCATCCCCCATCATTCTTGATGCTAAAATATAAGGACATGTCTCTCCTCCTTTCAGAGTGACCAGAGAGACCCTTGTAGTGTTTCTTTTCCTTTTTTTTTTTTTTTTTTTTTTAAGTCGGAGTCTCACTGTGTTGCCACGCTGGAGTACAGTGGTGCAGTCATGACTCACTGCAACCTCAAGCTTCTAGGCTCAGACTATCCTCCCACCTCAGCCTCCCTAGCAGCTAGGACTGCAGGTGTGCACCACCAAGCCCCACTAATTTTTTAAAAATTTATTTTTCATAGAGATAGAATCTCACCGTGTTGCCCAGGCTGGTCTCACACTGCTGGCCTCAAGTGATCCTACCACCTCAGCCTCACAAAGTGTTGGGACTACGGGTATGAGCCATCATGACTATCTTCTAGTCTTGATGTCTCTCCTGTCATTTGTAGACTCCCTCCTCCTAGGTCACTTCCTGTGGTCCACACCAACATCCTTTCTCTAGAAACAGTAGCCATTCCCTAACTGTGAGCCTTGCGTTTATATTCATTACACATATGTAGCATCCAATGTGAAATCAAAATCAAGGTGAATGGTAAACTCAACCACCTGGTTTCATGTTGACCTTGTCCCTAGACTCCCACTCCCTGCAGCTGGTTTTACACTCTGCTTTGAAAACACAATTGATGCCATCTGAAATGATCTCCTCAACTTGGATCTCTCTGCCTGTATTTATCTGTATCTCCAATATCTCCTGCTTCTCAAGTATCTTTTTATTGAAACTGATATTTTCATCTTCTTTTTATTCTTCCTTTACCTGTACCTTTATTGATTTATTTTTTTAACTTTTAGTTTCCGGGATACATGTGCAGGTTTGTTATGCAGGTAAATTGTGTGTACAGGGGTTTGGTGTACAGATTGTTTCATCACCCAGGTAATAAGTATGATACCCTATAGGCAGTTTTTTTTATTCTCACCCTCTTCCCACCCTCCACCCTGGTGACTGTTGTTTCCTTCTTTGTGTTCATGTGGACTTAATGTTTAGCTCCCTCATATAAATGAGAATATGCGGTATTTGGTTTTTTGTTTGTTTGTTCATTTGCTTAGGATAATGGTCTCCAGTTCCATCCATGTCGCTGCAAAGGACATGATCTTGTTCTTTAGTATGGCTGTGTAGTATTCCATGTTATATATGTGCCATATTTTTTTAATCCAGTCTACTGTTGATGGGCATTTAGGTTGAATCCCTGTCTTTGCTAGTGTGAATAATGCTGCGATGAAAAAATGCTCTAATCATTAGGGAAATGCAAATAAAATCCACAGTGAGATACCATCTCACACCAGTCAGAATGGCTGTTACTAAAAAGTCAAACCATAATACGTGCTGGCAAGGATGCAGAAAAAAAGGGAACATTTATACACTGCTGATGGGAATGTAAATGAGTTCAGACATTGTAGAAAGCAGTTTGATGATTTCTTGAAGAACTTCGAACTACCGTTTGACCCAGCAATCTCATTATTAGATATATACACAAAGGAATATAAATCATTCTAACATAAAGATGCCTATATCTTTAATTCTGTATTCTGTTGACTGTCCTGTGCCCTTTCTTTTTAAATCATTACCTTCTCCTTCCTGCATCTTCAGTCACATTCTCCTTCATTTCTGTTGCATTAGTGGACAAACATATCCAGGTCTCCCAATCCTAAAAAGAGAATCCATTATACCCCTGCCTTTTTATCCTTGCTTACTGTGTATTATAAACTATTTTCCTCTTTCTTGGCATAGTTATATTTTCTGAAAATTCAGTGTTTCCTAATGCAAGCCATGTATACATTTGCTGATGTAAAAGATAATTTTAGGTGACATAGAGGTGATCTTTTATTATTTTAATAGCTATTTATTTTGATGTACAACTAGGCAATACCTAGTACATTTCCATAATTTAAATCATATCGTTGCTTAGAAGTAGGTTAATTTTCAAAAATCAATTTAAAGAATATTGAAAACTAAAAGTGGTACTGGCAGTGTTTATGTATGAATGACTGAAATACTGGAAGGCTTTGCATGTAAGAGAAGCAGAACTTTAAACATGAATGTAACTCAGAGTGAATAGTACCTCAGAACGGACAATGGTTTGTGAGTCTTTTCTGGATGACCCTAAGAACATTAGTTTTCTATATTGCAGAATGGGTATGAAGATTAGAGCAGTGTATTTAAAGGAACAAGAACGTTGACCAGGAAAAAAAAAGGTATTTAGTAAATGGTAACTAATTGTTCCCCAGACCCTATATATAGATATATAGGGATAGCTTTGGGGAAAGTCGAATGACCCAATACATAGGTTATTCAGTTCCACCTAAGTGGTTGTTCAGGAGGTGCTTACTGATCTGAAGCATCATCATCATCAACAATAACAGCATCGATGAGAGCTCATCATGGGCCAACACTGTACTATATTTTTCAGATGTACAGCTCACTGGTTCCTGCTTTGCAACGCCTTGTATGGGAGGTTCTGTAATATCTCCACTTTATAGGTGAGAACAGTGAGTCTCAAGGAGGTGAGGTGTTTTACCCAAGATCACTCAACTGGTGACAGGTGAAACACAGATTCAAATCCAAGAAGTCTGCTTTCAAAGTAGTCTTCTTTAACCACTGTGTTATATCTCAAATCATGACGGTTCTAACTTCACATGTTGTGGTACTTGGCATAAGAATATTTTTCTCCCCATTCTTCCCCCAAATTCAGTGCAAAAAAGATCTATATGCAGAGTTCTTTAATGGGCCAAGTCTATTCTAGTCTTAGAAGATGGAGAGCGACAACTCATCTCTGCTGTGGGGAAACTTGCAGGAAGGTAAAGGGGACTGATAAGGGATGACATTAAACTGCTAACCTGACAAAACACAGAGAGAATCCACACTGCCTCTGAATACGGATCTAGGGAAGCCAAGCAGTGGACCTTTGGCAGAGTCAAGTGGAATCTTTAAAAGAGATCAACAGAAATAATATGGAGGTAGGCTGGGCACGGTGGCTCACGCTTGTAATCCCAGCACTTTCGGAAGTTAAGGCGAATGGATCAGAAGGTCAGGAGATTGAGACCATCCTGGCCAACATGGTGAAACACTGTCTCTACTAAAATACAAAAAATTACCCTGGCATGGTGGTGTGCACCTGTAGTCCCAGCTACTCGGGAGGCTGAGGCAGGGAGGTCACTTGAACCTGGGAGGCAGAGGTGGCAGTGAGCTGAGATCATGCCACTGCACTCTAGCCTGGTAACAGAGCAAGTCTCCATCTCAACAACAACAACAAAAAAGATGTAAAGCACTAAGATAGTTTTTCCTAAATATTTTATTGTCATGTCAATAGAATTGATCATCTACACCACCAGTTTTAAAGTTACCTTTGACAACTTTTCCAAAGCCAGAGTTTCGGTGTATTTGGAGATTTCCATAATATTGAGCAAATGTTTAAAAAACTGTATTGAAAGTGTTTGCTGTACATAACAGCATCTCAATGGGAAGCAGATGGCATGCTCGATTTAGGACTGTTGTAGGAGGATCTATTTTTAAAAGGGTGTCTTTACAAAGGGGAATTGCAAAGGATAGGACCATAACCTTGGGCAGTAAGAGCACAGTAAGAACAGTGCTCCCACAAAGAGTGCAAAGTAAGCTGACGAGGTGAGGCTAGGGAGCAGGGAAGAGATCTAGAAGGCTTCCAAGTAGAAGGTGATTGGTAAGCTGTCTTGAGGGAATTCCTTCTGGATAGCATGAGAAGCATGTTCCAGGAAGAAGGAACCTATGTACAAAGACCTGAAAGAGTAAGGCATGATCTGGGAATACAAGAGGTGTGACTTGGTCATGGACTATGGGGATAGCAGGGAGTAGAAGGGGCTGAAAAGGCCACCATGATACAGGTGTTGGGGAGAGGCAGGCAGCATGCCAAATATATGCGTTAAGACTGTTAGGAATCAAATGTTTGTGGATTAAAGATAAAACACAGTGGTTAAGAGAGAGAACTTTGAAAGCAGACTTCTTGGATTTGAATCTCTGCTTCACCTCTCACTAGTTGAATGATGTTTGGTAAAATACTTTACCTCCTTGAGGTGCAGTATTATTCTAGCCTATTCCTAAACCTGAGGAATGAAGGAAGAGTCACTGACCTGGAAGGAGTGAGTCCCATAGAGAGCCACTTGGGAGGAGCAGAGACTTCCAGCATGGGATATATCCAACCCCAGGCAACCCAGAAGGGAAGGATCCAGGTGCATGAGCACTCTGACCTCACTCACCTCACAGAAGGAGATCACCTCCTTCTGATCTCCAAGCCCAACAGGAAGCCAAAGGTCTTTATCTCTTTAGACCAGTCTCCGGGGATACAGGGGAGGCAGAGGAGGGTACTGCAGGTATGCTAAAGGGTCGCACTAATGATGTTCCACAATGAGTGCAGACTTTCTTATATGTTCTTGCTGCTATTCCATAAAGCAAAGCCTGGATTCGCATGATCTGAGTGGAAAAAAGTCCTAGTCCAACCCCTTAGCCTATAAATTCCAGAATTTCAGAAAAGTCAATAGTGTGTCCCAGACGTATTTCAATATAGTTACATTTTACTCAGCATAGAAGGTTTCTTGCATCCACTTAACTATTGTAAATGAATAACCATATGACCTTCAAGAAGATTCCAAGCCAAATTCCATTGGTTTCTAAGCTCTTCGGGTTGCTTACTTTTAAGAGTGTGCTTATCTTTTCATGCATGCCTTTAAAGAGACCACATTTTTTTCTCTGATAAAGTCAATTATCAGTATATGTGCTTCTCTGTTTACAATTTTGACTAAATAATTCAATATCTATGTAGAAAACATACCCCAAACTTGAGTTTTCCTGGGTTGTGCGTTTTGCATTGTCAAAGTGTAAAGAACATCTGAGTTGGAACGCGTAACCGCTTCAGGATACCAGAGGATGCAAATCAGTGAATTGTTTCAAGGTAGAAGCTTAAAGAAAGTGCCTTGAGCTGTGTGTTCCTCCGTTAGCATTTGTTATTACGAAACCATTAGACTGTCTCTGGATGTTTTTCCACACACCTGCTGGTGTCAAAGAATGACAGGTCTCTCATTAAAGATGCGTAACATCTAGCCTCCTGTTCTCACTCACATTCCAACTTCTGGTATGAATATACTGCTTCCCTATGAGCCTGCTGCAAGCCAGCCAGATCCTATTCAGAATATCTACTTTCTACCACATCCAAATATGGGCAGCATATATATACAGACTTGAAGTGCACAGAGTTTGAGTCAACTCTTTAATAACCATGGGGATTTTGCATCTCAAGAAATTCTGAAAATGATGTAATGATATAATGTAGCAGAAATTTAATTTGGTAGGTAGGATTAAGAGCTGACAAATTCCCTCTCTTTAAGTTTCTTTAATTCCGTCTGTGCAAGTCAGAGCATTTGGTATATTCCCCAGCCTCCCAGCTGATATGCTAAAATTGGTTTCACTGTACTACTCTCAGGCATGCAATGAGCTAGGCAAAGCTGTTTAGTTACTTGCGATCTGTTTACATTACATAGAAGGTTGGTTAATTAGAAATAATCATGTTTCTTAATTAAGGAAAAAATTAACTTTTAAATAAGTGCTGAGGCCCCCTTGGGTCACAGCAGATAAGGGACTGAGCACATGGTTTGTGGTTGTCTGTGTGATTCTCTTTAAGGAGGGTCTGAAGTGTGCAGTGACACAGCCATCAGCCACTATGGAACCAAATATTTGTGGATTAAAAGTTGTATTCATTCTGTTGACATCTTATGAGTATCTGTTGTGTGCAGAGAAGTATGTTGGAGGACTCTGGGAACTTGAAGATAAGTAAGACAGAATCAGATCTTTAATGGAGCTGACAGTGTCATGGGAAAAAAAAACAGGCTTATATGTTGTATATTTAGCAAACTGTGCTAAGTCCTAGAAGAGAGTTGGGTAAATATCCCAGGAAAACCCTCAGAGCAAAGTAAGCTGATGGGCTGAGACTAGGGAGCAGGGAAAAGATCTAGAAGGCTCCCAGGTAGAAAGTGATTTTGATAAGCTGAGTCTTGAGGGAATCCCTTCTGGATAGCATGAGAAGCTTGTTCCAGGAAGAAGGAACTTACGTAGGAAGATCTGAAACAGTAAGGCATGATCTGGGAATGCAGGTAGAGGGGGTGTGACTTAGGCACAGGCTGTGAGGTTAGCAGGGAGTAGAAGGGGCTGGAGAAGCACCATGATACTGGTGTTGGAGAGAGGTAGGCATCATGCAAAGTGTATGTGTTAAGACTATTACCGTGAGTTTAAGCAGGAAGTAAAATTGTGTCAGCTCATTTATGTAAAGGACCAAGAGAAGCTTTAGGAATAGCAGTATCTAGGTGTTTCAAATGTATTGTCAGGCATCTTTCTCACTTTTTCCTTGGCTCTGCCTTTCTCTGTGTTAGCTTTCCCCAGTTGATAGCAAACAAATACAGCCACCTGGCATTTTCCCTACTACTTTAACAACAGAAGCTGCCCCTTACCCTTTATAAAAAAGTACTGTTCATATGTAGCTCCCTTTAAAGTTTTAGGTATGCCTCTGTTGGCCCGGTTTAAGTCATGTGTCCATCCCTGAATTAATCACTGTATGCACAGATGTGGAAGACTTGAAGGAGCTTATCCCCACACCTAGAGCCAGGTATGGGGAAAAGGTGATATCAGCCCTTCCTAAACTTCAAAGACTACAAGTGAAAGAATAGTGGTCACTTAAAGGAAAATGAGAATGCTGGTATCAAGAGCAAGGAGAACAGATGCAGGGCAGAAATAAATAGATCACTAGCATGCAAACATGTCAACGTGAGAGCTCTTGATGAGTTTTGAGTAAAAACATGACATGGACATGTTTTCATTGGAAAAAATTTATTCTGGCTTTGGAGAATGGGTGGGAGAGAGGAACATCTAACTGGGTGAGATGTTAGAGTGATGACAAGGGCTCAGTCTAAGGTGATCGTGGTAGAGATGGTGAGCATGAGACTTGCATATTCTAGAGAGAGTTAGGAGGTAGAAAAGATGGACTGCAGGTTTCTCATGCATTACAAAGGGCCACAAATCTTGGAGGGTCTTGTCCCCTCACCTTGATTCTAGATGGGGAGAGAACATTGTTTTGACCGATGCAATATGCAGAAGTGACACTCTGCCACTTACTTGGTCCAGTCCTTAAGAGATGGGTTGATTTAATTTACTGTCTCTTGCAATGTTCACTCTGATAGAAGCCAGCACCACATAAGAAGTTTGGCTACCTGGAGAGTGCCCTGTTTGGAGAAGCTCAAGCCATAGGAAAGAGCCTTGAAGGATGAAATACTACACAGAGAGGGAGGTCAAGGATGAGTGAAGCACCGTTCATGTGAATAAAGGAGCTATCTTAGAATTAGATTCTCCAACCCTGGCTGACCTCATGAGAATCTGAGATGTTACCACCTAGCTAAGTCCTCCCTGAATCCCTAACCCGCAAAATCATAAACACAATACAAGTGAAAATATTTTTAGATTTATTTTTGTTCTGTAGTACTAAATAACCAGAATAAGAACTGAATTAAACATGAAAGGAGGGAAAGGTTTATGTTGTCAGGCAGTGGCAAGAACCACTGAAGTTTATAACAAATGTAAGACAAAAGGTTAAACCACACATCTAAACCACACTCAGCCCCTAGTTCCTAAGAAGCCTGGTCCATCTCTTCTTCTTGCCAAATTCCAAAGCCTATTTCTATATGTGGATGTAAATGATAGAGTTAGGCTACAGTTTCCCTTCCTCCTGAGGTTTTCTCTTTGATGGGGCTGTCAAACTCTTGAGTGAGCTTTATTGTAATTCACAGGGACTGTCAGTTTTCCATAGTAGTATTATTTCATTCATTCTTTAATGTGCCTGTTGGAGGTGACAAATTCTCTGACATGCAACCACAGGCCATAAATGTAAAAATAAGGCAAAACTTATTGAATTGAAAAGCAGATGCTTTGCAAGGCTCCAACCAATAGGCTTTCATTTCTTCTGCCTGATAGTGACTCCCACATTTATGCCAGTTCTTGAGAACTGTAACCAGAAACTCTTGTTCTGGGAGTCAATAGAATAGATCTGAGCAAAGGCAAAGACAAGAGAAGTGAGATTGGTCTTTGTTCTGGTATTGCGATATCTAGTAGAAAGACCATAACACACAGCTAACCAATAAGGTACTGTGTAAAAATTAGAAACAGGTGTTCCCTTCAAGCAGATAAATTCCAAAAAATGCCTCTCTGGAAAGCAGCAGACCATTGAGGTCTTGGCTTAAGGGGTAGAAGATAAATTTGCATGTAAAACAAATATATCCCTTCCTCCAGAAAGTTGAGCAAGAGGAGGGCAGGCTGCTGTCAATAATCTCTGGACCCACTACCATGTTTGGTGGCTCTGAAAGAGACAGGCATTTGCTTTCTAAGAGCATCCCTTTCAGAAGCAGTATCTGCATCATCATTACCCATTTATCCAGCCTTTCCTCTATGGCAGATACTGTGCAAGTTCTTTAACCCTAATCCTGAAAGAGCTATTGATGATAGATGCCACCATAGATGACAGAACAACACCTGAGAATCTTGATACCTTGCCCGGAAACACACAGACGAAGAGTGGGAGAACTGTATCTCAAACCTGACCTTTCTAGCTCACATGTGGCCTCCTGTTGAGTGAAGAGTGGCTTCTTGGAGAAGTGCACCGAGAAAAGCACACATCCATACCTTGGCCATGAGTTTGTAGCAGTATCAGCTCTCATACGGAAATCATTATGTTCTAATTGTCCATCATGATAATATATGTGACTGTTTTCTTTCACATTTCCAACAAAGGGGTCCTGTTGAGTTGGATTGGCCATACTGTCAGGTAGGATGCAACTGTGAGTCTGTATACAAGGAACAGGAGCTAATGCAGCAGAGCGGGGTGATTAAGACTCTGATATGACCCAGATACCGCTGGACTGGAATCTCCGTTTGACCTCTTGTTATGATATTTGCATGACCTTAGGCAAGGTACTTGACTGCTCTGAGCCTTAGTTTCTTCCTCTTTAAATTGGGATGGCTATAATTTGTTCTAAAAATGCAGTGTATAATGCCTAGACTTGTAGGTAACATGTATTAGACAGTAGAACTGTCATGACCATTACCAGAAAGATTTTACAAACACCCTAAAATCATCATAGGATTCAGCTAGTGTTCTTAGCCTTCTGTGCTCACACCATTGGCTTATGCTAAACTTGTGATCAACCAGAAACTTAAGTGCATATTTCTTATAATTATTTCCAACATATGCTTCTCCAACTTAGAAATTGTATATATATATATGTGCATATATATATGTATACACACATATGTGTGTGTTTCACATGTGCTGATTCTTGATGTTATATTTACCCATGGTTTTTATTTTAATTAGCTTTACCCCATGGGAAGAATTCCATGTCTTGTCTCTTCAATCTGGTTTTTTGCCAGTTATATGTAGCCTTTTATAAATATTAAAAATCCCAGCTGGGCGCAGTAGCTCACATCCGTAATCCCACCACTTTGGGAGGCTGAGGCGGGCAGATCATGAGGTCAGGAGATTGAGACCATCCTGGCTATAGTGAAACCCCATCTTTACTAAAATATAAAAAATTAACTGGGTGTGGTGGTGTGCGCCTCTAGTCCCAGTTGCTCAGGAGGCTGAGGCAGGGGAATCGTTTGAATCCAGGAGACGGAGGTTGCAATGAGCCAAGATCATGCCACTGCACCCCAGCCTGGTAAAAGAGCAAGACTCCATCTCAAAATATATATATATATATCTATATATATATATATATATCTCAAAAGTCCCATAAGCATGTATTCTGCATCTTTACCAAAGTAATAACAGCTCTATATGGTTTAGAAGGGCACTGACTATATCTCCCTCAAGTGTCAACTAAAAAATTTCAGTTAGATACGAAGCTTGCATCAAGAACTGTGCTGGGTGCTGTTGACTCTTCCATGTCCAGTGTTTACCATGGTGGGTGGTACAGAGTCACTCAGAAGCGTTGGATGGTTGGATGGATAAATGGATGGATGGATGGATGGATGGATGGATGGATGGATGGATAGATGGATGGACAGGCAATAAGCTTATTGAATTGAATAAAATAGAATTATATGTTTATGTCTACATTTACCTAAAAGCCAATCATACAGTGTTTTGGTGAGGTTGATCAACCAGTTACCTATTTACCTAAAAGTTTGATCACTCAGCCCACATTTTTCCATGGTATGCACAGTGTGATCAAAGAGGATTCTCAAAAGCCATCCTGAAATTATGATACCATATATTTGCCAGTCTCCTGGTTTATCAGTTATGTAACAACAGACTTGAAGAAGAAAACCAGCTCACACCTGTGCTCAAGGAGACATAAAGTTGTTCATTACTGTATTGTTGGAAAAGCAATACATTGGAAACTGCCTAAATGTGCATCAGTAGGTGAATGGCCAATAAAAATTTTAAAAATAAATATAAAACTACAACTCAATGGAATGAACCAAATATTATATATATAACCAAATAGTTTATATAAACATAATGTGTGTGTGTGTGTGTGTGTGTATTATATATATGTATAGAAAGAAAGGTAGAGTGTTCAAAAATAAGGAAGCCAATTTTAGAACATTTCCATATGATATAATTTTTAAATGGTTAATAAACATATGCACACAATAATATATCATTATCAGAAACAAATATATGCATGCCTAAGACTATCTGAAATAGATTGGAAGAATACCAATCCTTTGGTACTGCTGGATGAGGATGAGAGCGGTTGTCGCTGGTGAAAAGATTGAAAGTCATAGAACAGGATACAGTGGATCTAAGGGCTTAAGCTTCATCTGTAATGTGTTATTTCTTTTAATAAAATAAAGGCAACGCAAATGTGACAAAATGTTAACAGTTGGCAATTCCAGATGGTGGGTGTATTGATTTTCATACTATTGTTCTTTGTGCTTTTCTGTGTTTTCTTAAAATTCACAAAGTATAAAACTGGAGAAGGAAGGTAACCCTCATTGGTTGCTGATTGTCAGCCCATTCATTCTATTTTTGCCCCTTGGTTTTTTTTTTTTTGAAGATATAAGACGTGACAGGTACACGTGAAACCTTTCTACCTACCTACCTAATTTAGAAGTAGGCTCAGCTGCACGTAAAAGAAAAAAACTCAAATAACAGTAAGACGTTTCCTATGCAGCCATCAAAAACGATGAGTTTGTGTCCTTTGTAGGGACATGGATGAACCTGGAAACCATCATTCTTAGCAAACTGACACAAGAGCAGAAGATCAAACACCACATGTTCTCACTCATAGGCGGGTGTTGAACAATGAGAACACATGGACACAGGGAGGGGAGCACTACACACTGGGGTCAGTTGGGGGGAAATAGGGGAGGGACGGTGGGGGGTGGGGAGCTGGGGAGAGATAACAAGGGGAGAAATGCCAGATGTAGGTGATGGGGAGGAAGGCAGCAAATCACACTGCCACATGTGTACCTATGCAACAGTCTTGCATGTTCTTCACATGTACCCCAAAACCTAAAATGCAGTAAAATAAATAAATGGGAAAAAAAAAGACATTCAGAGGTCTGTATAGGGCAGCCTGGAGATGTTATTTGGGACAAAATTCTACCATTCAGCACATGGCATCTGCCCTAAAGGCCCCTTCATGGCTCAAGGTGGCTGATTGGAGTTCCAACCTTCACATCCATATTCTAGATCAATAGTTCCTTCTCTTCCCGAAATCACCTCTGCTTACAGCTTGTGGGCCAGAATTAATCACATGGCCACATAGCTGCAAGAGGGATGGGGAATAGAATGTTTCGTTAGGCATATTACCCAAGTTTTCTTTTTAATTAAGGAAGAAGAGAAGAATGTATATTAGGAGGTAACTACCAGCCCTACCACGAAACTGTCCTCATCCTCAGTGCCCTGCCTCCCTTCTCAGAGGAAGGCACTCTCTTAGAGTTAGTATATAACTCCTGGTCTATGTTTCTATAATTAAATAACTATGTTCATATCCATTTAAAATACACCATTTTATTGATCTTAAAGTTCTCATAAATTCTGCAGTTATTGCCTTCTTTTTCCAGAGAACATGCTAAGTAGTTCATGTTTATTATTTAATTGTGTCCTTAGTAGATGGTAACAACTACCTATTTAATAGTTGCTTGCTTTTTTCAAATTTTAGAAAATATATCTTTTTCTGATGTCTAAAGTTGGTGTTCCCTTCTTGCCGTCTGGATTGAGCACTTGTCTTTAGCCTCTGCCAATTCCTCACTGCCTGAAATCTTCCCAGAAATCGTGGACTCTCCCCTTTCCTGCCCCATTGTGTGCCTTCCTGGATTTCTGGCATCTGGCTTCTCCTGCCTGTGTAGTAAGAGTTCCAGATCTCTCTGACTTAAGCCAACAGTGACTTTCAGTGTTGTGCGTTCCCTGTCCAGCTTCATGATTTTTCAGCACTGAGATCACATCAACGAGAACACTCGAAGCCCTGGGATGCAGTTCTTCTGGATCTCAAGTCTTGAACTCATTAAATGATAAGCTCTTTACAGATATTTTTCCTCCCATTTATTAAGCAGCAATTACTCTTCATATCACCTCCTCCCATATCACCTCTGTAATCACTCTCACTAGAAAGCTCACCTAAACCCGCCGATTAACTGAGCCACATCATTCCAAACCAAAGCTGCACATGCCTGAAATTAGGGATAAAAAAAACAATGTACCGAGAGGATAAACACCTCTTTCCTTTACTAGATTCAGAGTATTTTTCAACTGAATGCAGCCATTGCCACCTTATATTTGGCTTAGACAGACTAAAGTCTAACAAGATGTTCCTTATACACGAATTCACAAGTGTAAAATCATATGGATGACATGTGTGCCTTGCTGTCAGTCTGTGCAGAGCTCTGCTTGTGCATTCATCTTCTCACTCAACAAGTGCCTACTTCATCCTGTGCCTCTGTGGATACACGAATGACTAAAATGTCCCCCTTATGATCTAATGGCTTAGAGCATGGGTCGCCTAGTCCATCATGAGTGGGCTTCAACCCCAGCTCCCTACCATGTGCTTGTGAATAAGTCACCTACCTTCTAGAACCTCTGTTTGTTCATCTGTACTAGAAGGATACTAATTCCTCCACGATAGGGATGATTTGAGGACAGAAATGACTAATGGACATCAAGTACTCAGCTTGCCACCTGGCACATAACGAAGACAAAAATGAACATTGACCAATACTAGTGTCTTCTTCATCTCCACCATTTCTACCACCATCCTTAATTGGTTGTGCAAATAAATCCACAAGTACAATTTAATCAGATAAATTCATGGAAATGATTTATTTTGATATTATTTTAAATGTACAGGAAAGTTGGAAGGACAGAACCAAGAACTCCCGCATCCCCTCACACCGATCCCCAGCTATTCACATTTCACTGCATTCACTCCATCTCCCTATGTATGTATCTGTGTGATGTCCCTTCAGCCCTCTATGCTCCGTCATATATGCCTCCCAAGGTACACCCTCCTGCATAACCACCATGCAAAGCTGCAAGTCAAGAAATCAGCACCTGAACAAAACCCAGTGCATTAATACATTGATGCAGTGTCCAATCTCCACACCCCATTTAGGGTTTTTCTTGCTCTCCTACCTTTCCCTGCTTATAAATGCCTTCTGTAACAGTTAGAAACCTTCGTTAACCTCAAATCTCTCCAGTTATCCCAGTGATGTCTCTTTTTCTTATCTGGCCCAGGATCCCATCCAGTTACACCAGTGGTTCTCAACTGGAACTGACTTTGCACTTCCCTCTGACCCCACCCATGATACATTTGGTAATATCTGGAGACGTTTGATCACCACAAGTAGGGATTGGTATTGGCATCTACTGCCAAGACAGCAGAGAAGCTGCCAAATACCCTAACGTGTTCAAGACAGCCCCCAACAATTATCCAGTCGAAAATCTTGAAAGAGCTGAAGTGTAGGAACTCTAAGTTACACATTGCATTTAATGGTCACATCTTTGCAGTCTCCCCAAGTTTGGAACAATTCCTCAGTCTTTTCCTGGCTTTCATGGTTCCCAACAGTTTGGAAGAATGCAGGCCTTACATTCTGCATTGTGATGCTCAACCTGGCCCATCTGATGTTTCCTTGGGACCAGTTTCAGGTCATATATGGGGGAGAAAAACCACAGAAATTATGCCATGTTATCAGTGTCCCACCTGCTGGGGCACACACAGCCAACCCTGCCCAAGTCTCAGGGATGTTAGCCTCTTCACCTGCTCATGTCAACAGTCTCAGGTTTCCCCCCCAAAAAAAGTCACCATTTTCTCCTTTATAATCAAATTTGGAGCAAGATATTCCAGATTATCAATCTTCTGATATGCTGCTCTCATCAGACCTCAACTCACAAGTCTTGGCTCCCCTGCCAGTTCCCAGCTGAGCATCTGCACTGACGGTGTGTAGTGATTTCCTCTTTCCATGGCTCTTTGTACATTTATGGTTGGCATTCTACTGCAAGGAAGACTTTTTCCTCTTCTCCTATTAATATATCCATTCATTTATTTTTTATATCAGGATGGACTCATGGGGTTTTAATTATAATCTTTGAATTGTTTTCTGCTGCTTTTTCTTCTTTGTTTTAATGCTGTGCTTAAATTGTGTCATTTTGACCAGGGGGAACCAAATCTTGAGGCTTTTGATAACTTCCTCGTTATTTTTTTTTTACCACTTACTTTCCTATACAGTGAGATATTCTGAACTCATATTGTACCTTCCTGCCCAACTCTGGCCTTACTGACTTGCCCAAGGAACCTTGGTTTCTTTTTGTGGCTGGTAGTCTTTAGAAATCAGTATCTGGGTATTTGGTGAGCTTGTGGATGCTGGAATGTCACTGCTGCTAGATCCTCTCAGCAGACAGAGCAAGGATACAGGCACACACACATATATGCACACAAATATACATACACATATATGTATGTATATATATACATATATACACACGTGTACATCTATTATGTACTCATTTGTACATGTACATATGTCTACAGTTACTGTATCTATCTGTATCATTCATACATTAAATTTAAAACACAAGTTCAAATTGATATCTCCAATTCCAATCTCATATATAACGGTTTTTCTAGCCCTCCTACTTTTTGTGTTTATCAATACCTCTGCAATGGCAAAAAGCCTGACTATTATTATCTTCGATATATCTACTAATTGATTTGATGAAATCACGTGATGTAACCAACTTTCCAACCATGCCAGCCATCTCTTCTGACTCCCACCTCTGCCTGACTTCCCAGAGCACCATATACCAGGCTGCCAGCAGGTACTGGTCCCTCCCTTCTTCCCTCCAACTCCCCCAGGCCAGTGAAAGCAGGGAATTGACTAGCAAGGCAAATTTATGGACAAAATAATAGGATCTAGGGTTAAGCCAAACAAGAGGCAGTGCAAAGAGGCTTTCTGCAGGAGTCAACACCTTGAGCTGCCTAAAGGACACAGAAGCATCAGCAAGGTAAACACCCTGTGAGAACAGCAGCAGAAGGAACAGTTTCGCCAAAGGCATAGAGGAAGAGAGCTTCGTCACTCCTCAGACTTGTATGTAGGTCAGAGGCATGGGATCAGAGAGTATGGAGAGGAGAGAGTGGTAGAGAGGAGGCTAGGCAGGTGTGTGGGGCCAGATGGTGAAAGGTCTCATGTGTATCAGTGTGGATTAACGATGAATCTTTCCTGTCTCTCTCTTCAGGCACACACTTGGCTTTTATATCCTCTAGATACTCTCAAATAAATCCATCTGTCATTTCCAAAGTTATTTCTACCTGTTATTTACAAGTCTCATGAGTTGTCATGTTTACATGGTATATTCAACTTCTAGGAAGGTATCTGGTACATAGTATATGCTCAGTAAGTGTTTTAAGGCAGCAATGTATGTTTTTTTTTCAAGTTCTCCAGGCCCTCTGTCAAACCCAGGTAGTTGGCAAGTCCCAGCCAACTCCCAGCAAAGGCGGCCCCCACTGTTGTTACATTTGTACGGAAAATGTAATGGGTCATGAAATAGCATCAGTTAGCATGCAGAGGCTTATATGCATATATTTTTTGCAAACATTTCATCCTATAGAAATAAGGGACCAAAGTATAAAATTCTTGAGAGGCAGTGGCTTTAGATATTAGTCAATGAGAGAGAATCGTTGTTTTCATTAAATAGTGCCAGTTATTGTAAGGCAAGTAACATCTTCATGATAATTCTAAGAAACTGTCTGCCTCATTAGGCAGATAAGGCATATTATGATTTGAATGCAGAATAACCCCAGTGATAAATGAATCTCCTGGTAGAATAGCTTCCAAATTATAATTTCTTTCTTTGCAAAATTGCCATCAGCAAGGTGGCCTGATCACATTTCAGAGGCCCCTTTTACTCGTCATGGAAAGCTCAGCTATGCTGCAATAACAAGAAAGTCCCATAATCTCAGTGTCTTAAAAAATTAAAATAACTTCTTAATAACAAAACATCTAATGCAAATAGAGCTCCTTCATCTTGTAGTTACCTCTAGAACATGGGGTCTCTATGGTCACCTGTAGTATAGGAAAAGCGATTGAGGTGACATTCAGCTCTTACTTTGCTCAGCCCAAGAATCAAACTCGTCACATCTGTTTTCAGTCCAATGACTAATACTAGTCATATGGCCCCAGCATAACTGCAGGAGAGGCCGGAGAATGTATGGGAACCTCTTTACATTCACCAAATGGAATCTTTGGCAAATACTAATGATTCCCAGCACGTCCCACCATCTCCTTTTTGGCCTGAGAAAAGGAAAGAGATGACACACTACTGTCTTGACTTTTCTCTCACTTGGGTCCAATTCTATCTGAAGCTATTTTGGATGGTTATTACAATGTAGTTTATCATAATGCTATAGAATATGAACTCTGACCATAACCAGCCCTAGATTCTAGAACCAGCATCTCCATTTCTAGCTGTGGGTGCTTGGACAAACACTTCAACTTTCTCAGTCTCAGTTTCGTCATCTGAGCACAGAGTAAACAACAGTACCAACCTCATAGGGTTGTGTGGATTAACTCATTAGAAGCATGTAGCTTTTGAGGAAACATGAGCTGCCGTTTTATTTGAAGTGGTGCTGAATTCAGAATCCCATGGAAACTTTCACAATGACAACAGTTAGCCAGCCCAGAGCCATGTGGAGAAAGGATGTGTAGCCATGATCTCTTCACCGAATGCAGCATCAGAATCCACCAGATAAAACCAGCATCAGGACATTGACCACAAAGGGATAGGCTTCCCAGGATGCTGGAATGTTGGAGACAGAGCTATTATTAGAGACACCTGGTCACTGACCCAGCTTTCTTTCCGTGGCTCAGATTGGGGCTTGATAGTAACAACTGCCTTAAATGGGAGTGACTGCATTTTTGATGTCAGCTCTTCTAGGATGGTACTAAAAGCCACGTATAAAAGAGGTGTTGGTTCAAAGTAAGCAGGATTTTCAGTTGCACCTGTGCTACCTGATAGCATTACCAACCCTACTTGAGGACTCTAGGTGCCAAGTAAGCTGCAGTGAAATGTGCTACTCTTGCTCTGCGTGCCCACTTCATTTCAGGAGCGAGTTTGTATCTTCATTTAATTTTATAAGGGGTTTTCCATCATAGTCAGATTTGACTGCAAGTGAAAGCAGATCCGACCATGGTGGCTTAAACAGCTTGGGGGATTTTGGGTGGCTGCTGGCACTGGTTCATCATCATCATGATGTGAGGGGTGTCCCCACTGTCATTCTCAGCCTTTTCTGCAAGACAGGTGCCTCTGCTCCAGTCATCACTTCGGTATGTAAGGAAGAGGTAAGAGGAAGAAGTGAGGTCTGCCCCAGCTTTTCCATTACATCTAGAGAGCCAGTGTTTCCCTGACTCCTACAAGAGACTTTTGCCTGTATTTTGTTAGCCAGAATTGTGCTGTATGCCCAATTCTGTAACTCTTAGTTACAAGGGAAGTTTGGAAAATTAAATACTTGTATTCATAGATTCTTTTATAGAGGCAGGGGAGGAAAACAAGGGTTAGAAATGAATGTTAGTAAAACCAAGCTGCAACTTTTGCCCCAGGAACTTATTGAAGGATATTATAAGTGAGGAGGAGGGGGCATGGTACCCATTCTTATGCTCACTTGAGATGCTGTAGTCAGTCCTCCCTAGAATTCCTCAAGTTAAGGGCTGTTATTTCTTCTGCAGGAGGAAGGCATATCATGTGAACTGGAAAGTTCTTATTCTCCACTGAGAACTAATTGCCTGCAGCAGGTCTCGGCTCACTTCTAGTTGTTTACTATTTTCCAAGTCACTGTGATTCCAGAAGGTATTGGGCCTCAGTGGAGCTCAAAATGGATATTAGCTCTTGGGTGCATTTTATTGATTTGGGCACAGGAGGGAAATTATACGCTGGGGATTGTCACCCTGGACAGTTAAAAATTTAAAGTAGATGAATGGAACAAACCTCCTCCTTAAATAGTGCTCAGAAATCAAAGAACTTAAAAAATGTAAATGGGATTCATTAAGAGCTACAAAATTAGCTTTCTTGTGGTGCTTTGATAAGTTTTTCTTGCAAATCTCTGAAAGTTTAGCTCAGGGCAAGTCTTGGACATGGTTGAGAATGTCTGACTTATGAATGGCTAAGTGGAAAATGGGGACCAGTTTGAAGAGTCTCTTAATACGTGGCCATCTTAGGATGCCACTGGCCCCTACAGCAGACCCCCCAGCATTTTACCTTTGCTGTCTCTTTCTTTGCCTTGGTTTGCAGTGTTTACATAGCATATCAAAGTGCTAGCTTGAGTTAATTTTCATTACACTCATTTTAACACAAAGGAGTTGAGTATTCAGGAATTTCTGTTGTGCTGGGTTTTTACTCTCTCTGTTAACAAGAATTATTTTCGATTCATCTCTGTCTTACAGACTGATTGGCTTTTCATTATCAGGATGGGGGTGAAAGACATCCTAGACATGACGCCTACTCTGACTGAGACCAAGACCAAGAATGGGGCATTGACAGCGTGAGGCTGTACTTGGCGGGCGGGTGTTTGTTGTTGTTGTTGTTTGGACTGGGCATTGTTTTACAGTGCAAGATTTTATTTAAGAATCATGTTTCTGGGCTAGGCATGGTGGCTTCTGGCTGTGATCTTAGCACTTTGGGAGGCAAAGGCACGCTGAAGTCCAGGAATTAGAGACCAGCCTGGGCAATATGGCATAACCCTATCTCTACAAACAAACAAACAAACAAAATCAAAATAATTAACCAGGCATGGTGGTAATGCCTGCAGTCCCAACTACTTGAGAGGCTGAGGTGGGAGGATCACTTGAGCCCAGGAAGTCAAGGCTGCAGTGAGCCGTGATTGCACCACTGCACTCCAGCCTGGCTAACAGAGTGAGACCCTGTCCCCAAAAAATCACATTTCTGGCTGTTTTTGACCAATGAGAGTTGATGATGTTGGACAAGTGTTTGCAGATGGCACCATGGGCTGGAGCTGAGCAGCAGTTGCATGGCCCCATGGGCTGGAGCCCAGGAGCAGCAGCTTAGCAGCAGAGCTGAGCAGCAGATCGTGGCAATTACAATCCCCACCACACCCTATTGCCTTGCCCTCTGCCCATGATGCCAATTTACCAATCTCTGCATGGCCACTTCAGGCCTTGCGTTTGTGTCCCCCATCCAGACTGTCTCCATTGTGAAGCCATTTCCAAGGACACAGCAGGTGTGTATGTGGCATGCCAAGAGTCTCCTCCTGTCTCTCCACCATCCTCTCGTCTCCAGACTTGCTCCCCAAGATGGTTGTGGATATAGCTGCATTAGCCTCACCTAGGTGCTTTTTAGAAATTGACAATCTAAGGCTCAGCCACAGACCTAGTGAATCAGCATCTGCCTTTAATAAGATCCACAGGTAATCTGTGTGCTCATGAGTTGGGAGAAGCACTGGTCTAAAGCACAGTTTCAACCTTGACTGATGATAGGCATGACCGGGGCACTTGTGAAAAACCCATTCCCAGGCGCCACCCCAAAACCAGTCAGAGCCATCAGGGAAGGGCTCTGAGAATCCACAGGCTCAACACGTGCCCCAGTGATTCTAAGGCATAGGTCAGTTAAGAAGACTTGGCTTGAAGAGTAAGTTCTCAAACTTGGGTATATATCAGAATCCCTCAGCTTGCTTTTCATTTGTTAATTAAAGAAACATATCATAATTTACAAAATCACATTATTGTAGGAATTTAGAAAAGTCATGTATGCAAAATATAAGAACATAAATTCACATAGTTGTGATTTTAGTATATCTTAACATTTCGGTGTATAACCAATTTTTTTAGGTGTCTGTGTGTATTTATTTATTTATTTATTTTTAATTTTTTTTTTTTTTTTTTTTTTTTTTTTGGGACAGAGTTTCGCTCTTGTTACCCAGGCTGGAGTGCAATGGCGCGATCTCAGCTCACCGCAACCTCCGCCTCCTGGGTTCAGGCAATTCTCCTGCCTCAGCCTCCTGAGTACCTGGGATTACAGGCACGCGCTACCATGCCCAGCTAATTTTTTGTGTTTTACTAAAACACAAAAGACGGGGTTTCACCATGTTGACCAGGTTGGTCTCGATCTCTTGACCTCATGATCCACCCACCTCGGCCTCCCAAAGTGCTGGGATTACAGGCGTGAGCCACCGCACCCGGCCCTGTGTGTATTTTTTTTAACCAAAATGAGATCATACCATAAGATTATTTTCAAACCTGCTTTTCTCAGCTAACAATCTCTGTCTTTCTGTAAAAATAATTTTCACGTTTGACCCCAAATACCCATTTACAATGAATTGTTCTTTCAAAACTAAAAGCCAATCACGATGGATCTGGTTATTCCATCTTTTATGCGTTTTATAAATAAGCACATTCTTCTCCTCCCTAGTCCCTTTATTTTATTCTCCACATAGTGCTGCCTTCTTGATGTGCTGGACCATTTATTTCACAGATAGTTCCACCTTTTGGACTTATCTGGTCACTTCCTCATGGTGTCACTTAGCTGCTTATTCTGTCCTGGGGTGCCTTTGTTTGTTTTCTTTAATGCAGATTCCAAGACTCCCCTTAAACTGGTGAATTAAAGTTTACAGAGGCTGGGGCCTGGGAATCTAAACTGGTTCCACTTTCCAGGGTGAGTCTGAGTCTGAGAGTTAAGGTGTCCTAGATCATTCAGCAGCAAAAGAATAGTTGGCCCCTAAATCTACAAAGAACATTGCTTTGTGCATCTGGATTCAGACAGGGTCCGATACTATCAAAGCTGGGAGTCTCTCCAATGCTTTGACTAATGGGATCTGAGCTTGGCTGTTTCTTTATATTGATTCAGTGATAAGAAAGTCAACTTGGTTGGAAGGAGCCTCTGTCGTCAGCTTGCAGCTGGGGCCTTAGCTATGCGTGTAATTTTCCCATAAACATGCACATCTCTTGGAGTCCTGGGCCATGTGTAAATGAGTGGGAATACAAGAAACCTGGAGCACCCCAGAAAATCTTCAGGCACTGGGTTTGGAGCTGAGGAACTCAAAAATACTCAGTTTTATTGAAGCCCCTTTATACTGCTTTAAATGGATACATTATGGGGTCTGTGGCTCAGAGGTACCAGTGCTCAGAGCAGTATCTGCTTTCCACATAGGACCAGTGGGCAGTGGTCTCAGCATGCCACCTCAGTGAACTCAAACCTGCATATACCAAAATTTATGTAGATACTGTGGAGGTAGAACCACGTACGGTTAGGTCCTGGGGCCCTGGAGCAGTAAATCTTAACCTTATTGGACACGGTATCCCATTTCTGTAATAAATATATATATATATATATTTTTTTTTTCCATGAGAACCACCACAGAGACTTTTAACTTGCCTGAAGATAATGTGTGATTTTGAGATGTGATTAGGGATTATCATTCCCACCATTATCCCACTATCAACAGGAGCTGCTGTTCCTATTATCAACAAGAATATGCCTCCAAGCCAGGAGTCCTGCTAATCCCACCATCTCTCCACCCTGACAGCCACACCCCAAGATCAGATTGTCTCCGTGGATTCTAGTGCTCAGGGAAGTTAAGAAAACTCAGTTCACAGTGCTCGGTTCAACCTTAGACATGCATCAGAATCACTTATATTGCTTTTTTATTTTTCTAATTAAATAAAAATATTGTTACAAAAACATTATATGTGCATTACAGAAATTTAGAAAAGTCAAATAAGCAAACCAAGAGTATAAAGTTACTGAGATTACCACGGCTTACACCTTAGCATATGACCTTGCAGAGATTTTTCTAGGCAATGTGTATGTGCACTTTGTGTATAGGTATGTGTGAGCCTGTGAGGATAGGCCTTGTGCACTTTGTGTGTAGATACGTGTGAGCCTGTGAGGATAGGCCTTGGGTACTTTGTGTGTAGATACGTGTGAGCCTGTGGGAATAGGCCTCTTCTTTGGAGTTTCTTCTTGATGGAGGGCTTGACCTGTTTCACTGCAGCTTCACTCTTAAGGAGCTTACACTGCCCATACTTCCAGGGTCTGAATACACTGTCTGTAAGGTCAGATTTAGTCTTGGTTCTCTGGAGTGGTACTCAAAGCATGTGTGATGCTGGCAGCCCACTTATGTGGCTCCTTCCACGATTAACAAGGTCCCCAGATCTCAGGGTACCTTCACTCTTTCTATACTTGTGTCCTCTCCGTCCTTTCCAGTGGGGTCCTCTTCCTCATCTAAAAATTGCAGAGTGCCAAAATGAACAAAGTAAGGACAGGCCCCACCCTAGTGAGGGTCTTCATTGCTGTGGCAGCCCACACAGTCCTTCTTGGGCAGATGAAAATGGCAGAGTTGGGAATGAAGGTGTTCCCAGTGTTTTTCAGCATCCTCAGCCCAGGAGGCCACCTCTCTGATTGGTCTTCTGTTTCGAGGGATCATCCTGACCAAGCTGCTCCAATGTTGAGTATGCTTCTCTTATGTCAACAAAGCCAGCGTACAGATGTGCCCATGGGTGACAGCTGATTTGTGCACACTCTCTCTGTCAGTCACGCATGTGTCTGGGGCTCCATGTGCTACCTGCTGGTCTTCTCAGAACACAAATGGCCAGGTGATATTCCCCCAGGTCCAACCAGGCCTCTAGTGGGGGTGACTCTTTGCAGAGGTAGCTGAAGCAGGAGAAGGAAGAGCCTCAACTCAGGGGAAGATCCGTTGTCATCACCTGCCATTGAGCAAAGGCCAGTCAAATCCACTGGAGCTGACCTCTTTGACTTCAGGCTAAGCAGAGGCCTGGCTCTTAGCAGGACAGCTTCCTGCACTTGGGATTTTTCATCTCAGCTTTCAGAGGATTTCATTCCCAATTCAAACCATACAACTTACAATGAGCAGTATCTACTAATGAGTTGAACAAATGGGCTCCAACTGCCAGGCCAGCGTGGCCTCCGCTGCCTCTAACCTCCTTCACCCTCTATTGCCCAGGGGACCCTGAGAGGCCAATAAATATCTCCCAAGACTCTCCTCAGTATCCTTGTGTGACATTCATAAGATTTTAACCTGCCTACACACAGTTAAAATAATAATAAGCCCAATTATACTATAAAGGAGCAAATAATTTACAATAGAATGTCTAGGTAAATGTGCAGGTGCAGGTAGTCTGGTGCAAGCCCCCTGGAAAGCATAATGAATCGTCCCGCCAGAGTATCCTCACACAGGATCACCACCAACACATCACATCAGCTGCAGTGCAGACGAACACAGGTCTGTTTTGCATTGTCACCCAAGTGACATTCAGCATTACCATTGGTTAAGTAATTTTCCAGAACTGGTGAGATCATGAACCAAACAAAAAACAAGGTCTCCTCTTTTGACCCAGGGGCTGCATTCGGATGATGTGTGGAATGTGTTCAGCTGTGCAAAAAGATTGGGGGTTTGAATGTAAGATTGAGTTGGATTCTAGACTCAGATAATTATAAACAAGGTTGATTTTCCCCACCCCACCCACCAAAAGATTGTTCATCAGGGTTATTCAAAATGGATGCAGGGCAAATCTATATAGTTTAGGAGCACCATGTATCACAGGCTGTCTAGCACTTATTGTCACCTCCCACTACATGCCAGTAGCACCCCCGATTGTTAACACACTCAAAAATCACCCCCATGTACTTCCAATCACACCCCTACACATGTTGCTCATCTGCTAAACCTACCTTGAATGACTTCAATAGACTGAATTTCCATCCTGGCCCCACTGCTTAAGAGCTTTGTGGCCCTGTGCCTATGTCCACCAGTGCCCAAGGCCTTGGTGGCCATAACCCCCAAACCTTGGTTTCCTCACCTGTGATATGGGTGCATGGACGAGGTTAAATAACATCTCCCATCTTAAAGCCTCCTTAGCAGAGTGCCTCATGAGCTGTAAGTACTAAATGAATGCCAGCTATTATTTATAATTTATATTATGTATTATTTATGATTGTTCCTAAAATTATCATGAATAAGTGCTTAACAGCAATGAGCTAAGATTCTGAGTGCTATTTCATGGATTTTAGAGAACTAAATTAGATTCTAGAACCTCAATTATCGTCGTAATGGCTCCCCTGATGGAGTTCCGAAACTGTCGCTTCGTGAGGACTCACAGCAAGAACATCACAGGAATGAATATTCACCCTTTCTTAGATGTGCGCACAGGAAGCATTTGACAGGTCTCTCTGAGCAGCTCCAAGCCCTCATCTGGGACCACGTCTTCCACCGACCAAGCCCTAAGTTGTGATATAAAACAACAAAAGACGCTGGGAGTACATACGGCTTCAAAGACAGAACCAGCGCACGAGGCAGAATCACAGTGTAAGAGCTTCTGTAATTACACGCTAAATTATGCGGTGCCATCTTTAAATTATGTAGGAAATAAGAAAAAGGAAAATCTCAGTGGAGGCTGGAGGTAGCTTCTATAAGGAGGGAGGTCTGAGCTGGCCCTGAAGAATGCTGGGAATCTGGTTCAGGAATGAGGCTGGAGGAGAGAGGGTGAAGAGATGGAAGCAAGTTGGGAGGGAAGAGGCCCAGGGGAGGGCATAGATGGAGGATGATGGGGTGTGGGTACCCAGGCCTGGGAATTCAGCCCTTTCCAGGGCAAGGGAAAGTTCCCTGCCAGAATAAATAAAGAAATAAGTACTATTAAAGCAAAAACAAAGTGTTACCAGTATCCAGATAAAATGTCCCCAGGGATACCTCCTGGGCTATTCCCTGAGAACTTGTCACCCAGAGCTGGTGCCAAACTGATGCCAAGAGGTGCCCATAAATGGCACCTTTGGGTGGGCAGAGGCATCTGGCTCTGCACTGGTTTTTACGGTCTGGGAAAGGAAGCATTCTCATGGGAATATTGTTCTTGCCTGTGGGAAGGACTGTGGGAACGTGTGGTTACTGCAAAGGGACATTTTGGAGCGTACATGCTTGTTTATGATGATGGATGACTGGCTCAGGAGAGAGCTAAAGTGATACTTTTTCTAGAGATGTCATGAGAAGCCAGCCAGGAATTTCTGTCGCAATCTGCTGCCAGAGTCCAGTGACTCAGAAACAAAGTTCATCTTTACTGACATGCCATGGCTGCCAGGAACCACGGCAGCTGCTAAGCCACAACTCCCCAGACCACAGTTTTGTGGGGAGGAGACACAGGTGTATATGTTATTGCAGTGGTTTCTCTAGTGAATGAACAAATGAATCATTCATTCAACAAATGAATCAATGGAATTGAATCAGTCATTCATTCAATTCAATTGAATCATTCGTTTATTGAATTAAATCATTTGTTCAGTGAATGAATCCCCTGGTCAGGAAACCAAGCTCAGCCCACACTGCATTCATTCATTCATTCATTTATTGAACAAACACTTAACGCCAGGCTTCTGACCTTAGGGAGTACATGTTCTCCCCCTGGTAGAGAGAGACAAACGGTAAACATGTAGAATATATTAGGCAATGAGAGTTATAGAGAAAAACAAGCATGAGGGTGGACCATGGAATACTATGCAGCCATAAAAAAGACCAAGATCGTGTTCTGTGCAGGAACATGGATGGAGCTGGAGGTCATTATCACTAGCAAACTAATTCAGGTACAGAAATCTAAATACCACATGTTCTCATAAGTGGGAACTAAATGATGAGAACACATGGACACAGAAGGGAATAATTAGCACTGGATCCTATGGGTGGAGATTGAGATCGGGGAGAGGAGTAGAAAAAATAGCTATTGGGTACTAGGCATAGTACTTGGGTGAGGAAGTAATGTGTACATGAAACCTCCATGCCACAAGTTTACCTATGTAGCAAACCTGCACAGGTACCCCTGAACCTAAAATAAAAGTTTAAAAAATAAAAAAGAGTGAACAGTACTGAAGTGAGACTGGCAGGGGTGCAGTTTTCAATCATGCAGTCAAGGAAGAGGTGAGAGGGTGAGCCACGTGGATAAACGGAGGGACAGCAGGCCAGACAGAGGCAACAGCACACACAAAGGCCCTGAGGCAGGTGCACATGTGGTGTGCTGGGGGAACTGTAAGGAGGTGGGGAGGATGAAATAAAGTGAGAAGGGGAACAGAAACGAGGGAACAGATCACATCCAACTGTGCAGGCATTGAAAAGTACCCAGCATTTACTCACAAGGAGACATGAGCCACCCAGGTTTTGAGCAGAAGAGTGACATGACCCGACTTGCATTTTATAGGACCCACCTCCTGGTGTCTGGAAGAGATCAAAGCAGTGAGAACAAAAGCAAGGCAGCCATTGAGGAGGCTGGGATCGTTACATAGGTGGATTGAGCCAGGCTAGTAGCAATGGAGGGATGATTAATGGTCAGTATCTACAGCGGTTTGAAAGGGCTGACTGGGTTGCTGATGGATGGTGTGTGTGGTTGGAGAAAAAGAAAAGTCAAGGAAGGGCCAGGCGCAGTGGCTCATGTCTGTAATCCCAGCACATTGGGAGGCTGAGGCGGGTGGATCACCTGAGATCAGGAGTTCAAGACCAGCCTGGCCAACATGGTGAAACCCCGTCTCTACTAAAAATACAAAAATTAGCTGGGCATGGTGACAGGCACCTGTATCCAAGATGCTCAAGAGGCTGAGACAGCAGAATCACCTGAACCTGTGAGGCAGAGGTTGCAGTGAGCCAAGATCGTGCCATTGCACTCCAGCCTGGGTGACAGAACAAGACTCATCTCAAGAAAAAAAAAGTTAAGGAAGATAAATACTCATGACTCTCGGTGATCAATTAGACACCTGAGATCTTCTGGGAGGTCCTATTTGCCAGTGGCCATCCTGTCTTCTCCATCAGTGATATCTGGAAGATTTGTTACCGAGAAGTTACCTCCTTTCTTTTTTTTTTTTTCTCTGAATTAGTCATTTACTATTTATACAACTTTTACCACAATTAAT
>NW_022436955.1:26788540-26842562 GCF_009761245.1 Sapajus apella
TGGATATCAGCCCTTTGTCAGATGGGTAAACTGCAAAAATTTTTTCCCAATCTGTTGGTTGCCGATTCACTCTAATGATTGTTTCTTTTGCTGTGCAGAAGCTGTGGAGTTTGATTAGGTCCCATTTGTCTATTTTGGCTTTTGTTGTCAATGCTTTTGGTGTTTTGGCCATGAAGTCTTTGCCTACACCTACGTCCTGAATGGTTTTGCCTAGATTTTCTTCTAGGGTTTTTATGGTGTTAGGTATTATGTTTAAGTCTTTAATCCATCTGGAGTTAATTTTAGTGTAAGGTGTCAGGAAGGGGTCCAGTTTCTGCTTTCTGCACGTGGCTAGCCAGCTTTCCCAACACTATTTATTGAACAGGGAATCCTTTCCCCATTGCTTGTTTTTGTCTGGTTTGTCAAAGATCACATGGTTGTAGATATATTGTGTTGCCTCCGAGACCTCTGTTCTGTTCCATTGGTCTATATCTCTGTTTTGGTACCAGTACCATGCTGTTTTGATTACTGTAGCCTTGTAGTATAGTTTGAAGTCTGGTAGTGTGATGCCCCCCGCTTTGTTCTTTTTGCTTAGAATTGACTTGGCTATGTGGGCTCTCTTTTGGTTCCATATGAAGTTTAAGGTGGTTTTTTCCAGTTCTGCGAAGATAGGTTTAACCTCCTAGAGGCCAGGGGTGCAAGGTACAACTGTTACTCTTCCGGAAGATGCACTCCCCAGCCCTTCCACGTTGAAGGGCTGACAGTGCATCCTTACAGAGTTTTTCTTCAGCCTGGTCATTGCTCAAAGGTGTTAGAATATAGATGTAGGTCAGCAGTGATAGCGGGCTACAGCCGGTGGTCACCACAGGGAAGATATTACATAGTGGTTAAAACTGAAGTCAGCTGAAACCTGATTTCCAATTAATTTCCTCATGACCACGGGAAGTTGTTTCACCTTTCTGTTGTTCTTTTTTTTAACTTTTAAGTTCAGGAATAGCTGCGCAGGATATGCAGGTTTGTTACACAGGTAAACGTGTTTCAAGGGGGTTTGTGGTACAGATTATCTCATCAGCCAGGTATTAAGCCTAATATCCATTAGTTATTTTCCCTGATCCTCTCCCTGCTCCCATCCTCCACCCTCCCAGTGTGTGTGGTTCCCCACTTTGTATCCAGGTGTTCTCATCATTTCCCTCCCACTATGAGCGGGAACATGCAATATTTGGTTTTCTGTTCCTGTGTTAGTTTGCTAAGGATGATAGCCTCCAGCTTCATCCATGTCTTTGCAAAGGACATGATCTTTTTCCTTTTTATGGTTACATAGTGTTCCATGGTGCATATTACCACATTTTCTCTATTCAGTCTATCATTGATGGGTATTTAGGTTGATTTCATGCTTTTGTTATTGTATTTCACCTTTTAAATGTTAGTGTCCTGAGCTGTAAAATGGGGATAATCCATTATCTACCTCCCAGGATTGTTGAGAGGATGATAAAACACTGTGTCTGGCACATGAATTTCAGTGATCAGCTATTGAATAAGGAAAGTGAATTAATTACCTTTTTTTTTTTTTTTTTTTTTTTTTTTTGAGGAAGAATCTTGCTCTGTTGCCCAGGCTGGAGTACAGTGGCACAACCTCAGCTCACAGCAACCTCTGCTTCTCAGGTTCAAGTAGTTCCCTGCCTCATCCTCCTGAGTAGCTGGGATTATAGGAGCCTACCATCGCACATGGCTAATTTTTGTACTTTTAATAGAGATGGAGTTTCACCATCTTGGCCAGGTTGGTCTTGAACTCCTGACCTCATGATGCAGAAGCCTCTGCCTCCCAAAGTGCTGGGATTACAGGCATGAGCCACCGCGTCCAGCCAAATTAATGATCTTTACCTACCATGTGTCATCTCATTCCATCATCTCACTTCCAGGAGATTTGGAAGATAGCCAGAAGTCCCTCGTTCCTCCCTGTTGCCTGCCTGACCTCCTTCCTTTAAAACTCTTCTCTTTTTTTTGCATCACAAGAACCTTATTTTGAGTAATGGTGGTACTTTTCATTTCATGTCCCTGAAGGGTTAAGCTCTGTGTTGACTTTACATGAATGCTCTCTAATCCTCACCCGCCAGCAAGGTGAAGGTAGAGTGACCATTGACAGGTGGCGTTCCTGAGGTGTATGCCTTTTCTGAGGATACACAGCAATTGAGGGAGGAGAATCACATTTAAACCCTGGGACTTCAAGGATATGAGATGCATCACAAATGATGATGATGATGATAACACAAGGGGCGGAGCAGGAGTAGATAGAGGCTGGGAAAAACAAGACATGTGTTACCAGGATTTATCAGTAGAACTTTTCATGATTTTACCTTTTTACTCCTCACAGTGACCCTTTCAGGTCGCTTCTGTCATTGTCCCAGGCGACAGCAGAGGAAACTGAGGCTCTATGAAATTAAGTAACTTGCCCATGGTCACACAGCTACTGAGTGGTGGTGCAGAATTTGGAAGCCAGACAGCCTTGGCTCAAAAGTCTCCAGCTATGATATTGCCCTCACCCTGGCCCTTCCTCTTGGCTTTCCTGATCTCATCCCATCCCCCACCCCCACTCCCTAGCAGGTCCCCCCTCGGCCATGGGCAACCCCTCCTTCTTTGAGGACACACGTCTCCCACCAAGTTGTGTTTTCCCAAGGCCTTTGAGGATTGCGGTAGTACATTTCTCACTTTGATTAAAAGGGGATACACACTCTTAATCAAAGACACCCCACCACCTTTATGCTGAATTTAAACCAGTTAAGAAGTTCAACACTTCGATGGAAAGCAGAGGGCATTTCTCATTAGCTACAGAAGCCAAATTATGTTCTCACTTGGTCTTGATGCATTTGATTTCTCTCAAGGTCCCCTCAGATGCTCTAATTTGAGAAAACTCTAGAAAATATACATTCACAGTGAACATCCCTCTGCTCTGTTGTGACTTTTATAGGGTCTAGTTGTTCTTGATATGCAAACTAATCTGTAAGGAAGATGAGCATGAGGGAGAAGCAGGATTCATTATGCACTGGAAAACAGCGTCTTGTATTTTAGCCATGAGAGCGTGCTGGTGTTGATTTAACACCACCCCAGTGCTTAGGAGGAATTCAGTTAGAGGTACACTTATAGCTTGAAGAGTTGCTTATTTAATAAGTTATAAGAGTGTGTCAAAGACATTATGCCTATGTGAAGCTAAAGATAGAGTTGTTTATCTCTGTATCTCCTTGTCCTGTTTCTCCCAGGAGTTGGCAGGACTCTTGATGGCAAGAATCAAATCTTAGTCCTACTTGTAACTGCAGTGCCTGGCAGTTTGCCCTGTCCATATTCATACAGCTAAAGAAACATTTGTTTATAAATGAGGAGATTTCCCCAGAGAGAAAGCTGTGGAGAGCTGACCTGGAACAATTTACTTATCTGCTGAGAGACTCTAGCCTTGCCCCAGATGTTCAATGCCCACACTGGTCTGTTTGCAGGTGTGGGGGAGGCTTCTATTGTCTTGGGGAAAAAAAAATAATACCTATGTCTTTAGCCAGCCACAAATAGAGCCATTTATTCAATTACTCTAGAGCAGCGTATCCAAACCTTGAGTGTAAATCAAAATCCCCAGGAGGACTTGTGAAAGTACTCATTGCTAGGCCTACTAGCCTGGTTTCTAACTCAGTTCGGTATATTAATTTTCTAGGGCTACCATAACAAATCACTGTAATGTTGATGGTTTAAAAACAACAGAAATTTATTCTCTAACTTCTGGAAGCCAGAAGCTGAAATCAGGTTAACAAGAATACACAACGCTTAGGCCAACTCAGAAGCCAAAATCAAGGTGTTGCCAAGGCATGCTCCCTTTAAAACCTCCAGGGGAGGGTCCTCCCTTGCCTCTTCCAGCTGCTGACGGCTCCAGGGATTCCATGGCCTTGGGTGTCACTTTCATTTCTGCCTTTGTTTTCACAGGGCCTTCTCCTCTTCTCTTTCTCAAATGTCCCTCTGCCTTTCTCTTATAAGGACATTTGCTGTTGGATTTAGGACTTCCCTAGATAACCCAGGCTGATCTCCTCTCATTTTGAGATGCTTAATTACATCTGCAAAGGCTCACCCCCACTTTTTGTCAAATAAGGTTCATGTGCAGGTTCCAGGGATTAGGACATGGAGGCATCTTTTAGGGAGCCACCATTCAATTCACCGCAGTAGACCTGGAATGGGGCCTGAGAGGGTGCATTTTTGTACTTCTAACATGTTCATAATTGACGCTAAAAGTTGCTCAGAGGTTGGAATATGAGAGCTTGGACTGCTGCTCCAAAGAGAGAGAACATAATACAATGCCTTCTTTGAAATAGCACCTTTTCAGAAGAGTTCTTAAAATAGATTTTATCTCATGGGATTGATTTATGGTGCCCATTAAGCCAGATGCATAGCTCTACCACTAGAATTAATTTTAAAGTTGCTAACCCTTAATTATTTGCAAGATAGGACAAAAAAATGTTGGAAGCAATTTGGAAATAGTCTTTATGTTCAGTCCATAATGGATGCTATTTAAAACAATGGCTGTTTCATATTCTCATATAAATGATGCAGCTAACACTGAAAGCCATAGACCGTTTAAATGCTTTATATCCTAAAAAGGATACAAAGACCATCAGACCATAAATTATGATTTTCCATTGCCATGGCATGTGTCAGTAGATGGTTTGTTTCTGCAGAAAGAATGGTTAATTCTGGACTCAGATCCTGAACATGCTCCTTTTTTTGGCTATGAGAATTTGGGTCTTAGTTTTCTTGTCTAAACAGCATGGGTGATAATATTTCGTCCTAATAATTAGCAGGCTTATTATGATGATCAATTAAGAGTACTTTGTAAACTGTCAAGTGTTTTGAAATATGTTACATCTATAATGACAAAGTTGGCAGTAAATATAGCTGGAGTTAATTCATAGAAATCTGTGTACTAAAGATAGGTCTTAAGAAAAATTTTGGTCCAAAGTGTATTTGCATACCGTAGTCCTTTCAGCTTCTCCCATCTATCAGATTGCCTTTCTCAAAGGCGACCATTATGTGTCTCTACCATCCCACATGGTCTTCTTCAGTGTGACCTTGACATTGAGATATGGGGACTTTGTCTCATTCTCATGGATCTAAGTGGACCAAGGACTCATTTGTAACCAGTAGAATGACATGTGACTTCTGAGATGAGGTCATAAAACGCCATGCAGCTTTCTCCTTGTTCACTGGGAATCTTGCTTTTGGAGTCCATCTGCTCAAAAGCTACCATGTTGTGAGGAAGCCCAAACTAACCCACACTAGACTCTGGGCTCCAGGAGAGCACAGACTCCTTGGTTTTGTCCTCGCCATTTGACCCACTGCATTTAGTACAGTGCCTGACACCAGCAGGCAGTCAAACAGCTGTGAGAGTGAACAAACAAAAGGAGGTTGTACCGAATTCATTCTAAAATGTTCTCAAGTTTAAATAAGTGATGTAACTAGGATATCATAAGAACAAACACCGAAAACCCACCTATGTGATACAAAACTTTACCTTATTGATTCCCCAGAATTGTATGGTACCCAACGGTTATGTCTGTTTCCTCCATTGTTCCTTCATGATGCCTGGCTTATAATAATGCCGAAAATTAGAAGGGAAGGAGCATGCTTAGGCCTGGAGAATTCAGAGATTTTGTTTTGTTTTTCTTTTTTTGGAAAGGATTTAACAGATATCAGAGAAAACTTAGAGGGAGTCTTGGGACTCCTTGACGGCCACGAAAGGAATGACTTTTAAAGAAATCGATCCAGAAACGTCTGTGTGGCTGCCCTTTTGCTTCTCATTGTAAATTTTCTCACAGTGAACACAGGTGCTAGAGATCAAGTGTCTAGCTTTCTGCCGCTCTGATGCAGGAAGTTTGTTTTCTCAGGCAGGCTTCTCAGATCTCGCACAGTGGCCTGTGAGTTGGGAGGGGTACCAGATGGCTCAACTCCAGGATGGAGTCATAGTTGGGAGCTCTGTGGGTGGTACCTCCTAGAGGAAACTTCCTCTGAAGCTTCGTGAAATGCAGTTTGGCAACCCTGGGTTCTCCCCATTGCTTTCAAGATAGTAGGTTGGAGGTAGATAGTAGGTAGTAGGTTGGAGCAAAAGTAATTACAGTTTTTGCCATTGAAAGTAATGGCAATTATTTTTGCACCAACCTAATTATAACCATCTCATACATGTGTTCTCCATCCTTTGGTCCTTTACCACAGTGGGGTTCTGACTACTTGATTCTACGTAGTATCTTGCATTTGCCTATATATGGATTCTGTTTTCAGGATCAAATATAGGCAAATGCAAGATACTACGTAGAATCAAGTATGAAACTGAGTCCCATCAACCCACACTCTTTCCATTTGGCCCACTTGCTGCTCTTGTTGTTTAGAATGGCCTGTACCTACACGTGAAATGCACTCAAGCCTACCGGGGTTACTTTAAAATTTGGTCCTTTAGGCTAGTCTATTAGTATCACTGCTACTTCTAATGATAGAAGTTGCTGGTGTTGGCCGGGTGCAGTGGCTCACACCTGTAATCCCAAGCACTTTGGGAGGCTGAGGTGGATAGATCACTTGAGGCCTGAGAGGCACAGGTTGCAGTGAGCCAAGATTGTGCCACTGCATTCCAGCCTGGGTGACAGAACGAGATTCCATCTCAAAAAAAAAAGTTAGATAAAAATATAAAAAAATTAGCCAGGCATGGTGGTGAGTGCCTGTAGTCCCCGCTACTCAGGAGGCTGAGGTGGGAGAACCACTTGAACCCGGTAGGCAGAGGTTGCAGTGAGCCAAAATTGTACCACTGCATTCCAGCCTGGGCGACAGAGTCAGACTCTGTCTCAAAATAAAAAATTATAATAATAAAATAAAAAATAAATTGCTGGTGTTTCCTAAGCATGCCCTTTGTGAAGCAAATTATACGAATTATATCTTTCAATCCTCACAACAACCTTGTGAAGTGTATATACCAGTAATATTCCCATATTATAGACTTTTAAAAAATAGAGGCACGCAGTCTTACCAAGAATGTATGGCTGGCAGCAGAGCTAGAATTTGAACACAGTCTGTTGAACAGTTCCCTCAACAAAGAATTATCTCATTTTGTGCTTGACTCTCAATCATTCATGTAGGTGAAGACCTTGTTTATAATTCTCTGAGCCAAGAACATAGCTCTATGTATAAACATTTTTTGTATGATTTTAATCGCACTGAATATATTCATTTCACTCTCATGTTCATCTGGAGATCTCTCCAGAGCTTGAGGCCTTGAGAAGTAGTCCTAGGGCTCCAGTGGTCACCAAAGGGATGACTTTTCAAAAGAAAAAAAAATGTTTCCTGAACGTAGATGTTGCTGTCTTTTTTCTTTGTTATTGTATATTTCCTCGTAGTGTACATAGGTGTTAGAGGTCAAATTTGGAGGGATTTTCATCCAGGAGGTTACTTTGCACTTTGATTTTGCAAACTAGCCTAATATTATTTCATTACTCCTACTATTACTGCTCCTCTTGCTGCTGCTGCTGCTGCTAACACAGTGAAACTGTCTGGCTCCCAGAGCGCCACCTGTTGACCATATGGTTTGCTGTCTCTCTGTTTTGTGCCATACATAAGCTCATCCTTACCAGTTATTGACAAGATTATAGAACAGGACAGAAAGAGTGATTCACCTTCAATACAGCTCCCACTAGTGTGTTGTTCTTGTACCACAGGAAGGTGGTTATCCAGGATTCCTTAAATCTACCAGGCTTTATCCGCCAAAGTGCATTTATCAGTCCACAGAAATAGTGCAGACCAATTCCTTTTGTGGAAATTAATATACATTATGTCTATGGCCTTCTCATCACTTGCCCCATCAGCTCTCTCCTGAAAGGACAGTCAGTTTGGCTTGATGTGTGCATGGCGAACCTAGGTAGACCACTGCAACTCATTGTATCATCGGTAAAACAGTGCCAATATCTACCTTGTAAGTTGGTGCTGTTTGGATGGCATGACTAAAGTCAGGCATTAGCATGGTGCCCAGCACGCTGGAATCAGGCAGGGAATCCAAAGTTACACCAATCAGCATCATTATTAATATGCAGGTTCCTTCTTAGTCTTCTTTGGATTTAATTGTATCACCTAATTTATGTAATGAGACTATATTTCCTCTTCTATCCCATTTCTATTAAACTTAGATATGTCCCCTTCTCCTTGCTTATGGATTCAAATTTTCAAATTAATTTGATTTGAGTTCTATTTTTTAATCCCATCAATAACCAGTTTCAATCTGCCCTTCAGGAGGACGCTGTTTCTTAAAGCATGTCTGAGCTCCCCTAGCCACCCTGATTTATAATGTGATATTTAACACCCTGAGCTGCTTCTGAAGCCCAACGGGCAAATTGGTTACCTAGCAACCACATACACACACTAGCTCATGGCGCAGGTTAGCCCCATTTTGTTATAATGAAATAATATGTCTTATGAGAACGAAAAGCTAAGGTACACTATATGAGGTTAGTGTTTTGGAGAAAAATGGACTCTTTAGGACAGATTAGCAAAGCAGGAGTTGTGTGAGTCACCCCCTGCTTCACAATGACTCACCATTTCCTAGAATGGAAGTCACACCCTTGGAATCCTGAGACTTGGAGAAAATAGAGGATATGTTTAGTTTACCCAACTATCTTTAAAAATAATGTAAATTTAGATACCTTTGGAGGAGTAGGCAGTCCCCACTGGAAGTATCACTTCTGGGCTATCTCACACAAGCCTGCTTTGCCCTAGGACATCCATTGTGATGAAGAACATCATAAAGCTTCTCCACTAACATGACATCCATAGATAATATTATTACCTATATACAAAAAACTCAGCATTATGTCATGACTTTAATATAAAGGAGGAATAATAGGAATGTGGTTTACAGTAAAAGAATTCATACTTGAAATGTTCAGGCTTGACTACACAGAAAGATATAATGATATAGTCTAATGTTTGCATGTCCGTATAACAAAACAACTTGAATTTAGGAGAAGTAAAATGATTTCGAAAACATTCTGTAAAAGAGATGTTGGAAAAAAGAGAAGCCTAGGTACAGATGAAATGAGACTGAAAAATAATTCAGTGCAGATTAAAATCACACAAAAAAAGTTCATGCATAGAGTTATGTTCTTGGCTCAGAAAATTCTAAAGAAGTTTCCCACCTACATGAATGCTTAAGAGTGAAATACAAAATGAGATAATTCTTCTTGAGGGAACTCTTCCCATTTCACAACTTTGGGCGTCCGTTGCTCCACCTGCAGAAAGCCAACAAGATCCCCCACTAGTCGTAGCAACCAAAAAACAAATTTCCCAAGCTCTCAATGAAGCCTTCAATAATGGTCTGTCCTTTCTGCCTGACCTTATTTCTACTTCTCCCAACACATTTATCCATTTGTTGATTCATTCATTGGTTGTGCTTAAATCATTGTCATTCAGTTTTCTTATCTGTGAGGGCCAACAGCATCACAGAATTTTATGAAGGATTAAGTGATCCATGTAAAATGCTTGCAGCCCACAAGAACTTGACTAATATTGTTCTTATTATTGCTGTATTGAATGTATCATTTAGTACTTTCTTTTTATATAGTACCATATGACATAGACATGCATGCACACCCCCACACACACAAACACACACACCAAACATTTCAAAGGAGTATATAGTAAAAATTCCTCCTCTCTGCCAAAATCTTTCTTAGTACCCTTCCCCAGGACAGCCACTGTGTCTTCCCAGAAATCACGTTAAGAAACAAACATGGGCCATGCACAGTGGCTCTCACGTGTAATCTCGGCACTGTGGAAGGCTGAGACAGGCGGATCATGAGGTCAGGCGGATCATGAGGTCAGGAGATCCAGACCATCCTGGCTAGCATGGTTAAACCCTATCTCTACTACAAATACAAAAAAATTAGCCAGGCGTGGTGGTGTGTGCCTGTAGTCCCAGCTGCTTGGGAGGCTGAGGCAGGAGAATCACTTCAACCCAGGAGGCGGAGGTTGCAGTGAGCTGAAATCGTGCCACTGCACTCCAGCCTAGGCGACAGAATGAGACTCCGACCCAAAAAAAAGAAACAAACAAACATGTACATCCGTTTTGTGCTGTGTTTTGCAGAATTGGAAGCCTTCTTTACAGCCAATACTGCATTCCGTGTTCCTCACCAACAGTATCTCTTGGATGCTGTATATGTAGTTCTTCCTTATTCTCTTTAATGGCTATGTGATGGTTTATTTTATGGATGAATCATAATTCTCAAAAACATTCATTAGGTCATGTTGATAACATAGAAATGTCTAAAGCAGAAAACAAAATAGCTCATAACCTCAGGATCCAGATAACCAAGTTACCATTTTTCTTTTAACAAAATAAAAGTAAAAGATGCAGATGGTAAAAATAAAAGCAGGTCACTGACAGCACAATATGAAAGTAGAAATCTCCTGTCATTTTCTGCAGTCCCCATTCCTCTCTCTCCCAAAAGAAAAAAAAATCTTAACAATTCTATGTGCATTCTTTCAGAAAAACAAGAAAGACAGAGAGAATATGGATATACTAGCTTTGTAAGTAGCTGTGTAGGCTGAAAAATCTTATCCACCATCCCCCTGAAAGATATGCACATACTAATTCCTGGGGCCTATGAATGTTAGCTTCGATTGCAAAAGGACCTCTGGAGATACAATTAAGAATCTTGATTTACAGAGGTTAGCCTGATAGGCCCGATATAACCACAGAGGTCCTTAGAAGAGGGTCGCCAGCGATAAGAGAGGGAAAGCGATGCTGTCCTGCTGGCTTTGAAGATGGAGGAAGGGGCCATGTGCCAAGAGATGCCAGCAGCACCAAGAAGCAGGAAAAGGTGAGGGAACCTCATGTCACCAGAAGAAACATAGCCCCGTGGATTCATTTTAGACTCCTGACCTCCAGCACTGTAAGAGAATACATTTGTGTTGCTTTAAGCCGCTGAGTCTGTGATAATCTGTTACAGCAGCTGTAGGAAGGTAATATCTTAGCAAATATTTTTATTTGCCTAAGTACCACACTCTGTTTGTGCACTGAGATGTTCTTTACTAATAGTGGCTTGTTATCTAATTTTTCACAGGCATATTCCTTTCTCCCAAATTAGGTTTACAAGCACCTTGGAGGCAGACGCTGTGGTTGGTACCACGTTACATTCCTCCCGGCTCTTCTCTCAGCAGGAGGAAATATAGCTGCTTACTTAAAAAAGGATTCTGAAGGCACACAGTTCAAAGTTAGAACAAGTAATCGATGCTTTTGATGCCCTTGAGCCGTGTGCCCTCAGCCCACCTGGATCTTGGCTGCAGCTGCAGTGGGCACTCCCATCTTCTATCAGCAACTTCTCCCTGCTTTTCCAGGGCCAAGAAAGTTCTTTTCCAGCATGCGGCAGCCCCAAAGCACAGAACTTAATGTCTCCAGAGGTGGCCTTCCGCCGGTGGAGACTGGGGCCAGTGGATCAATGCCCAGACCCCTGTCTATGGAAAGGCAATTCTGAGTACCCTCTGCAGTCCCCAGTGGGACTGAGCTGCCATGGTCCCCAGTGGTACCAGCTCAGCCACATACTTCTTCCCTTTCACACCTGCTTCCTGAATCTCCCACACCCCACAAAACCCACCTGCACTCAAGTCTTTGTCTCAAGCTCAGCCCTGGAGGAGCCCACGTTAGCATGGAACCCCAGCTCTGCCTGCCTTGCTTTGCTTTGCTTTGCTTTCTCTTTCTCTTTCTCTCTCTCTCTCTCTCTATTTATTTATTTATTTATTTGTTTATTTATTTTGAGACAGAGTCTTGCTCTGTCATCCAGGCTGGAGTGCAGTGGCACAATCTCAGCTCACTGCATCCTCCTCCTCTCAGGTTCAAGCGATTCTCCTGCCTCAGCCTCCCAAGTAGCTGGGATTACAGGTGCACACGCCACCATGCCTGACTAATTTTTTTATTTTTAGTAGAGATAGGGTTTCACCATATTGACCAAGCTGGTCTCAAACTCCTGACTTTAGGTGATCCATCTACCTCTGCCTCCCAAAGTGCTGAGATTACAGGTGTGAGCCAATGCACCCAGCCAGCTCTGCCTCTTTCTAGCTGAGGCTTCTGTAACAAGACACTCTTCTAAAACTGAATTTTCTTATCTATCAATGAAAATAACGGAAGCTACCTCAATAGAGTATTGTACAGTTTAAAAGAGATAATATATACAAAGTGTCTTATACGTTGTCCATAGCTGCTGTTGTTAAAATTAGGTTATGACTATTACATAACAGTAATTGCATTATAAAAAGTAACTTAATGAAACACATACATCAAATGCCTGATGAAAGCTGAATTTTCTAAAATTGGTCTTGGACTTTGAAGGATTTCTCATTCTTTCTACCATGTTTATTCAACAGATAAATTTGAGTACCTACTGTGTGCCAGGCAGCCCTCTAGGAGCAGGATTACTTCAGTAAACAAAGCAAACAGAAACTTCCATTTTCCTTTGCTCAGATGCAAGTGGATTCATTCAGTACATGCTATTTGCATCCTGTAGGTATCAAGGCAAAGAAAACACAGTTGTTGCCTCCGGAAGCATAATCTTACCTCCTGCCCATTTATTTGAAATACACACGGTTGAAATATTGTTGTAGGTTTATCTGTTTTCTATATGTTTATGAGTCTCCTGCTATATGCCACCACTGTGGTTAGCACCATCCTCCTATAAATATGTGTCTCTTTAGCCCCTGGACTTAAGGAAATGTCTAGGCAACTAAAGCATATCAGTGAAAAAACTCAGCCTTCTTTTTTTCAGCTAGATCACTGTGACTCTACCTCAGAAAAAAATTTCTTTCTAATCACTGGTTCTAATACAAATAAAATGAAGTGATTCATTAATCTCCTTAGCCTATAATTGCAAATTGAGTTTTCTCTAGAATATACCTAAAGAAGGTAGGTGCCCATTAAACATTTTAGGGGAGTTTTATTTAAGCTGCAAATAAAATTAGTTTACTCATTTTTAATTTAATTCCCAGGAGGCATTTTGGAAGCCTTCCTTCCTCATTTGACCTAAAACCATTTTTAAAAATTATTGTTCTCCTAAATTGAAGCCCTTTCCAGTATTGCGAATTAGAAGTCTTAAAACTCATCTGTTTTCTTTTTTGTAATTGACTTACAAATGCATAATTGACTCACAAGTGTATAATTGACTATGCATGGCATTTTAAAAGGGCAAAGTTTCCATTTGCTTCTTGATTTCTTTGGGGCTTTTCATTTTCCTGAGCCCTCTTCCCACAACATTCCCAGTCATTCCTTGGGTCATTTCTCATAGGTGTGACCACCCTGCCAGCATGTTAATGGAAGGGCTACGTCTCTTCCCAGCATCAGTGGCACTGGGAGATTTATCTGAGTTGGGGACAACGTCCTGAGTCCTCATTTCCTACTAAATATGTACCCAGTCTCATTCTCCCAACGTATGAATGATTATCTTGTGGCCCCTGTGACTAGGACTGTATCATCATGATCATCACTAAAATAATAACAGCTCCATTATAATCTAATAAGACCACTTTCATATATGTTGCCCTTCATTGACTGATATATTATTATCCAGCAATGACTGTGCTTAAGTAACTTTAATATAGAAGCACAAAGATTATAGCAGTGGTCATTTGAAAAGGGACTTGCTAAAGAGAACCTTTAGTTAAAGCAAGTCAGCCTAGCAGAGTATGGTGGCTGCTCACATTGTCTTCTGTGGATATAAACCCATATAATCTAAATAATAAGGAATTCTGCACGTTCCATTGACAAAACTGGGAATACTATGCACACGTACACATATTCACACAAACCATTTACAGTCATGTGTCACTTAATGATGGAGATGCCTTCTGAGAAATGCATCACGAGATGATCTTGTCATTCTGCAAACATCATAGAGGGCACTTACACAAATCTAGATGGTATATTCTACTACACACCTATCCTGTGTGACATTGCCTCTTGCACCTAGGCTACAAACCTGTATAGCCTGTTACTGTATTGAATACCGTAAGCAATTGTAATACAACAGTAAATATTTGTATATTCTAAACATAGAAAAGATACCATAAAATAATACGGTATAAAAGATTTAAAATGGTATCCCTGTACAAGACAGCTCTATTATAATCTAATAAGACCACTTGCATATATGTCACCTATCATTGACCGATGTGGTGTTATCCGGCAGTGACTGTACTTAAGTAACTTTAATAGAAGCACAAAGAATACAGCAGTTGTCATTTGAAAAGGGACTGGCTAAAGATAACATTTAGTTAAAGCAAGTCAGCCTAGCATAGGATGGTGGCTGCTCACATTGTCTTCTGTAGATATAAACCCATATATCCCCACTAAGTGTGAAAAGGTCTCATGCACCAGGAAGCATGGAGGAGTCTTGGTAAGGAGAGAAAAGAATGCAGAGACTAAACCAAGGCTGGGAACTCAAAGCTTCCTTCCTTAGTCCAGGTGTTTCACTTGGAAACAGAAGACTGGTGTCTGCTTTTCAGTGACGTGGCTGAATGAGAGTAGGTGAGTGAGTGGTTTATTGTTGATTTCCCCAGATGCTGATGCTGAGGCAAGAAATCAAGTTGAAATTGGTTTATTTTGGGAGGTACAGGAAACACCAGTAGAAAAGTGAGGAAATAAGATGAGGGAGGGAAGGCAGCCAATATCTTATCCAGCCAGATGCTTTCACAAGAGACTAGAGCATAGTCCCACTAGGAAACACTAGAAACTGGTGTAAAAATACATAAGGCCTCAGAGAAAGATACAGGAGCTGGGGAGTGGATATGCCAACCCCATTCTTGACTGACTGAGGGCTGCCAGGGACATCAATCCCCCAGTACTCCTGGGCTACCATGTGCTCAGCAGAGCTGCCTCCTGTGCCTTTGGGGAAAGCCCTCATCCAGGGAGAAGAGGCAATGACAGTTGTCTGCCCTGTGAAGCAGTAATACCTGAGGCTCTTTCTAAGGTACCAACAGAGCCTGCTACAAGAATAATTAAGTGGTTGGTTTGGGACATGTAGAGTTCAAGCAACCTGAGAGGCACCTAGGTTATATGACTCAGACCTCTGTCAACACTGGCTTGAGTTTCACCATCAGTATCAATCTATTGACTGATCTACCCATTGTATGTACTTTGTAATGACTGAATTGCCAGCATACATTTCCCTAGTCCGTTTCCCTCTTCAAAATGACATCTCCCACAGTGAAACTTCCTCCTTGATTATATAAAACGGGACCAATGAATCATTCAGCTTTCCCCCAGAAGTGGGATCTTGAGTGGTGCCATCCATGATGTGCCATTTCTCAACAAGACAGATGGGATTTGATTCTTGGTATATCAATAAGTTCAGGTTATTCAACTGGCTTTTTATCTGAATCCTGACTTGTAGCCAGTCACTTAACTAGATTTGGAAGAAGCCGTGTTTACATGGAATTTCTGAATTACAAGCTGAGGAGTGTTTCTGGAAGATATTTTTAAAACCTCCTTAAGCAGGTTAGTGGGCCTTATTTTCTGTCTGAACCAACCATTATCAAAATGCATTTGACATTGGGCTTATGGGTGAACTGGAGAAGGGGTCCCTGAGAGTTCCAAGCACAAATCCTGTTAACAGGTAATAAGATTATAAGCATAGCCCATGTAGAGCACATGGTTTTATCAGCTGAAGTGAAGAACCAAGATGCCAAGTTGTTAATGGAATTCAGCATCTGTGTCTTTCATGGGTTTCTAAATAGACAAGGTTCAGTGCTACCTAAATTACCTGCAGAATCAAAGCCACGTCCAACTTTGGAATGGGTGTTTATTTATTGCTTTTTCTCTGGGGAAAAAGGCTTCTTTGCTTTATAACCTTTTTATCTCTTACATAGCAGTTTCCTTCCACCTTCTAAAAATGTTAGAAAATAAAGCAAATATGAAAATTCATGTTGCATTTCTAAGCATCTAACCACAATCTATAGACCAAGATAAGGCCAGATTCTAATTTCAGTGTTTAGCAGGATAAAGGTTATTGGCAAATAGCATTTGAGAGAAGAGAAAAAAATAGTATATTGAAGGCCATACCCACCCTCTTTATTTTGTATTAAGATCTTTGGTAAGCTCTAGCCATACGATGCAATCATAGGATCTTTTTCCTTCCTTCTTTTATGTCTCTTTGGGTGATTTTAAATATGCCCCATTTATATATACTACTCTTAGAAATTATTTCTTTATTCTCCATTGAAATTTTCTGAAAAGTATTACAAAGAAGTTTCAGTTTAATCATGTTCAAGTAACTGAGTCACTGGTAGTTAGCTGCCAACATTTTTATTGCTTTCTCATGGGATTCAGTCCTGGTATTGAGTGTGCATTAAAGACTGCCAAATTTAGTCATCCAAATCACCATGGCGGTAAGCTCCAGGTATTGAAACATCAAGATTGAAGCCACCGCTTATGATTCAGTCAATCTTTTTATCTGTCAGTTCTTCCAGTCTTTGCCCAAATACGCAGCATTAAAATTCCTAAGTCGACCCTTGCCCATGCATCCTTTTTCTCTCCCATATCCAATTGGTCACTTGGTTCATGCCGATCCATCCATAGCAGTCATGGTCCACACTCCAGCCCTTCTTTAAGTCCTCCAGACAGATAGGGTTCTTTCTATGGCCCAAAGATGCTGAACTCTTTCCTGTCTCAGGAGCTTCACACCAAGCTCTCCTTTAGCCTGAAACAGTCACCCACTAACCTCTGCATAGCTGAGACTACCTTGTTATTCAGGTCCTACCTCAAATGCTACTTCCTCAGAGAGGTCTTGTCTGGTTACCCCACCAAAATCAGCATCCCCCTTCCCTGTGTTCCATTATACCTCCTGCTTTTATTTCTTTTGAAGCTTTTACTATCATCCATAAGCATCCGGTTTATATAACTGTTGTGTGGTTTGTTCTTGGCTTCCTCATTGCTGGACCAAGAGCTCTATGAAAGCAGGGGCCTTGTCGCTCTCTTGTACTCAGTGAAATCATCTGCACTCAATGCGGGGAATAGCACTTAGTGAGTCAATGAATATTCAAATTCATTCATTTAAATATTTAAATTAATCAAGTTATTAAAAGATGAATCTTGAGACACAGTACAATTCATTTGGCCCATAGCATGTGCTATTGTGATGGCTCAAATAACCTATGATACTGCAAAGACCATGTTTGTGCTCTGACAGCTCATGTAGCAACTGTTATTCTCTTATATGTCCCTAGTACACAGGACAGTGTTTCACACATAGTGGGTACTTAAATGTACCAGCTAGTGGATAGTGTGATGATGCCAGGAAATCATATACAAGGGTAGGAAACTAATAAGTATGGAGCATCTCATATGTGTACTGGCATCTACCTTCTTATTTAATCCCCATAACAAGTTTATAAAGTAGATAGAGGCATCCCACCTTACGAAGGAAAAACACAAGCTTGTAATTGCATGATAAACACATAAGGAGCAAATCTGGAATCCAAACATGTGTTCTCTGCAGGGTGCCACTCTGCTGCTCACAATGTGCTAAGTTTAGGGTCTCTGTGGATGTTTGTGAAGGAGGCAAAGGGAGATGAGGAGAGCCACAAGCTTATGACTCTATTGCTAGAACTTCATCCCAGTAATGACCACTTAAAAACTTGCTGATCATATACACCATGGAATATTATGCAGCCATCAAAAACGGTGAGTTCGTGTCCTTTGTAGGGACATGGATGAACCTGGAAACCATCATTCTCAGCAAACTGACACAAGAGCAAAAAATCAAACACCGCATGTTCTCACTCATAGGCGAGTGTTGAACAATGAGAACACATGGACACAGGGAGGGGAGCACTACGCACTGGGTTCTGTTGGGGGGAAATAGGGGAGGGACAGCGGGGGAGTTGGGGAGAGATAGCATGGGGAGAAATGCCAGATATAGGTGATGGGGAGGAAGGCAGCAAATCACACTGCCACGTGTGTACCTATGCAACAATCTTGCATGTTCTTCACATGTACCCCAAAACCTAAAATGCAATTAAAAAAAAAAAAAGAACGTGCTGATTACACCTCTGCACGTGGAATAATGTACTTCCTTTTCACATTGTAAATGTGTCTACTAAGACAATGTGTGTTGGCTCACTCCTGTAATTCTACCACTTTGGGTGGTCAAGGCAGGTGGATCACTTGAGGTCAGGAGTTCGAGACCAGCCTGGCTAACATGGTGAAACCCCATCTCTACTAAAAATGTAAAAATTAACCAGGCATGGTGGTATGCGTCTGTAGTCCCAGCTACTCAGGAGGCTGAGGCGGGAGAATCACTTGAACTCAGGCGACAGAGGTTACAATGAGCTGAGTTCACGCCACTGTACTCCAGACTGGGTGGTGGAGCGAGACGCTGTCTCAAAAAATAATAAATATAAATGAATAAATAAATAGATGTATCTACAAACAAAGGTTTTTGAAAGTCAGGCATAAACTCCCACCCTAGTGACACTGAAGGAGCCACCTCAAAATGGGAGGTAGGTTGCCCATCTGTATTTGTGGTCCCCCAAAGAAAGAAGATCTCAGTGGGGAGAACGGCGGCGGGGGTGGGCACATCAACTTCTTGCAGGTAGACACTATGACAAGAATTCATGCACTACTCAGAATGTTTCTTACCCATGGTTCTTAACACTGTGAAGTCATAAGCCCCCTTAAGACCCAATGAAAGCAGAACAGTTCCATGTGCACGTAAGCCATGCATTTACAACTTCAGGACATCCTTGAACCCAGGGAAAGAACTCGGCTCACTGCAGCCTCCACCTCCCACACCTCCCAGGTTCAAGCGATTCTCCTTCTTCAGCGTCCTGAGTAACTGAGACTATAGGCACACACCACCGTGCCCAACTAATTTTTGTATTTTTAGTAGAGACGAGATTCACCATATTGGTCAGGCTGGTCTCGAACACCTAACCTCGTGATCCACCTGCTTTGGCCTCCCACAGTGCTGGGATTACAGGCATGAGTCACTGTGCCCCCCTTTTTTTTCCTAAAGAAATGTAACTGTGTTATATTACCATTAGACATAATTGGGTGGGAAATTACTTACATACCTTTCATCATAACATAGCTGTTGTTTTCTTTGTCCAATATATTGACATTCCACTGTGCACATAGAGTTCTTCATTTGGCTGTTTTTACTTAATACATCATAGCATCAAAGAGTGGTAATGCCATTTCACAATCTGTATTTAATTGGAAGTGTTTTAGTATAATGTTATTGTAATACTCAAATGCAAAGGTATGGTGATGCAGTCAAGATTGGTCTCTGTTTTGTCTAAAATTATTTTAGAACCCATTAAATTTTGTAATGCACATTTTCTTCCATCTACAGGTCTCCCATAAAATAGCTTCAAATCTCACGATCAATGATATGTTAAAGCAGCACATAAGAGTATTTAGCTTTAATGTGATCATTGCCTCCGGCTGTAATAAAAACAGAATTTTCCCCCAATTATTATCAGTCACTTCTCTTCCATACTCCATCATGATAAGACTGAGCGACTTTCATTCCTCACCAGGCAACTAATCATCCCTTTGCTGAGCATTCTTCATAAATGGAATGGAATACATTTCATTATGCAATGCAGTAGTGTTCCCCAACTAGAGATCGGGGTGTAGTGATCTTGGGGAAAGTTACAGGCAAGAGCATTAAAATACATGAAACTTACAGAGAAATAGTGTCCTCATCACACAACCCATAATAGGCTGTGCCAACCCCATCGACCCTCAAAGCAGCCCTCCCTCACCTTGCTGGTCTCATCTAAATGCTGCTCTCAGCAGGGTGCTGTGGCTCATGCCTGTAATCCCAGCACATTGGGAGGCTGAGGCAGGAGGATCACCTGAGGTTGGGAGTTCAAGACTAGCCTGGCCAACATTAGTCTCACTCTCAACATTAATAGAGAGTGAAACCTCATCTCTATTAAAAATATGAAAAAATTAGCCAGGTATGGTGGCACACGCCTGCAATCTCAGCTACTAGGGAGGCCAAGGTAAGAAAATTGCTTCAACCTGTGAGGTGGGAGTTGCAGTGAGCTGAGATTGCCCGCCACTGCGCTCCAGCCTGGGCAACACAGTAAGACTCTATCTCACACACACACGTACAAAAATGCTACTCTCTCATTTTGTCCTTTGAAAACTTCTGAAAAGTAGACAATACTTGGTGCTTTTAATTCCCTAACAAATACCCATTTATCAACCCGCTATAATTTTATAAAAGTACTCTGAAAAGGTACCAAAAATGTTCTAATTCCTATATCCAGCAGCTGTTTTTCTTATTTGCTTGAACTTTTCCTAATGAATCAACATGGTCAGCCATTGTCCTGAGGACCTTTTTGTCATAGTAGTTGTTGTTTAAAAAACAGCTTTACTGATATATAATTCGTATACTTTCCAATTCCCCCACTTAAAATGTATAATTTAATTTTTTAAAGTGTTTTCACAGGGTGGTACAACCATCACCTCAATCTAATTTTATATTTTTAGGGAAAACAAATATATACATATATATTTAAATTTTATTTGATTGTGGTAAGAACACTTAGATGCACCTCCTTAACAGATTTTAGGTGTACAGTGGTATTGACTCTAGGTACAGCGTTGAACAGCAGATCACCAGAACTTCTGCATCTTGCTTAATTGAAACTTTATGCCTGTTGATTGGTATCTTTCAAGTTGTCCCTTCCCCAGACCCGGACAGCCACAAGTTCACTCTTTGATTCGGGGTATGTGACTATTTTGGGTACTTCATGTGAGTGGAACCATGCAGTATTAGTCTTTCTGAGACTGGTTTATTTCACTTCACATAATGTTTTCAAGGTTCATCCATGTTGTTGCATATTGCAGAATCTCTTCCATTTTTAAGGCTGAATAGTATTTTATTCTATGTATATATCATAGTTATCCATTCATCCATCAGTGAGCATTTAGGTTGTTTGTACCTCTTGTATATTGTGAATAGTGCTATGCAAACATGGTAGCACGGCCATAATATCTTCAAATTATCTCCTGAAGATCCTGATTGCAGTTTTTGGGACAAATACTCAGAATTGGGATTGCTGGATCATATGGTAGAAGAGTTGGTTTTTTGAAAACATTAGCAAAATTGACAAACCCTTAGCTAGACGAAGGAAAAAAAAGATTTAAATAAATAAAATTAGAAATGAAAGAGGGAACATTACAACTTATACCAGAGAAATAAAAAGCTTCATAAGAGATCACTATGAATAATTACCTGCCAAAAAAAAAAAAAAAACTAGGTAACACAGAGAAAATGAATACATTCCTAAAAACATACAACCTACCAAAATTAAATCATGAAGAAATGAAAAGTCTAAATGGACCCATAAGTAGCATGGCGATTGAATCAGTAACCACAAATTCTCAACAAAAAAAGCTTAAGACCAGATGTTTGGCTTACCAAACATGCAAAGAACTGATGAAAGGCGAGTCGTTTGTGTCTTGGGGCCAGAGCTTCAGATCTTGTCCTCAATGCTCTGTGTCTGCTCCTCTGAGAGGCCCAGCCTCTGTGGCCCTGCGACCTGCAGGTATTGGGAGATCCATAGCTAAAACACCAGGACCCTTGGAATCCTAGAAATGCCAGACCTGATCACCTGTCTGGAGAAAGGAAAAAAGCCTTTGACTATGAAGAGACATGAGATGATTCCTAGTTCTTTAGTGTCTTAAACTGTACAGTTAAATGTTGTCATAGGGAGGTGGATCCAACATGGCCGAATAGGAACAGCTCTGGAGTGCAGTTCCCAGTGAGAACAATGCAGAGGGTGAGTGAACACCACATTTCCAAACAAGTTATTACTGCCCACAGGCCCACAGACCAGGAGATTCCCAGGCTGAAAAGCTCCACGAGTTCCCAGCACAGCTGTTTCAGCTTGCACAGAGAGTCTCTGTACAAAAACTCAAACAAACCTGGGCGGCTGTTTCAACTGGTGCCTGGAATGCCTGGGAGATAGAACCATCCATTCAACTGAAAAAGAGGGGGCTGAAACAGGGAGCCAGGTGATCTGGCTTGGCAGATCCCAGCCCCACTAAGACCGGCAATCTGAAATGCTCTGGATTGAGAGTTTCACAGCAAGCACAGCTGGACCCAGGATGGTCCAGCTCTGTGGGGAAAGGGCATCTGCCATTACCAAGGCAGTCCGCCATTACCGAGGCAATCCGCCATTACCGAGACAGTCCGCCATTACAGAGGCAGTCCGCCATTACTGAGACAGTCTGCCATTACTGAGGCAGACCACCATTATTGAGGCAGACCACATTACCAAAGCAGTTCTAACTATACCTCTATAAATAAAAAAACTGCAAGGAAGTTCACACAGCAACTGGAGAGATCCCACAGCAGTTCAGCAATGCCTCTGCTGGCAGACTGGCGAGTCTACCTCCTAGCTGGGCAGAGCATCTCTGAAAAAAGGCAGCAGCACGTCAGGAACTTATAAATAAAGCCCCACCTTCCTAGGACAGAGCACCTGGGAAAAAAGGCGGTTATGAGTTCAGCTGCAGCAGACTTAAACGTACCTGCCCAGCAGCTCTGAATGGAACAGCAGAGCTCACAGCTCAGTACTTGAGCTCCTATAAGGGACAGACTGTCTCCTCAAGCAGCTACCCAACCCCCATATAACAAAAGAGAAACCTCATAAAGGAGAGCTCAGGATGACATCTACTGAGTATCCTTCTGGGACAAACATAACAGAAGAAGAAACTGGCAGAAACTCTTACTGTTCTGCAGCCGCCGCAGGTGATCCCCAGACAAGCAGGGTCTGGAGTGGACCTCTAGCAGTGTATAGCAGAGGGGCCTGATTATTAGAAGGAAAACTGAAAAACAGAAAGAAATAACTTTATCATCAACAAAAAGAATGTCCACTCAGAGACCTCATCCAAAAGTCACCAACTACAAAGACCACAGGTAGATAAATCCACAAAGATGGGAAGAAACCCATGTGAAAAGGATGAAAACACCAAAAACCAGAATGCCTCTCCTCCTCTAAGGGATCACAGCTCCTCACCAGCAAGGAAACAAAGCTGGATGGAGCAACAAGATACATAAAGCAAGTTCTTAAGGACTTACAAAGAGACTTAGACTCCCACATAATAATAGTGGGAGACTATAACACTCCACTGTCAATATTAGACAGATCAATGAGATAGAAAATCAACAATGATATCCAGGACTTGAACTCAAATCTGGACCAAGCAAACCTAATAGACATCTAGAGAACTCTCCACCCCAAATCCACAGAATATACATTCTTCTCAGCACCACATCACACCTACTCTAAAATTGACCACATAATTGGAAGTAAATCACTCCTCAGCAATTGCAGAAGAATGGAAATCATAACAAACAATCTCTAAGACCACAGTGCAATCAAATTAGAACTCAGGATTAAAAAACTAACTCAAAACTGCCCAACTTCATGGAAACTGAACAACTGGCTCTTGAATGTTGACTAGATAAACAATGAAATGAAGGCAGAAATAAAGAAGTTCTTTGAAACCAATGTACCAGAATCTCTACAACACATTTAAAGCAGTGTCTAGAGGAAAATTTATAGGAATAAACACCCCCAGGAGAAGCAAGGAAAGATGTAAAATCGACACCCTATCATCAAAATGGAAAGAGCTAGAGTAGCAAGATCAAAAAAACTCAAAAGCTAGCAGAAGACAAGAAATAACTAAGATCACAGCAGAACTGAAGGAGATAGAGACACAAAAAAACCTTCAAAATGTCAATAAATCCAAGAGCTGGTTTTTAGAAAAGATCAACAAAATAGACCACTAGCCAGATTAATAAAAAAGAAAAAGGAGGAGAATCAAATAGATGCAATAAAATACAAAAAAGGGGATATCACCACAGATTCCACAGAACTACAAACTGCCATCAGAGATTACTATAAACAACTCTATGCACACAAACCAATAAACCTGGAAGAAATGGATAAATTCCTGGACACTTGCACCCTGCCAAGACTAAACCAGGAAGAAGTCAAAACCCTGAATAGACCAATAACAAGGGCTGAAGTTGAGGCAGCAATTAATAGCCTACCAACCAAAAAAAGCCCAGGTCCAGATGGGCTCACAGCTGAGTTCTACCAGACATATAAAGAGGAGCTGATACCACTTCTTCTAAACTATTCCAAACAATCCAAAAACAGGGAATCCTTCCCAAATCATTTTATGAGACCAACATCATCCTGATACCAAAACCTGACAGAGACTCGACAAAAAAAAACATAGATGCAAAAATCTTCAATAAAATACTGGCAAACCGACTGCAACAGCACGTGAAAAAGCTTATCCATCACGATCAAGTAGGCTTCATTCCAGGGATGCAAGGCTGGTTCAACATATGCAAGTCTATAAACGTAATCTACCACATAAACAGAACCAAAGACAAAAACCATATGACTATCTCAGTAGATGCAGAGAAGGCCTTTGACAAAATTCAGCAGCCCTTTATGCTGAAAACTATCAATCAACTAGGACTCTCACCTACTGGGGTCTGTTGCAGGGGAATAGGGGAGGGACAGCAGCGGGTAAGAAGGTTGGGGAGGGATAACGGGGAGGAATGCCAGATATAGGTGATGGGGGGTTGGAGGCAGCAAACCATATTGCCACATAAGTACCTATGCAATCCTGCGTGTTCTGCACGTGTACCCCAGAACTTAAAGTGCAATAAAATTAAAAAAAAAAAAATTGATGAAAATCCTCCTCAAACTCTTCCAAATAACTGGAGAGGGAGTAACACTTCCAAACTCATTTTACAAAACTAATATTACCCTGACACCAAGGCCAGGCAAAGACCACAAGAAAAGAAAACAAAACGCCAATATCCCTGATAAATATAGACACTAAAGTCTTTAACAAAATACTAGCAAACTAAATTCAGCAGCACGTTAAGAGGATCATATGTCATGATCAAGTGTGCATGGGAGGCAGGGATGGATGAACATACAGAAATCAATCAGTGTGATACACCACAATAGCAGACTAGAAAATAAAAACCACATGATTTTCTCAGATGCAGAAAAAACACTTGACAAAATTCAGTGTGCTTCCATGATAAAAACTCTTAAACTAGGAATAGAAGTATCTCAACATAATAAAGGCCACATATGAAAAGTCCATAGCTGATATCATACTCAACAGAGATCAAACTAAAAACTTACCTCCTAAGATCAGAAACAAGACAGGAATACTCACTCTCACTGGTTCTATTCAGCATAGTCCTGGAAGTCCTCACTGAAGCAATTAGGCAAGAAAAAGAAACAAGCCCATTCAAAAGTGGGCAAAGGATATGAACAGGCACATTACAAAAGAAGACATACATGAGGCCAACAAACATATGGAAAAATGCTCATCATCACTGGTCATCAGAGAAATGCAAATCAAAACTACATTGAGATACCATCTCACACCAGTTAGAATGGCAATCATTAAAAAATCTGGAGACAACAGATGCTGGAGAGGATGTGGAGAAATAGGAACACTTTTATACTGTTGGTGGGAGTGTAAATTAGTTCAACCATTGCGGAAGACAGTGTGGTGATTCCTCAAGGACCTAGAAATAGAAATTCCATTTGACCCAGCAATCCCATTACTGGGTATATATCCAAAGGATTATAAATCATTCTACTATAAGGACACATGCACACGAATGTTTATTGCAGCACAGTTTACAGTAGCAAAGACTTGGAACCAACCCAAATGCCCATCAGTGATAGACTGGACAGGGAAAATGTGGCACATATACACCATGGAATATTATGCAGCCATCAAAAACTATGAGTTCATGTCCTTTGAAGGGACATGGATGAACCTGGAAACCATCATTCTCAGCAAACTGACACAAGAGCAGAAGATCAAACACCGCATGTTCTCACTCGTAGGCTAGTGTTGAACACTGAGAACACATGGACACAGGGAGGGGACCACTACACACTGGGGTCTGTTGGAAGGAAATAGGGGAGGGACAGTGGGGGGTGGGGAGTTGGCGAGAGATAGCATGGGGAGAAATGCCAGATATAGGTGATGGGGAGGAAGGCAGCAATTCACACTGCCACGTGTGTACCTATGCAACAATCTTGCATGTTCTTCACATGTACCCCAAAACCTAAAATGCAATAAAAAAAGAAACAAAAGCCATGCAAATTGTAAAGGAAGAAGTAAAATTTCCCTGTTTGTAGACAAAATGATCTCATATATAGAAAATACTAAAGAACCCATTAAAAAAAACAATTAGAACTAACAAGTGAATTTAGTAAATTTACAGGATACCAAATCAGCAAAAAAAATTAGTTACATTTGTATACAGTAACACTGAACGATCTAAAAAAGAAAATCAAGAAAGCAATCCCTTTGCAACAGTAGTAAAGAGAGTAAAATACACAGTCATAAACTTAACTAAGACAGTGAAAGATGTATATTCTGAAAACTACAAAACATCGACAAAGGAAATTTTAAAAGACACAAACAAATACAAAGAGATCTTGTATAGATGGATTGGAAGACTTAGTGTTGTTAAAATGTCCTCATTACCCAAAATAATCTACAGATTAAATGCAATCAGCATTTCAATGGCATTTTGTATGCAAACAGAAAACACAGTAGAGCCTCTTTCTTATGTTTCATTTTTGTGACCCAGTCCTCACCAGATTCACCTTTGACTGTATCTCAATTTCTCTTTCTGGGTCTCATTTCTTCTTGTGCCTCTCATGTTTAAGTATCCCTCGATATTCAGTTAATAACACTTTCTTTTCTCTGTAAGCGGAAATTACCATGCCCACAGGTGGAGTTATGACATGCATACTGATGCCTCCTAGAAGTACTGCTTCAAGCTCTGCCCTCCCTCCTGAGCATCCAGATTTGAATTCCCAACTTTCTGTGAGCATCTCCAAGCAAATGTCCTTAAGGCACTATTCATAGCTTCAAAAGAGATGCAGAGTAGGAAGATGAATCGAAGCACAAATGCTGGAGTCAGATCTCTTAGGTTCAAATCCTGGCTCTGCCACTAATAGCTGTGTGTCTTTGAGCCACCTAATTAACCTCTCTGCATGTAAGAACTCTGATCAGTAAAATGGGGATAAAAACAATACTTGCCTTATAAAATTCTTGGGATGGTTATGCTAAAAAAAAAAAGGTTCCAAGTCTTTATAATAGTGTCCAGCACATGTTAAGTATTCTTTATTATCCATAATAAAAAATATTTTTAAAATCAGTAATATTATTGGTAACATTTTCTGAATATTGTCTAAATGCTTTACATGGATTATTTCACTTATGGGAATGATCGTATGAGATAATCACTGTTATTATTCCTACTTTATAGGTGAGAAAAAGAGAGGTGACTTAGCCCAAGGACACACAGTTTCCCCAAGACCACAGAGTCAATGGTGGGACCATAATTTAAACCAGGCCAGTCTGACATCAGACCCATACTTTTGACCTGCACTTCCCTGCTCAATACAAATATCATCAGATTGACTCCTTATCTTCTCCCCACAACTGCTTCCATCTTCTGGTTCCTCCCCTTTCCCCAAGATAACGATTATGGCCTATTTCTTTTTCACCCATGAATTAGCCAATGCTGTACCACACTCAGAAATTTTCCTCCACCTCTAGCCCATCCTCTTCTTGCTGCCCTGACTAATTGAACTGTCTTCTTTGTTTTAACCTGTCATGACACCACCTCCCTGATCACCATGCCCTTGCCTTCTTGCCTTTCCAATTTATCCTGCTAACTCACACCACAGTTGTCATTTGGGAAAAAAAAATAGAATTTTCAGCTTAATATCATTAAGGCAGAGAGGCTACAGCCAACAAACACTTCAGCAGGCAAGACAAATGTGTTCCAGATATTTTTTTAGCAGCTAGAGAAACTCCAAAGCAACAGCCAATGATTTAGAACAGAGGCATCTCTTATGAAGCAGACAGGCTGTACAATACAAGGCTCAGCAGACATATATCTCCTGGTATATAAGCAATCAGAATTCTCTTTTCCAATTGAACAAATCCCTCTCTGCTTTGTTGGGGAAGCTGGGATGTCAGTGTCACTGAAATGAAAATTCTATTTCACAGCGAAATGGTTTCAGTCAACTGGAGACAGAAAGGCAAATCATGACTGTTTTCCCTTCCGTACCCCAGCATCCCCCCAACCTCCTCAACATGGAAAACTCCTATACATCCTTTAAAGCCCAGGAAAAATGTGTCTTTTCTGTAGAAGCCTTTTGTTAACTCTTCCAGACACTTTCTCCTTTTTAATCATGCAGTAGAACGTGGCAGTTAGAAAAATGGGCTCTTTGGAAAATATTCAATGTTTAAATGCCAATTTTACTATTTATTAGCTACATGGCTGTCAGCAAGTTTCCATATCTTACTGTGCTACACTTTCCTCATTTGAAAAATGGAGAGTGGGCCTGCCTCTTTTATATATATATATATATGATTATTTGGAGGATTGAAAGAGAAAAATTATGAAAAGCATTTAGCTCAGCAGCTGGCACTAGTCAGTACCCAATAACTGTTACTAGCTGAAATTTTAGCCATAAAATAAATACAGGCATCCTAGAAAATTATAATACCCATGGTAAGCATTGTATTTTTTTCTAAATTAAGAAAAAAGATGCAGTAGTCTTGGAGTGGTTTCTATTCCTCTTAGAGGAAAAATAAAATGTCAGAGTTTCTTACGTTCTCATAGGTCAGTAGGTTATTCCCACAACCATGGGTACCATATAGTGAAGGTATGAGACAGACTTCAAGTTACAAGTTAGGATTTGATCCAATGTCTTGGATATTTGGTTGGATCTGTAGAAACCAAGATTCTGTCCCAGAACTCCTTTGAAGGGGAAGTGATGTTAGAACCCGGTCCGTGATCTCTGCTTGCTGGAAATTAGTTTTAATGAAGAGAGAGGAGAGAGAGAGAATATTATGGTAATGAGTGCTCGAACATTGTCAAGACTCTTTTAAGTGTGACCACCACGTGACATGACGGCAGGAAGGACAGAAGACTTAGAGTCCAACATGGAGTACTGAAAGACTTCCCTTTCCTTCTTTTCTGTCTGTGAAGGTGGTTTTCCTTCTTTGGGGAGTTGCAGGCCCATTTGGTAAATGAGGTGTCATATGGAGAATTTTTGGCAGATGCTTCTCTCCTGATAGGGAATGACAAAGCCCCCTAAATTCATAAAACATATGCAGGTGTCAGCCAACTTTGTACTGCCTCCATGACACCTCATCTGTTTTCTAAAACAGCTAAGCAGCAGTCTCTGCCCTTAGTGAAGTAAGGGGAAGAAGGGCCAAAAGGGCAGTGTGAAGACCTAACTGGTGTCCTCCCTGACAGCTGTAGTTTTGTGATGCTGCTGTTTGCTTTTCATGAAATCTGTGGCCACCTCCATCCCTATCCCACCCTCTACCTCTGTAACCAGACTTTTGAGTCTATACAAAGGTTTATTGAGATGGCATTTACTTTTTCATTGATTCTATCTTTGGAAGATGCCTTCTCCACCCATGCAAGGTATGTTGAATAATTGGTACTCAGATATGTAATTAGCCACACATACAAGACATCATCACTACTTTATGAGGGACCTAATGATTGATCATGAATAGGCACAGTGGGAGAAATGTCAGTCTTGTGTGAATTGTCTTATTTAAACTCCTCCACCACCAATAAGACACCTTCTATTTTTACCTCCTTAGATCAGGAGCAGGATTCCAAGCTCTATACTGATAGCAAACCAGACATTACAGAACAATTGCCATGCTCTATCAATAATAATACCTGACATTTGTTGAGCCAGTAATATCTATACAATGGCTGTAGCATATTTCCTACATAGAGGGGAATTTACTCTATACCATTCTTGATCATCTACCCAAAACCCACAATATTATATAAGGTGACTTCACTGACAAGTTGCCCCAAGGCATTCCCACAGGTGTACTGGCATTGTGGTCATATACTGTGAAACATATACTATAAAATCCATTTTTCTCTGGTTATTTTTTCCAGCAGGATTAGGAGTCACCTAAAATTATTGGACATTGTGCTTCCAAACAAAATAAACTGTATTACACATTCAGCTCTATATAATAACAGGAATTTATTTTCTCTGAATAGGTCAATCTTCAAAAAAAGATTTTGTATGTGTGTGTATTCTGGATACTATATACATAGATTTCAGCTTGAGAGAATTGATTAACTCATATTGAGTCTTGGGAGGCAGATTACCTAGACATCAATTTTAAAGAATTAGATTTAAATAGAGGGCAAAGAATTTCCCAGCACAGATGAGCAGGATAAAAAATATAAAGGAGAAACTCTCAAGATCAGGACATAGAGCTAGGTGCCGTAGATGATACAAATTGAAATGAAGCTTGATCCTACCCTCAAGGAACTAAATTGAGCTGTCACAATCTCTATGAAGCAATTGTACAGGTAATTAAAAAATATCACTGAGGCAGTCACAAAGTGAGAGCATCAACTAAGGTCAGTGAATGTGTAATTGGAGCAGGAGGTCTGGCTAGAGACAAATTTGGAAGATTCGAAGCAGTTGAATTCTCAAGTAGCATTCAGATACAGAGATTAATGATGGTTAAAGGAAAAAATTGTTTGGTACCAAGGACAGCTCCTTAGAAAGCTTTTGTTCCAGAGATCTTGGGATAGAGACCACAGGAGTATTTCAGTAGCTCTCCTCTCTCTCTCATAATAGTTCCTTGTTCAAGCATTCTCATGTGATAATGTGTGCACACGACATAGCATCTTTTGTGTACTGATTAAATTACCAGTGCTACCATTATCATTGTATTAGTCAGGGGTCTCCAGAGGGACAGAGATATGTGTATATATAAAAGGATATTTATCAAAGAGAATTGGCTCACACGATTACAAGACAAAGTCCCACAATAGGCCATCTGCAAGCTGGGGAACAGAGAAGCCTCAAGACCTGGAAAACTAGCAATGCAACCTTCAGTCTGTGGCCAAAGGCCCCAGAGCTCCTGGCAAGTCACTCACACAAGTCCCAGAGTCCAAAGGCTGAAGATGTGGAGTCTGATGTCCAAAAGCAAGAAAAACAGGAGGAAGCATCTAGCATAAGAAAAAGGAAGAAGACCGAAGACCCAGCAAGCAAGGTTATCCCACCTTCTTTCGCCTGCTTTGTTCTAACCATACTGACAGCCAGTTGGATGGTGTGTGCCCACATTGAGGGTGGGTCTTTGTCTCCCTGTCCAGAGTAAAAGCTTTGGAAGTAGATAAGATTAACAAGGGATAATGTGAAGGGAGATGAGAACAAGGGCTGCATCTAGAACCTAGAAGGAACACTCATATTCTGGGACTGAAGGAGAAAGTGACGCAAGTCTAGAACCCTTCCAGAGAAGAAGAAAATCCTCAGGGAATTCTAGGATTAGTGAGGTGAAGAGAAGAATAAATATCAAAAAGAGGATTAATTGTTTCAGCTATATTGAACTGCAGATAAATGAATCCCAGTGCTAGATGAAACAATAAGCATATTTAATTAATTCATATAAAGTGACTGAAGGTAGGCAGTTACGAGTGGTTCAGCAGCTCATCATGGTATTCTGAATCTAAGCTCTGTACATCTTTCCACTTAATTATCTTCAACATGTTGATTTTTTGTCCCTGTGTTCATTGCCTTGTGGTTATAAGATGGCTGATGCAACTCCAGACACATCAAGATCACGTTGAAAGGAAATGAGATGAGAGTAGGCAGTGGAGAGAAGATTCAATATCTTTTCTTCTATCAGGAAGGAAAATCCTTTCCAGAAACTCCTGTAGACTTCTTATGACTTACAATTATTCAGGATCAGATTACATGGCCACCCCTACTGCGGAGGAGACTAGAGAAGCATCTGGCTTTTCCAAGCTTTGTTATTAGTGTCCAAGAAGGATTCAATTGGAAATGGACTTTGTGGTGAACAGCCAGCAAGATCTACCACAGTAAAATTAACAACACTAGTGTTCTTTCAGGCACTGAAATGCTTTTTCCATAATTAATTCTTTTGAATAAGCTAATAAAATAGTAAAGATTACCCAAAGCACCTTCTCAGGAAAACAGGAAACAAAGTTTTGGCAATCCTCAATCATCATATTTTGGTTGTTAAAATTGATGGCATTTCTTATTTTTAAAAAAACAACTATCATATGAACAATCATTTAATTCATATCTTTCTTACATAAAAGTTAAGTTTTGATTTATTCATGGTAGGTGGTCTCAGTTTTTAATCAACCACTCAGAAAAGTTGGTATATTTTGTGGGTTTATAGTAGCAATACTTAGCTAAAAATTTGTTTATCATTTGAAGGCTGTGTTCCCCTTTAATTAGATATTCTAGAACCTCTGGATTTTTCCATGATACTATTTTTCATAAGTTGTATTGGATAAAAATAATTTGTTTTGAAGATGTCATATCACTGAACTAAAAACTATATTAATACTCATCTAAGAAATTATGAAATCATTCTCTTTCATAGAGAAACAAGAACAAGAGCTGTTTCCTGTGATGTTCAGGAGACATTCCGTGAGTTTTGATCTTGATGAACTAGAACATCCAATTCTAAGTTGGGCAGGGGTCTCAGAATGGTGGCTGCAAAGGTCTTTGAATGATTAATCATCTGGTTTCTTAAAGTCTTAATGCTTATAATTTGAGACAGAAAAGACTTTAATTTCTTGCATGAATTAATTAATACTTATGATAAATGCCTTTAAAGCTCTTTCTGGTGTCTGGTTCAAAATTGCAGTTCTTCAGATTGGTTAATTCCTTCCAAATGGAAAAGCTGGACGAGGTTGAGTCACTGCTGCTGAAGTGGTCTGTCAATTAGAGGATGTTTGACTTCTCTCCTGACCTCTAAAGTCATCTAGCCATTTGCTTGCATGACAGCTCATTGAGAATACCCAAGGTTGCCCCATCTTTAGAAAGAAGATAATCACAGTACTTTCCTCATGAGCCTGTTTTTAGAATTACATAATATGCTTAGAAAAGTGCCTGGCACATAATGAACACTCAGAAATGTGGGCTAGGGACAATGGCTATGATGATGATGATAAGGAGGAGGAGAAGGAGAATTTGGCAATTATTTCCTGAATACCCACTACATGTAAAACACAATGCCAGATACTAGGAATACAAAGATAATTAGACATGCAGGATTTACATTCCAGAAAGCTTCATTTTGTGTTTTATAATTCAGTACATGTCTTTCTTCCATTTTTAATGTAGATTTACATGTAACAGCAAATTCACTGGAAATGTGTTTCTCTCCATTTTCTGCTATATTGACCCTGTATCTAGAAATAACCAGGGTCCCACAAAAGTCTGTTTTGTTTTCTTTACTGATGAGTACAGTTTATGAACTGTGTAAATCCTCAGTAGCCTCTAAAGTATTTCACATTTTCAACATGACATGTGAACACTCGCCCAAGAGAGCATCTTTTAACTGAGTCACTATTAAAAGTTCTCATTTCGTTCACTTCTTTGGAAAATGCAAAGAGGAAAAAAGGCCTAAAGCCACTTACTCCTTGTTCTTTTCATGGCATTATTACTGTGTGATCTGTCTTCTGCTGCTAGAAGGAAATTCCAGTAATCCTTGATCCCTCATCTTTTAAACTGATTTAACACTGGGAATTCCTGACAGCATTAAAAAAAAAAAGAAGAAGAAGAAGAAGAAAAGCAAACAAGAAAAACCTCAAATGGGTAGACTTTCTCTAAAAGTCTGAAATAATAGTTTAAAACTGATTTTCAGGATCCCTGTGATTACCTAGGCACGCCTGCATGGATACTTGAAGAATGGGGTTGTGAATATTCCCAGAGGCACCAACTGCAGTTACGGTCATGTCTGTTGCAGTTGAATTCTTTGTTATAAATTATTGTATATGCAACCCTAATTAATTTATAGGATCAAAATAGGTGTTTCTGGTTGTGGGGACTGCAAGATGTACAAGTCCCTTTGTCCCTGTTCTGGTGGCCCCTTGGGCATTCCTGCCAACCTTTGGGACTTCAGAGAACACACATTTCCTCCTGGCTCTTCTGCCAGCTAATCTCTGGTGTTCAAATACGAATACCTTTCTGTCTTTCCTTCTTTCTTTCTCTTTTTCTTTCTTACTTTATTTCTTCTTTTTTTACTTCATTTCTCCTGTTTTTCTCCCTTTCTTCTACTTAAACATTCAACAGTTATTTTTTAAAAACTTAATATGTGCCCCACACTGTTCTGGAACTGCAGATATAGCATGGAACCACCCCAATTAAGCTTATGTTTAAAATTAAAATGAAATATGTAGTAAGTTAAATGGAAATACAATAGAGAAAATTTTTTTTCTTTTTAAGCGGAGTTGGTCCTTTCTCCCATCCTCCCATATTCTTAACCTCAGTATTTCAAAACGAAGAGGAGAAATCAACATTCCTGGAGACCCTTAGAAATAACCTTTCTCCTGTCAGCATCTTTTATCCACTCCTTCTCTGAAGCTCCTGCCATATGATTAATCACACTGTGTTCACTCCTCCCAGCCTCTAATTTTCCTCCCTATGTGCATTGAAATTCTAGGGCTCTGGATCCTGGTTCAGTTTTTCTGTCTCCTTTCAGCATTTGAGTGACTTTCACATCTGATTTGAAGGGCTGGCTTCTTGATTTTCATTATTCCAATAATGTTTCTCTCCCCTTCGCTTGAGGCGCCAGCTCATCAGACTGCACTCTAGTCCTTGCTGATAGGCCGACTACTCTAATTCCAATATTTCCCACCATAAATCTCCTCCTAGACCGTAAACTTTTGTTTCTCCCAATTTTCTCTCTTGTGGAAATAACTCTTCAGCATTATCATTGTCACACACACGCACACACGCACACGCACACGCACACGCACGTGCATGCACACTTGAACACCTCTTTGCCAGTTTTCCAGCCCTCTGGGCTGTGCATCCTGTAGTCAGTCATCGTCTTTATTGTCCCTAAGCCCTCAGTGACTGTGAGCCGCTTGTCCTACCAAACCTAAAGTTCTTAGTAACACAACCCATCTGTTTTCTCCCCTCTTGCTCTTAAAGTGTGTGGTGAGCATAATAATGGCCCCAGAAATATCTTTGTCCTGATTCCCGGAATCTATAAATAGGTTCCTTACGTGGCCAAAGAGACCTTCTTGATGTGATTAAGTTAAGGGTCTTGAAATGAAGACAATATTGTGGATTATCCAGGTGGACCCAATGGAATCACCAGTGTCCTAATAAGAGGGATATAGGAGGGTCAAAGAAAGAAATGTCACCATGGGAACAGCCGTCAGAGTGATGCAGCCCTGAGCCAATGAATGGAGCAGTCTCAAGAAGCTGGAAATGGCAAGCACCATATTCTCTTCCAGAGCCTCCTGAAGGAATCAGCCCCACTAACGCCTTGACTTAACCCCCATGAGACTCATCTCAGACTTCTGACCTCTAAAACTATCCATCATTAGAGCTGTTTTAAGTCACTAAGATGGTGCAATTTATTATTGCAGCTACAAGAGACTTTTACAAAATGCCAGCACCACTAGGCAACACAGCAAAGGAATGCAGTGATTCTGGTGCCTTGTGCTTTTAGGATTCTCCTCCACCCTTGGTGGGCCTGGGTGCTACTAAGCATCTCTGCACTCATGGCCAGCTGCCCCGCTCCACCATTATTCTCTTTCCCAACCCATCAAGAACCAAGCACAGAGTTGACAAGGGGCCACTTGTAACCATGTGAGCTTCTGTTCCCCTAATAGCATTAACAATGACATTCCTACGACACCTTTCAGGGCCATGAAGATGTTCTGTGGACCCAGTCAAGGGCAGAGCTGCTGACAGCTTTGGCTGTTCAATGCCACCTCATTTGTGAATGGTGACAGAAAAGTCAGGGTGATCTGTAGCTGACCCTCTGGTCAGTTCCACTGGCTCAAATTAAAACTTTAAGAGAATTGGTCTCCTGTGTATTTTCCCCTTGCAGATGACACAGAGAAAGTCATGTGCGTTCACGAGGTTAGGACGAAAGCTCAACTGGCTAGTAGCAAGATTTTAATAGGGGAAAGTGGCACATTTTGACTGCACTTATTTATTATGGGAGGGGAAAAGTGAGTTTTATTACTGGGTTTCATGTGACCTTCCATGGGACTCGAGGGGGATTCAGTGACTGAGAAACACAGGAAAAATGGCAGGCAGCAAAAACAGTGGACTCATTCAAGTAATTCATTTTTTATTTTTAAAAGCATTAGAAACATGCTATAAGCCCCTAATTAGTTTGACCTCTGTGGTTGGATTTTTTTTTTACTCCAGTGTTTCCTGAGTTGATTTTGGATTTGTTTGTTTTTCCATTGACAAGATTCTTTTTTAATTGTGTTGTCAAGTTAGAGAATAGGATTCTGCTTTTGACAAAAGTGCTTCACAGTATGGAGATGACAGTAACATTTCATAACTTGTAATGTTTTGTTAAATAACTCCCTGAATAAGCCACAGTAATAAGCGGTAGCCCAAGAAATCAGGACTTTAGTGCTTGGCATGTGGATAGGATGAGAGATGCTGAATGAATGAGCAATAAGGAGACATGCAAGAAATTCGTCCATAAGATGGATGAGATTCTATATCTGTTTGCCATTCTCTTCTTGTCTTTGTTTGTTTATGGACTAAGCTACACATACTTATTTGTTTATGTTTTAGGGGAAAAATCTATTTGGTGTATTAATTCTGTTGCTTTCTGATGAAATTGGGTGTTTCAAATCTCTCCATCTTCCAATGCATTCAGCCACTATTCTTGGTTTACTTGTTAAAATAACCATTGCACTGGACCAATCCATTCTGGCCATCACTTTCCCTGTCAGGGGGCACAAATATGCTCTCTCAATCCATTTCCTAGGGGAAAGTATCTTGTCTTCTTGTCTTGATGAGACCGTTACCAAAGGAAAAAAGAGGAAAGTCTTATCATTTGAAAGATGGCATTAATTCGTGTGCGTTTGGCAGTAGGAGAGGATATTGCAGTCTGGGGTTAGTTATGACATCTTAACACTCTCCATAAGACTGGATCTGAGCAAGCCACGAGGTCCTTTTGTGTGCTGAGACACAAACTGGCATCCCATTTATGACAAGAGTGGCCCATTTTCTAAGACTGGTCCAGAGCAGGACCCTCTTCGACCAAGCTCAAACACACAACTTCTTCATGAGGCACAGGGGACTTTTGCGATCCTCTCCTTTGATGCACATCTCGCCTTTGATGAGCGATCTTTAAGGAAAGTGTTGGAACCTTCCGTCTGGATTTTGTTCAACAGGATATCCCCTGAGCCAGGCCCAGAAACCTCCTGTGATTTTATTTGTTGCATGAGCATTATGTATACACTAAAAGACAGTGAAGAAACACACACACACACACTGAGACATACTCACACACACTCAGAGACACTCACACAGCACTGAAGATGACCCAAAAGAGAGAAAATGAGGCACAAGGGAAATAGAAATAAAGTACTTGGTTTCCTGCCAAACAGCCTAAGATGTCGTTTGGTGATGGGAGTGATTCCCTTTTCCTCAGTCAAGATTGACCATCGGCTCCCTCTCCATCGTCATTTGATTTTCTTGACCAATGGCTACCTCTCCATTGTGACTGTGGTCTCAGAGCCCATCCTCTGCTCTGCCCCATCTCCCCCTCAGAATGCTGAGGGGAAGGTGACCAGTGTTGGCCAGTCTTTCCTTAGAACTCGTGCTCTGCTTCAGTAACTTGGCAAGCACAGACCCTTTTCTAAAATGCCTTTATTTTATTCCACTATGACATGAACTGCATTTTTATTCATTTTATTGTGGTAAGAACACTTAACATGAGCTCTACCATCTTAACAAATGTTTTTAAGTGGACAGTCCACTAATAGGTACAGAAACTATCTGGAGCTTATTCAGCTGGCCTGACTGAAAACTGTGCCCATTGATTGTTATTAATTCCTCATTTCCCCTCCCTTCAGCTCCTGGCAACCACCATTCCCCTCTTTGAGTCTATAACTTTGACCATTTTCGATACCTCATTTAAGTTGATCTGGTACAAACACTATGGAGTTTCCTCAAAAAATTAAAAACGGAGCTACCATATGATCCAGCAATTTCACTTCTGGGTATTTAAAAGAATTGATGTCAGGACCTTAAGGATGTCTTGGGGCTCCAGTGTTCACCACAGCACTACTCACAATTGCCAAGATATGGACCCAACCTAAATGTTTGCTGTCATGCACTCTCTTTTGCAATTTAATTAATTTACAGTGATCCTGTTTGTTGCATGAAGATTAACTATACACTAAAAGACAATGGAGACACACACACACACGCACACACACAGCATTGAAGAGGACTCCAAAGAGAGAAAACAAGGCTTAACCAGGGAATAAATAAAAATAACCTGGTTTCCTGCCAAAGAACCGAATTGTTGGGGTCTAATGTCATTGACTGTTATTTATTTCCACGTTATTCTTTAACATTGCGAATAATAGACTCTCTGAATTAAATGCAAAATTTAAGGTGATTTCATCAAATCTTCTTTCTTATTTTTGAAATCCTGCTTTTCTGTCTCTTATCCACAGAATGTCCAAGTCTCTGCCTGAGCATTTTCAGTGGCAAAGAATTTACACACTCATGAAAGAGATCATTTCACTGTTTGTCAGTTGACAGTGTAAGAAAGTTCTTTTTCAACGTGGATCTGAAATTCCTATAGTCCCACCCAATAATCCTTTTTCCACTTAATGGTTCCTTTTCCACATTCCAGATTTTTTTAAGTTTATTTTGCGATTGTTGTCTACTTTAATCTGCCCACCAGTTCTTATGATTGTTGCATGGTTGGCTCTGTTGAGGAGACAACCATGGGTTAGAGTTGTTTTACGATCCTGGTCCTATCTCCTTATCATTTATTTCATTCATTAATCCAAGCAGGAGGTGATGGCAGAAAGGAAACAGAGCAGCAGTCATTGTGCTAATCATGGAGGTCTTCATAGCTCCTTGTATCTGTCCATTCTTGCATTGCTATAAAGTACCTGAGATTGAGTAATATATAAAGAAAAGAGGTTTAATTGGCTCACAGTTCTGCAGGTTGTGCAGGAAACAGTGCTGGCGTCTTCTGGGGAGGCCTCAGGAAGCTTCCAGTCATGCACGAATGAAAAAGGGGAGTGAGGTGTCTCACACAGGGGGAGCAGGAGCATAAGAGAGAGAGAGGGTAAGTGCCACACTCCTTCAAACAACTAGGTCTCAAGAGAACCCACTGTCATGAGGATAGCACCAAGGGGATGGCGCTGAATCATTCACGAGAATTCACCCCCATGATTCCGTCACCTCCTGCCAGGCTCTGCCTCTAACACTGCAGATTACAATTCAACTGGAGGTTTGGGTGGGGACACAGATCCAAACCATATCCGTACCATCATTGTGTGAACTTTGGTTTTACACAGTGACATATAGAGCCATTGGCAGATCTTGAGCAGAGGAAGGAGATCTCTAACTCATGTTCTAATGGGTCCTTCTGGCCACTTTATTGAGGAATAGACTGGAGGAGGAGGCAAGGGGAGAAACAGAGAAACCAAGTAGGAGGCTTCTGCTGTCACGCAGACCCAAGAGGATAGTGGCTTGGACTTCAGTAGAGGCAGGGTTGCTGTTGAGAGTGGTCACAGTGTGATATATTGCCAGATGCACAGTTGGAAATTTCTGATTCCCTGTGACATGGAAATCTTTTATCCACAAGGTCATCATGCATGTTGAGTAAGAGAAGTGAATTATCAACATGAGCTGCTGGAACACCATGGATCCATACACAGAGCATCGGTAGCTTCAGTAGTTCCTACTAGTGCTGTGCCAGGCACAGAGCTCATACCATGTCATCCTATGATCTACCCCAATAGTAGTTGATAGTCCCTTATCACAGATGAGGAAACTGAGGCTAAGACAGACTCAGAAGTAGGCCTCAAGTGGAATGTCTAGCAAATGGCAGAGTGGGGACCTGTGCCTACTTCCACACTTGAGATGTTCTTCTGGGGCATGGAGAACAGTGGCAAGGATCCTCTCCTCTCCTGACCACCCCTCCTGTAAACAGAGTGGTTGAAAATCAAGCTTTAAGAAAAGCTTTTAGGCCAAAGTCGAGAAGAGTGCTGGCCTGGGACTGGGGCCACCACATGTCACTTCACTTTGGGTGGAGAAAGGTGTAGCCGACTCTCAGGCTCATCCAGAAGTCATGAGCTTCCCCAAAGGGCCCCAAGAAAGTTCTAGAAGGCAGAGTTGCATGACACAGGCATCTGGGTCTCTGAGATGCATCCTGCATACAGCCTCAGAGCGTCCCTGATCAAGAAGTGCAGACAGGTTGCTGGGAGTATTTTCCTTGATTTAAAAATTGCTACGCCACCATAAATGTGTAGCGTTCAAAGAAGATTTGCATGGCCCTGTTTGACGTGATCCTTATGTTTCCTCTTCATGGTTAGGGCTGATCAGAATTGCTTTCCCTTTACAAAACAGAAGCCACGGGCTAAGGAGTTTTACTTATCCATGTTGTTGCAGGAGGTCTCCTACTAAACTGGGATAGAACTTTTCACCTCCCTTGGCTCTCTTACTATGTCATGCTTCTGGGGAACGAGAGGCACAGAGAAGCTATCAGCTAGTGTTTAATTGAGCACCTACTATGTTCCAGGCACTAGGCTAGACAGACCAAGTCAAGTCCCCACCTTCCTGAAACTTACCGGTGGAGTGTTGGGACCGGAAAGGGTTTGCTCTGAGTTCTCGTCCTGGCTCTTGTGTTAATTAGCATATGACATTTTGCTTACTCAGCATCTGGGAGCTTCAGTTTCCTCACCTGTAAACTCAGGGAAATAAGACTGCCCCTGCCTTCCCATTGAGGCTTGTTGACTCCAGTGAGTCAACAAAAAAAGAAAAACACAAAAAAGCCTTGTGACTTCTAATTCAGCATTTATGTGAACATGGGCTATCATTCAATATTGGGGAAATGTATGATGACCAGCAGACAAGCCACACTGATCCAGTATAAATAGTATCATTGTTTCCTTGGTTCACCTACTAATTTTACCAAAGGCAGCTGGCCTCACTGCTTGTGACTGCGACACATTTCCATGTTTATGTTTGAGAGCTTGGGGATGAGGGATGGTTTCTCCTATTGACTCAGGAATGCAACTACCAGACGATTCATTACCCCAGCAGAAAAGAAAGGGGAGCCCTCTCAAGTTCAGTTGTGTGGACCTGATGACAAATGTGGCAAACAGACTGATGTAGATTCCTTGAACGTAGCATTAGCTACTGTCATGTCACATTGCACTTGATTATGCCAGAACCATGCAGCAGATAAGCGAGTTTAAATGCTCTTATTATTTAGCATCACAATATTGGTATTAGTTTGTAATGATTTTTTTTCTCAGTGCAAAACACACTCTTCATCTAAAAATATGAATTATGCTTATTGGCTCATTGGAAAGTATTTTCTTTGCACTGAGGGGAATCAATCTTTTCTATTGCTTATTTTTCTTTTCTTTCTGGCAAGGTTAATATGTAGAACATTATCTGATGGACTTTATTTTACAAGGTGAGAGGTTTCCCAGAAGTGCGGTACAAGGCTCATTAGTCCAGTGCAGAATAAATTGTCCAAAGTAATTTGAAGGGGCATGGTTAATAGTCTGGTCTTCTGTGTACCTAAGCTGAGGTCCCACCTTGCCACTCAGGTTAATGAGAAGCATCCGGCATCTAAACGAACTCTGCTCCAGGTTCAAGATGGACCCCATTAGGGACAGGTCATGGTAAAACATGGAAGGAACATAGGGTTTGGAATTGTGAGACCTGCGTTTAAATCCCAGTTGCTCCATCAACTCACTGGATAGCTTTAACTCTGAACCTACCTCCCCACTTGTGTGATAGAGATGATATGTACGAAGGCCTTCCTCAAGGGCCATATTCTATGTTGCCTCTGGAATATAAAGCAGTGTATAACTCTCATGTGGTCCAGCCCTGCCGCCTCTCTTCAGCCCATCTCATTTCACTCTCCCATGCCCACTGAAGGGTCAATGATTCAAGTCCACATGCTCAAAATTCTAACCTAGAGTCCCTCTTCCACTCCCTTCATCACAAAGTCTATTAAAAAAAAACCCAGATCCATCCAGTGTGCCACAGTGAGAAACCCATTGATAATCTTGCACATAGCCCTTTATCTTACCCCTCTCTTAGAGCCAGTCCAGGTCCCAGCCCTGCTGACGTCACCCCCAATATGTCTGCAATCTGTTGTTTTCTCTTTGGTTCCTCTGTTGTCACCCTAACCAAGGATATACCCCAGTTTCTCTCTTGATTCTTACAACAGCCTCATACCTGGCATACCTGCACCTATAAAACCCCGAATATATATATATACACACATACATATGTTACATATATATGTGTGTGTGTATATATATATATATACGTTATATATACATATATATAACATATATATATATGTTACGTATATATCATATATATAGAGAGAAAGATATGTGTTTGTGTATATATACACACACATATGCAGTGGTCATATTAAAAAAATATGTATATATATATATATGAGAGAGAGAGAGAGAGAGAGAGAGAGAGTTTTGTCCAGGCTGTAATGCAATGGTGCGGTCTCAGCTTACTGTAACCTCCACCTCCTGGGTTCAAGTGATTCTCCTGTCTCAGCCTCCTGGGTAGCTGGGATTACAGGTGCCTACCACCATGCCCAGCTAATTTTTGTATTTTTAGTACAGACAGGGTTTCACCTTGTTGGCCAGGCTGGTCTCAAACTCCTGACCTTAGGTGATCCACCTGCCTCAGCCTCCCAAAGTGCTGGAATTACAGGTGTGAGCCACCGTGCCTGGTCCCCTATTTAATATGTTTTTAATGGTGTAGTCAAAGTGATCTTTTTTCCAAACACTGGAATCATGTCACTCTCTTCAAAACCTTCTGTGGCTCCCCGTTGCCTCTGGAATCTAGAGCAGTATCTAAGTATGATGTGGTCCAGCCCTGCTGCCTCCCTTCGCTCTGTCACATTCCACTCTCCCATGCCCTGTAGTCCACTGTAGCCTCCATGAACATGCCACGTCCTCTCTATCTGATCACAGCGTCTTTGTTCATACTGTTCTCTCTGCCCAAGGTGCTTTTCCCTGCACCTCACATCTAAGTCCAGATGACTCTTGCTCAGCCTCCAGCTTCAGCTCATCTGTCGTCTCCTCTGATAAACCTTTGCTGTGTTCCTAGGTGAGGCCACGCCACTCTTTTACTGCCTTCTCCATGTTCACTAGGGTTGTCCTCCTGCATTTCCTTTTGTCTCTGGTTGGCTGTCTGTCTCCCCCACTGTATTGCAGGCTCCACTGTGTGAAGATAGGAATTCTGTGGCTAACACCAGGCCTGTAACATAGTAGCCACTCAATAAACATATGGAGAATGAATGGAATGTAAAAGTATGTCTTACATTTTTAATTCTTTGATTTAAAAAAGCTATTGGGAGTTCACTGTTTACCATACACCATGCTGAGTGTTTTCTCCTAATCAAGGGTGTGCTGGAGCCAGTGTGCACCTGCTCAGGAGAGCCATACCCAGCGCCACTGCAGTAGCATTGGTAGCTTGAAATCAGTTGGTTGAAGTGGAAGCTTGTCTGATTGGTTGGTTGGTTGGTTGGTTGGCTGGTTGGCTGGTTGGTTGGTTTTGAGAGGGTGTTACTCTGTCACCCAAATTGGAGTGCAGTGCCATAATTACAGCTCACTGTAGCCTCAACCTCCCAGGCTTGAGACCTCTCCCGCCTCAGCCTCCCATGTCGTTGGGATCACAGATGCACACCAGGATGCCCAGGTATTTTTTTTAATTTGGTTTTGTAGAGACGGAATCTCACTGTGTTATCTAGGCTAGTCTCAAACTCCTGGGCTCACGTGATCCTCCTGCCTCTGACTCCCAGGGTGCAGGGATTACCGGGGTAAGCCACCTGTAATGCCTGGCCCAAAGTGGAAGTATTTATACCACAGAAATTGGCAAACCCACAAATCAGGTTGTGTCAGCCCTCTCCTTCACACCAAAGTGCCAGCAGACATGCATCAGCACACCACTGCTCTATGCCTCTGTGGCAGGTACTCTTACAAAGAGGTGTCTTTATCATAATTACTCAGAACCTTAATGTACTTGATATGTCAGTGAAGGGGAGAAAATGGGGGAAATGCTTCTGGGTGACTAGGATTGACATTGCCACTTGTCTTCCATCTGCTCTCCCCTTCCTCTGTGGTAACCGAGAGCTTATAAGACTCTTCTTTCCAGCTGGGTGCGGTGGCTCACACCTGTAACCCCAGCACTTTGGGAGGCTGAGGTGGGTGGATCATCTGAGGTCAAGAGTTCAAGACCAGACTGGCCAACATGGTGAAACTCTGTCTCTACTAAAAATGCAAAAATTAGCTGGGCGTGGTGGTGGATGCTTGTAATCCCAGCTACTCGGGAGTCTGAGACAGGAGGATTGCTTGAACCCAGGAGACAGAGGTCACAGTGAGCCAAGATCATGCCTCTGCACTCCAGCCTGGGTGACAGAGCAAGACTCCATCTTAAAAGACTCCCCTTTCCAGCTTTCTCAGCAGATAGATGTGGTCACATGACTATGTCTAGTAGCCAATGAGCTGTGTGGCTGTCTGCATGGATCTTTCTTATACAAGTTGATGCTTGTAATTTGCCATTCTCCTTTGATCCATGCTTTCCTTACTCCTGGGTAAAGTATGGACAAGCAGACAAGCACGTGAGCAGGTGTCCAGGGAAGAGAGGCCCACACAGCAGAGGCAGAAAACAGAAAGAGTCAGACAGCCTCACGGTAAAGAGCCCCACACCAGCTGAGGATTATCTAGATCCAGACTTGAGCATGAGAGAGAAACAAACTGCCCTGCTTTATTTAGAGTTGTTTTTTTTTTTTTTCATGGCTGAACTATCTGTTAAGAAGGGTGGGTGTGTATATGTGTGTTTCTGTGTATGCATATATGAGAAATATATTTTTATATGTCTGTATGGGGTGGGGCATCTTGGAGAGATTGACTATTCTGTAACATCAGATGAAGCAATCCCAAACTATGTCTGTTAAGTGTCCATTTGCAAAGAATTACATTTTGGTTTTTTTTTCTTTTCTTTTTTAAACAGCCACATGTTTGGGCCTGGGGCAGTAGCTCATGCCTATAATCCTAGCATTTTGGGTGGCCAAGGTGGGAGAAGTCCTTGAGGTCAGGAATTTGATACCAGCCCCGACAACACAGTGAAATCCTGTCTCTACAAAAAAATATTTAAAAATTAGCCAAACATGGAGTCCCAGCAACTCAGGAGGCTGAGTTGGGAGGATCACTTGAGTCCAGGAGTTTGAGGCTGCAGTGAGCTGTGATTGTACTCCTGCACTCCAGCCTGGGCAACAGAACAAGACAGACAGACAGACAGATGGATGAAAATAAAAAGGTACACATCTTATCTATGAGACCTGGCAAAAGATTCAAATCCACCTTCACCCTGTTACTAAGCTTATCCTTATATTCCGTGTTCACTGCATTTTGTTCTCTGCTGCTTCCCCCAAGACTTTCAGCTCACCCAGCATATAAGAGACACTTAATAAACGGTTGTTAAATAAACGTGTGGTTTCATAAGCCCTACTAATAATAATCTTTCACTGAATAGGTTTCTGTAGTCAGTGTCATTGATGAGTAATCGTCTGAAGCAGTGGTTTCAGCCTGGGGTCATTTTGTCCCTGCTCCCCAAGGAGACTTCTGACCGTGTCTGGAGGGTTGACGTGACTCAGGGATGCTAGTGGCATCTAGCAGGTCAAGGCCAGGAATGCTGCTTCATATCCTACAAGGCACAGGGCAGCGCCTGTCACAAAGAGTGATTTGGCCCCAGACGTCAACAGGGCCAAGGTGGAGACGCCCTACTCTAGAAACTGCCAAAGAAGCTGTTACCAAATAAAAACTATGAGGAAGAATGCAACAAATGCCTCTTAATCTAAATTCCATTTCATTGGTTTTTTCATTCTGGGGCATTTTTGCTGCATACGTTTCTTCACATTGGAGCTTATAATAATGCATATGTCAGATTTATTCTGAAGGAGTTGTCTTTTAAAAAAACATACCCTTTCTGGAGGCTGGAGAGGGAGGATCACTTGAGCCCAAGAGTTCAAGGCTGAGGTGAGCTAAGATGGTGCCACTGCCTCAAGCCTGGGTGAGAGAGTGAGACCCTGAATCTCAGAAAAAAAAAAATAAGAATCAAACAATGAATAGCTATATGACCCAAGTACTGTGTTGTCCCCATGCCTTGGACACCTTAATGCTTTCTTCAAAGCACTATGAAGTTGTTAATCTGAGAATGAATCTGTTAGAATTCCCTGAACTCATAAAGTTTGCTTCCTGTTTGAAAGAATTTAGTGCCTTTAAATGCCTATCCAGCTGTGATATGCCAAGTATTATGTTCCGTGTGTAATTCCAGTTTCCTGATAATAAAAAGAAAAGTTGGAAAACTTTGGTCGACTTTGGTGCTTGTGGCTAGGAGACTTCGCAGACGTTTTCAAGGTCTGCTGTGAATGTATGATTTAGACCACAGCTCAATTGTGACATTTAATCCATAGAGATAAATCATCACATGCCATTGGTAGGACTCTTTATGGATAAACAGGCCTAAAATAATTATGTTTAAAACTCCATCAGAGCCTCCATCAGAAAATCACCACCATTTTTTTTTTTTTAATGTAAGAGACTGGGATGATGAAACTATTTCTTGATTGTGGTGCTAGAGAACAAATTAAATCAAAGTCAGAACAATATAACTAACTTCCCCTTGGCTGTCCTTGAGGCATGCTGGGTACTGTTTTAGTTTTGTGGGTTTTACTGTTGTTGTTTTTGTTATTTTCCCCAGGAGTAGGCTGGAGTTCATACGGATTTGATTCTGACGTCAGCCTCCCGGGAGAGGCCATGGTGTATAATGGTTAAAATCACAGAGTCCAGAAGGTGACTCTCATTTATCAGCTGTGTGACCTTGGGTGTTACTTGACCTCTCTGTGTCTCAGTTTCCTCCTCTGTTAGTTAGATGGGGTAATAATAGTCCTTACCTCATAGAAATGTAATGAATATGAAATGAATTAATATCCATAAAGCGTTTAGAACAGGGAACATAGTCCGCTTAACAATGTACATATTCGATTAAATAGAGAAAGACTTCACATAATATGCAGCCAGAGTAGGAAAAAAATTAACATTCTTAAGTACCCTTCTCCCATGAACTCCAGATCCACTCGATATAATATGCACCGATCTGTAATAGTTTGGCCAAAGGGCAGAAATTAACGTGGAATTCAACTTAGGAGAAAAAGCAAGTAAAGATTATTTGTCCCATGTCACTCCTAGATGGCCACTCATCACCCAACTCTCTTCTTTTTTTTTTATTGCATTTTAAGTTTGGGGGTACATGTGAAGAACATGCAAGATTATTGCATAGGTACACACATGGCAGCGTGATTTGCTGCCTTCCTTCCCATCACCTACATCTGGCACTTCTACCCATGCTATCTCTCCCCAACTCCCACCCTCCGCTGTCCCTCCCCTATTTCCCCGCCGACAGACCCCAGTGTGTGATGCTCCCCTCCCTGTGTCCATGTGTTCTCATTACTCAACACCCACCTATGAGTGAGAACATGCAGTGTTTGATTTGTTCTTGCAACTCTCTTACTTCTGCTCCCTCAAGATCTCTTCCGTCTGCTTCCATCCATCCATCCATCCTCCTGGCCACTCCCATGTACACACTTCCATCTTCTCTGCTGCAGCCATCCACCCCTCACTGGTCTCCCTACTCTCCCCTATGCTGAAGTGGACTCTAAAGCAGAAACCTGATCATGTCACTGTCCTGCTCAAGACCCCTTCAATGGCTTAAGAAGCAGCATGTGTCTAAATCGCAGACCCTAGATTCCTGTATCAAACTGCCTAAGGGACAGCTGGAAGGACTTGTCTGCAATTCTATTCCGGAATCAGATGAAACTGGAATATTTGGTCTTTGGCGTTCACTAGGCTCCATCAACCCAACTGCAGGAATGATTTGCAGCTCATGGACATTTTGGATCACAGGGTGGAAGGGAATTGAAGCTCTCCAGTGTTGCCTAAACCTAATGGCACCAGGTCTATATTGCTGACTTCTTATCTTCCTATGGGTTGATGTAGGAATTTAAGTATGTGAAAGGAATGCATTTGAGATGGTACAGATGACAGCACCTAGGGCAGGGCCCAGTCACAGTTGTCTTTCCGTAACGTTGTGAGTCAAGGTATGTTTATTCGTTGACCAACTACCTGGAGTCTTCATTCCTGGTACAACTCCTAAATTCAGTTACTCATTAGTCATATTTCAAGGACAAGGGATAGGAGACATCATTTAAAAAGCAGTAATACAAAATACCAAGAGCTATTCAGCTGTCTTATACTAAGGAAGGCCTGTATATGGTATATTCTTTCCCACAAATCCATGTTTTTCAATATTTTCTCCATTTCACAGTTATAATCCCCCAAATGACAGAACGGTTGTCTGACAATAGTTTTCTTCTGATGCTGAACATATTCTGTACGTTTGAGACTGTGCCAGGAAGTCCATGCAGCGGTGACATTGAAAGAGCAGAAATCTAAACTGCAAATATTCACAGACGGTTGAAAACCTAGAACAACTGTTGGGAATGTTAATCATTCCAAATGGAGGAGCTATTAGATGGAACATATTTATCATGCATACCCTCATCACTAGCTTAGAGCACCTGACATAGCTTTTAAAGGAAAGGGAGAAGAAAAGAAACACTATAGTAATGAGAAAATAGACAAGATTTGAAGTCAGGAAAATGTGGGTTTAAACCGCAGCTTCTCCCAGTAGCTATGTGATCTTGGAAAGTTACTCCTCCTGTCTGAACCTCAGTTTCTTCAACATTAAAATCAGAGTAATAATAGTAATACCTAGATTCCAATGTTGTTTTATTGAAAGGAACGGTGTCTGGTGCATAGCAATTACCCAGCCATTTACATAGCAATTACTTGTGAAAAAGAAGCTATTAATACTATTTATTGTTATTTTCCCAGTGCGATTGCCCTTCAGCCAAAGAGCACCAGGAACACATCTGTAATTAACAAGTTGGGTTGATTGCTCATTGCATTGAGAGAGAATATGCTGTGGGGAAACTATGGGATGTCTTAGTAAGAGTGTGTTAGAAAAGACATAGAATTTGGGCTTACATTATTAGCTGCTTTGGGGGAAGGTTCACAAAAGTGGACCATTTCTCTGAATTGGATGCTGTTGGGAAGCACGAGTGGTTCCAGGACCAGTGCTAAATCTCTTCTGTAGGTAGGACAGCCTAGGGGAAGTCTACAACCATTATTGGTAAAGAAGCAGCTATCGTTTTAGCCAGGAAAGGCGATGGCTTCGATAATGTTCAGGTCTGTCTGTGTTCAGGCATAATGACGGAGTGGTCTTGTTTTTGTTCTGATTTGCTGTGGTCACAGAGTGGCCTTGTCTGATGTTGGTGTTCTCTGAAATCATGTTTGACAAGAGAACGCCAACATCTAACTAATGTCCCAGGCCAGCTCCTGGAGGTCAGTAGCTACTTTTCTTTTCCCGATCACATTTATTCATATATTTAGTAAGTAGAGTACTGTCCATCCCGGGTGTCCTTTCTCTATCAAAGTTGAAATTCTATGTAAGAAAAAAATAAGTAAAAAAATTCTATGTAGGTAAATACAACTCAATAACTTGGGTGTCAAATGTAAAGAAGAAAATAAGATAGGCAGGCTCAAAGGAGAGAGTAGGGCTGAGGCAGGAGAGAGGGTAAACCCACGATGTCTGCGCAGGCCAGCGTAGGGAGACTGGCTTTCATTTTAAATCAAAGCTAAAGTAAGTAAGTCATTGGGCGATTTACATTTTAAAATGTTTGCTTGATCCCAGCAAGGATGGAGAAGGGCTTGCTGGGGGTGGGGAATAGGGAGAGGAGGTTCAAGAAGTGAAGTAAAGCTTTCATCATTTAAATGCAGTAACGTGAGATGTGGGTCACAGGATCGTAGACTTAGGCTGAGGGTGTGGAAAGGGTTTGGTTATTCATCTTTCCCAATGCCTCCTTTACATGTAGGAAAATCAGCCCTGACCAGGACAGATGAAGTGGCTTGTCCACACTCAAATGTTTAGTTAGTGCAGATTGGAGAGCTCCAAGTGGGGGCCAGAGCCCAGAAGACTTCTCCAGCCTAGTGCTCCCCGACACTGTGGAATGGAGACTCACTCGGTCAGAGTGGAGGGCAGGGCGTCTCTGCAAACCTGGCAAGTCACAGTCAGAAGATAGACAGCAAATGCTGGGCATGGTGGCTTACGCCTGTAGTCCCAGCACTTTGAGAGGCCGAGGTGGCCAGACCGCTTGAGGTCAGGAATTCAAGACCAACCTGACTAACATGGTGAAACCCTGTCTCTACTAAAAATACAAAAATTAGCTGGGTGTGGTGGCACTCACCTATAGTCCCAGCTACTTAGGAGGCTAAGGCAGGAGAATCGCTTGAACCTGGGAGGTGGAGGCTGCAGTGAGCTGAGACTGAGCCACTGCACTCCAGCCTGGGCAGCCCAGTGAAACAGACAGACAGGCAGAGAAAGAAAGGAAGGAGGGAAGGAGGGAGGAAAGGAAGGAGAGAGGGAGGGAGGGAGAGAGGGAAGGAAGAAAGGAAGGAAGGAATGAAGGAAGGAAAGAGGGAGGGAGGGAAGGAAGGAAGGGGGAAGGGAGGGGAAAGATAAAGAGAGAGAAAAAGAAAATAGACAGCAAGTAGGAGAGGGAAATAATCCTGGTGCCCTTCTAGAAAGACTACCTGGCCTTTCTTAATTGTCCACTTGGGGTGTTTGCAAAGGGAAGGAAGCATGAGCCCGTGACTCTGCCCCACCTGGAGGGTAGATATCCTGGAGAGCCTGCCTTCCAGCAGTGTCCCAAACCAGTGTTGATCCTTGAACACGACCACAGAACTTCTAGGAAATCAATTTTCTAGGATACTTAAGGATGCATGTCAAGATTTTATCATCTGTTCTTTCATCAGAGAGGTGTTTATGACAGCAGAAAAATTTAAAAATAAACGTGAAATATGTTGAGTAAGAAACTAATTAAATTATGGCCCAGCCAGGGTCAGTAATCATCAGGTTGATCCTGGGTGGGTCTCCCAGACAGTCCTCCCGACTGTCATTAGTTGGCACTCAATCTCTACCGGTTGTTCAATACTTTGAGTACCACTCTGGTAATAAAATAATGTGAATGATGGAATAGTGTATATCCATTTGAAAGATGACAATTGGATTACTTGGGAAAAACACAATACATTTACAATTGGCAAAATACAAGCTATGGAACATCATCTTAATCTATATCTGTGTTAAATGTATATAAAACCTATGATCCTACCAAATAACTGTGACTTTTCCTGAGTGGTACAGTTAGGAATGGCTTTTATTTCCCAAACTTTGGTCAGTGGAATTTTCAGAAAGGAACATTAATAGTTTTTGTGATAAATAAGAAGAATTTCTCTACAATTTTTTTTGCATGCTTTTCCTTAGAATAGGGCAGCTTTTGTAAGTGGAGAGGAGCCCAGTTCCTGCTTTTCCTGATACAGTTTATGACTCACAGCTGCCACCAAGATGTCAGCACTGTGAGGATGAAATGACTGCATTTCTCTGAACCCAGGAAGCTGAGGCAGGACAATCACTTGAACCCGGAAGGTGGAGGCTACCGTGAGCTGAGGCTGAGCCACTGCACTCCAGCCTGGGCAGCAGAGTGCGACTTCATCTCAAAAAAAGAAAAGAAAGAAAGAAAGAAAATAGACAAATAAATAGCAAATAGGGGAGGGAAATAATCCTAGTGCCCTTCTCGAAAGACTACCTGGCCTTTCTTAATCGTCCATGTGGGGTGCCGCCAAGATGTCAGCACTGTGAGGACAAAATGACTCCATCTCCCTGAACCCAGCTAGAAACAGTGTCTGGGAAGTGAGGCAGTACCTGGTGGAGCCCCATGAGCAAATGTGATGATGAGTCAGCTCTGGGCCCCACACTCTAGTCCAGAAGGAAATGTTTCAGGGTATCAGACGGCATGAATTCATGAATGTGTATACAAGGCTTTGTTCAGGATATTTTTAAATATAGAATTGTGTTGATACAACATCCCTATGAGGTAGGGATTATTAATAGGGCTTAATCTATAGGAAAGCTGGGACTGAGAGGCGTTCAGTGATTTGGCCCAGGTGTAACACCTCTCAGTCCCACTTCCTTATAGAGTCTTCTTTGTCCACAAGCAAAATGGACAAAGAAAAAAAAACAGGCTGTACTTGCAGCTGGACCTGAGGAACACACAGAAGCCAACTCTGATGTGATGCATGATTATCACCAGGCTCCAGTGCCACCTGCTTCTTAGCTCTGGCTTTATTATGAATTGAGTGCATTAATGTGCACCCATCATTTATTCTCCCTGGGTCTCAGTTGCCTTGTCTGTAAAGTGAGGCAAGAAGGTATTTGAGGTAGATAAACTTCAGTAGCCCGTCAGTCTCAAAGAGTACAGGATTCTTTGTGAGTCTAGATGAAATTTACCCAAGGACCTCCCCATCCTGCCTCCCACCTCCATGAGCAGCCATTCCAAAGCTACCAGTCTGGTGATTCGGCCAAAGACCCATCATGAAGGAGCATAAAGACATCCTTGGTCAGTATCTTTCTGGAGGCTAATGCTTTTCTCCTGAATTGCATGTCACCTTGGAGAGCCCAGTGATGGATGAGAGAGATCCAGCTTTGACCTGGAAAACTTTCACATTGCAAGGGTTTTTTTTTTTTTTCCTTTTTCTTCACAGATTTATAGTCAGTACTTCAGCCTTTATGACAAAAAGTTTATATTTTTCTGGACTAGATGTAACCAACGACTTTCCAAATGATCAGTGACACCCCAAGTTAGGGCTCTGTTTTGTAACTGTTCTTTAGAATCTCTAACTTCATTGGGAACAGTGAAATCAAAATGTTACCTTAATACTCTGCCAGAAAGGCATGGAGAAGATATAAAATGTTTATAAATGAACATCCAGTGATGTGCACTTGGTAATTTCATTCAGAGATGTAAAGGAAGAGATATTATAAGGGACATTTCTGTTATTTCATCAAAGGCTGTTTGCTGAAAAATAAAATTTCAACCTATATTCTTGACCTTCAGGGACTTATTTTAAGATCATATGGCTTTCCCCAAACAGCTGAATTATTTAGTGAGATGGAACTGTCAAAGACTTTAAAATAAAGCCCACCAAAATACCAGCCACTCTGGAGTGCCACAGCTGTTCATGCCTCAATCTGCATCTTTCATCTCAGCAGACCGAAGTTTGCAACTGAAAAATAGCTCAGAAAATACTTATCACCTTCCATGCCAAACGCAGAAAGGAATTTATTCGAAGCTGAGAATGTGGTAGGGTGGGTGACTTCCTCCTACAGTGATGCTTAGAATGGCGGATGGAGTTCTAGCTACGTTTCTCCTGCAACCCTGGGGAGGCCATGCCTCTGAGAAGGTGGTTGGGAGCCCCTTCCACAACAGGTGTTAAGGTCTGAGTGAATTAATGTAAGGAGTGAGCTTGGAGCAGTGCATCTGCAGTTAGGGCCATCATTCACAAAGTGGTTTGATTTCTACATTTTGAGTCCAATCAAAATGTTTAGAGAATGTTTACAGCTTACTGGCCCCTCATTTTTTCCAAAGGATTAAAAGCAGAACCAAGAATTCAAGGTTATCATGTTGAGTACCAAACATTCAAGAGTATTCCTAAAGGAATCAGTGGTAGGCTGGGGTGGTGGCTCAGGCCTGTAATTCCAGCACTTTGGGAGGCCAAGGCAGGAGGATTGCTTGAGCCTGAGAGTTTGAGACCAGCCTGGGCAAAAGAGTGAGAAGTCCCTACCAAATGTGTGTGTGTGTGTGTGTGTGTGTGTGTGTGTGTGTGTGTGTGTGTGT
>NW_022436955.1:26842572-26855586 GCF_009761245.1 Sapajus apella
TGTGTGTGTGTGTGTGTGTGTGTGTGTGTGTGTGTGTGTGTGTGTGTCTGTCTGTCTCCAGGCTTAGTGGCATGCGCCTGTAGTCCCAGCTACTCAGGAGGCTGAGGTGAGAGGATCATCTGAGCCCAGGAGATTGAGGCTGCAGTGAGCCGAGATTGTACCACTGTGCCCCATCCTGGACAACACAGTAAAAACCCTGTCTCAAAAAAAAAAAAAAATCAATGATACCTCCTATAGAGTTAGATGGTGGTGGTGATTTTGATGATGATGGCAAAGATGGTGGTGAAGGTGATGGTGATGAGGATGGGCTGATGATGACTGTGATGCTCATCATGGCAAAGATGGCGATAGTGAGGTTGATGACGGTGAAGATACCAGTAGCAACAAGGAAGATGTGGCTGTGGCTGCTGATGTGACAAAGGTGGTGGTGATGGGAAGAAGGATGACAGTGATAATGATGAGAACAGTCATGATGATGACGATGGTAGAGGCTTACATTGATTGATCCCTTGCTAGGTAACACGCAATACACTAAGCACTTCAGCCCTGAGTGTTCATTATCTCATTTAATCTTCAGCACCATCACATGAAGTACATGCTGTGATTTTCCCATTTTAAAGATACTGAAACTGAGGTTTAAACATGGTAAGGAACTTGCCTTAGGACAATACTTTCTTAAATTTTCCTATACATTAGAATCACCTGGAAAGATTTTTTTAACTCTTGACCCAGAGTTTAAGTAACATGTCCAAGGGTAGCCACCTGGTGAGTGGCAGAACCAGGCTTTACGACCCAGCCGCTGGGCACCAGAACCATGTTCTCATCTGCCTGCGCAGTTTCTCTTATGAAGAGCCAGTCATCATGCCCAGAGAATTTTCCTGGTTATCATTGCCTATGTCCCTATACTGATGCTGTTTTTAATAATAACATCTAGTGAGCAGGAGCATAATGTTTTGAGTAGCGTGGCAGATCGTTGTGGGACAGTGGGCTGAAACCAGTTTAAATCTCTGTCTGCCAAATTAATTAGCTTCATTCGCAATATTCTGTTCTAAATGAAAATATTCTCATGGTTAGTTTTGCCTGACGGTATAAAATTTCAACCAAATATTAGCTGCTTTTTAAGTGTCTGTAGTGGATAGAAGCCTGGGTCCCTAGAGATGGAAATAGAAGTCCATGATGTAAGCAGATACTTCCAGTTCCCCAAATCAGCAAATCAGCACTTTCCTCTGATGAAGAGGGAGTTCTAGGAGGACTCCAAAAATGCACCAAATGTCCTCTGTTCCCAGGTTGCAGGTAGGAAATTAAAGCTCTTAAGAAATGATGGCAGTGTTTATCCATATTCAGGAACCACAGGGTTCAAATATTTTCAAATAAGGCCATGCTAGTTAATTAAGACTTTGCTTCTCAGGGATTATTTTTTTTATTCTTAATTTTTAAACTAATATTTTCCACAGCAGTGGAGTCTGAATAGACTCCCCGGTGTGACCCCCTTCCGCGCCAGCTCCTGTTCTCTCATTGAATCCTCACACAACTCTGACAGTTGATAATAGTTTTCCCATTTTGCAGCTGAAGAAACTGAGGCTGCCAGAGGTTAAGCACCTGATTTATAAAATGTTTGCATTGTTTTCACCTACCCAAATCATTCTTACACAAAAGAAGAAAAGTTATTTCAGAAAGGCTTCCTAAGTTTTCCCTAACACGAATTTCTGGCCTAGAAAATCAGATCCTGCTGTGTTCACGCTTGGCCTCAATTTCCTCAGGCTTCTGGGTCTTTAAGGAGGGGCTTTATCACCTGGCTGCAGGGAGGAGGAAGCCAGAATTCCAGACCGATAGCCTCCCACAGCTGCATTAATATTCTGCAAAGGCACAACCATAAGATAGCAAGGAACTTTCACACTTGGCTTTAATTTTGCTCTGCACATTTTGTTAGCGATAAAGACCATCATGCTTTTCCTTTCTCCACCTTTCTTGCTTTTAGAATTCTGAATAGATGTTTTCATCACTTGGCTAAGTAAAACTGAATAGCTGAGATTTCTAAACTTCAGTTAGAAGCTCTGATAATCATCTAAAAATTGTCCTAAGGAAGGGGGAGAAGTGTTTAACTTAGAAATATAACTTGGAGTTCCCAGTCTTCCTCAAGCAGGTACTTGGGGAGATACTCATGTAGGAGGAAGATGATTTCTCCAGATCAACCCAAGCAACAGACAGTTCAGAGACCTTGTGCCTCTTGACGCAGAAAGGCAACTACAGATTTCCAAAGAATTATCCCCATCCCTCTCCACTCAGAGTTTTTTACTGAGTATAGAAATACATCAGGAAGGCCAGGCACGGTGACTCATGCCTGTAATCCAAGCACTTCGGGAGGCTGAAAGGGGCAGATTACAGGAGATCAGGAGTTCGAGACCAGCCTGGCCAACCTGGTGAAATCCCATCTCTACAAAAAATTCAGAAAATTTCCAGGCATAGTGGCGTGTGCCTGTAATTTCAGATATTTGGGAGGCTGAGGCAAGAAAATCGCTTGAACGCAAGAGGCAGAGGTTGCAGTGAGCCGAGATCATCCACTGCACTTCAGCCTGGGCTACAGAGTGAAACTTCGTCTCAAAAAAAAAAAAAAAAAAAAAAGAAAACAAAAAAACGAGAATTACGTAGTCACTAGATTTAGAAATAAGCCCTTAGGCATAGACGGTCGGCTGAGCCTTTTGTTTTTTAAAGGAAATTGCTTAATGAGATCAGCTTCCACCACTCAGCATTAGTTTTGTGCCTCCAGTTTTATAAAATAATGTAAATTATTCCCAGCCGCAAAGAGAAGAAGAAAGAACAGAAAATGAAAATTAGCAGGGTACAGAGGTCCATGCTTCTGAACAGTGGAAGAAGAACCACACAGGGATTTGGTACCATTAAACTCCGGGGCTATGTTGTGCTCCTTCCTCTGTCTCCTCTCTTTCTGGTGGTAATCAAAGGAACAGGTGCTCCAGATAGGAAGGTCTTCCCTGTAATGAACTGAAACAAGTTCAGCAGACTCCAGTTATCTGGTCTGCTACCACATGGAGAAATGACTGGGAAAGGAACTCCTGGGCAACTTGAATGAATGCCATGATGGTTCTACTAAGGAATACATGTAACAAATGCAAAGCCTTTAAGCTTATCCTCTTGGGGAGCTTTTTAAAAGTTATATCTTTATAATAAAATAAAAGATGGGGACCATGTTTGCCTCTTTCTGAAGCGTTCAGCTGAAGCATTGATTTGGTTCCCTGGAGTGATGCATTACTGCCACCTAATGGCCGTGTACCTGCATTGAGGGGGTTAAGAAGTAAGGAAATGATTTAAATAAATTTATTACCGCCAGTGCTCACCCTGCCTTAAAAAAATCTGTCAGTAAATTTTGTCGGAAAAAAAAAAAAAAAAAAAAAAGAAAAGAAAAAGGTTTGGGCCAGGCACTATTGCTCATGCCTGTAATCCCAGCACTTTGGGAGGCCAAGGCAGGCAGATCACCTGAGGTCAGGGGTTCAAAATAAGCCTAGCCAATATGGTGAAACCCCATCTATACTAAAAATACAAAAATTAGCTGGGCGGAGTGGCAGGTTCCTGTAATCCCAGCTATTCGGGAGGCCAAGGCAGGATAGTTTCCTGAACTGGGGAGGTGGATGTTGCAGTGAGCTGAGATCATGCCATTGCACTCCAGCCTTGGCAACAAGAGTGAGACTCCATCTCAAAAAAACAAACAAACAAAAAAAAATATGATGGTTGAAGCAGATTGTGGATCAGAACTGTGGAAAAGCCTGCCAATCAGACAAGGGATGTTGCCTTCACCCGATGAGCATATAAACATCTTTGGTGCTGTTTGAGCTGGGAGGTACAGATGATACTGGATCTTTAGGAAGATGAATTTCACACCTGTGTACAGGAAGAATAGTGTGAAAACAGGTCAAGAGGATCCTGAAATAAAACAAGTGTGAGCGTATCCAGGTGATGAAAGGGGAATGGAGGCCGGAATGTAAAGTTAGAGACAACCATTTTTTTTAAATCAATTATATTAAATATCAACTGTGTGTCAGGCACTATAGTTAAAATTAGATAGACCAGTTTTCTCTCTTAAGAAGCTCCCAAATCAAGTAGTTCTTGCCATGATTCCACTCTGTGGTCTCCAGAAGTTGCCTCACCTCTCTGGCCCCCGGTCTGCTCCTTTACAGGGAGCAAAATTGCAATGGGCGTTTGCAGACGCCCCTTTGACTCCCAGTATGAGCTTACCTGGAGCAGGTACTTCCAAGAAAATGATAGGAAAAGGACAGTGTTTAGCTGCAATAGGAGGAAGCATGGTCCCTACCTTTTATTTTATTATAAAGCTATAACTTTTAAATGAAAACTGTGTGTAGGTGATAGTGGAGCTGGGCGAGCTAAAGATTTTTTTTTTTTTAATCCCATGATGTGAGTCTAGCAATCTGCAGTGGGGCGGGAAATGTGGTATCACTGATATATAGAGACATTAGTAAGGAGGGGCTAATTTGCAGATGAAAAGAAAGAAAACCAGGGCAGGCGTGCGGACACCATCGTGGCAGCTAGACGTACATATGCAAAGATCCAAGATACCAACTTCAGCTTGGAGGGAGAACCAAGAACAAAGGAAGAGTTCCGCAGTTCTGTGCATGACGCTAGGTCAGAGCTCTTCCTTGGCTATGTGCCCTGGAATAAAGTGCTCAGTATCTTTGAGCTTCATGCCACCGTTGTGTAAAGGCAGCATGATGACAGGACCCTCTTCATAGCGCTGCATTGAGTATTCTGTGGTTTAACATGAAAAGAGAGACGGACCATGTAAGCTTCAGCAGATACTGACCGGTATTATTATAGCTCCTCCTTCTCATCATGATGATTTATACAATCAGTAAATTTTTCCAGGGAAAAGCAGTAGAGATAAGAGTAAGAGAATGCATTCATTCCATGCCTGCAGGACAGCCCAGCCGGAGAAGATTGACTTCACAGAGGGGGAGGAGTGAAAGGAATGGAAAATGGAGCTTTGGGGAGGAGAGGGTGGACTGGCTCAACACCGCTGAGACAGCAAAGACTCCAATAAGTTCCTGAGCAAAGGTCACAGCACTTGGTGATTTGGAGGTTAGTGGTGACTTTCAAAAGAGCAACCAGTGAAGAATATAGGATTCTTCTCATGGAGACAGGAGATTACACAAAGAAGTCAAGTGAAGCCACAAAATGCTCCTAGATGCTGAATTTCCACAGCCTGGCAATCCTCAACAAGAGGGAGACCTGGGCTCATTTTACCCTTGAGAATAGATCAAGGTCAACATATGTGTATGATCTGAAGGCTGCAGCTTCCATATTCACCTACATTCCAAATGTCTTACATTCCTCTGGACAACATAAAGCAGCCCAGACGCAATTCGTTGCCACAGTGCTCTATAATGATCTGTGATACGCCTTCTCAGTTATAATGTCAAGCCCTTGGGGATAGGAGGCTCTCGATGTTTCTTTGAAACCTCAGATGAGAGGATGATCAGTGAATGCAAATGAAGAGGCGAACGGTAAAGACCTGATGGTACCAGGAGGAAAACAACTGACAGACGGTGATCATGGAAGTCCCTACCCACTGGGCAAAGGGGGCACTTCTCCCTTGCCTGATCACACATCTTCATCATGTCCTTGGGGGGCCCCAGGTCCTGTTCCAATGCAGAGCAGAAAGATGTGGACTTTTCAGTATGTCTCTAAATATCACTCTGTGTATCTAAACAAAATTCTCTCTTTTAGCCACTCTGAGCCTGGATTTCCAATCCCTGGACTTTGGCTTCTACCAGTGGTTCTTTTAGGGTTACTTTCTGTTCTCAATACCCAGCATGCAGTTCCCATATCGTGTCCTTCCAGAACACTGTGTGGTCAATCACCACGGCGGAGGCAAGGCTTCAGAGCCAAATGATGGTTTCAAGTCCCCCTTCCGCAACGCGCCAACTGTGTCGTCTTGGACAAGCCCTTTATCCTTACTGTGAAACATTAATGCTGGGACTGACTTCACTGGGTTATTTTGAAGAGAAATTGAGTTAATGCAAGGGAGGGGAAGCTCAGACCACAGACTGGTTCAGGGAAAGTTCCGAATCAGTGACGGCTCTTGTTTTTGGTTTCATTCTTAGAGGAACTCTAATAAACAAAAAAGAGCATTTGATGACTGAATCATCAGACTTCACTAGCAGGGCAGAGGCAGGCAGTTCCCGTACCGCGCCCCCAGCCCCCGGCTGCTCGTCACTGGGGATACAGGGTGCAGAGATGAATGCAGACATCCCAGCTCTGACCCAGCAGGTTGCGTACTGGGGAATCCCAATAGTGTTCTACGATTTCATTGATTCTCTGCCAAAGGGGTGGACAAAGTACACATTCCCAGGTAGCTCCTGCAGGGAGGTTACATGATGCCCAGAAACCCACCTGTGAGGCCCATAAACCTGGATGTTCTCTCTTAGCTTCTTGAGCTCTGTCCTTCAAAGACTGAAAAGTGACTGTGCAGTGCAGCCTGTGCTATGAGTTAGAAGTACATGGTCCCTGGGGTTAGACCAACAACAAGTGACTCCATCCCTCTGACAAGTTAGAAGTACATGATCCCTGGGGTTAGACCAACAACAAGTGACTCCATGCCTCTGACGAGTTAGAAGTACATGGTCCCTGGGGTTAGACCAGCAGCAAGTGACTCCATCCCTCTGACGAGTTAGAAGTACATGGTCCCTGGGGTTAGACCAGCAACAAGTGACTCCATCCCTCTGACGAGTTAGAAGTACATGGTCCCTGGGGTTAGACCAGCAATAAGTGACTCCATCCCTCTGAGACTCTGTTTGCCCCTCTGAAAAATGGATGGGGTTGTGGGGGACAATTTTCTACCTGATGAGCTCCTCATGAGGATCTACATAAGGCGTAGTATCTGATTCATTACCAGGACTTTGCACATTTTATAGGCATGGCAAATACAGGTATATCTTACTTTATTAAATCAAAGGAAAAAAATGTGAAAGTCAAGTTCTGTGTTAAATTTGATAAATAGAGTTGATGACATGAAACAGTGGTTCTCATCCTCAAGTGTGCCTCAGCATCCCCTAGAGGGCTTGTGAAAATCCAGATGGCTGAGCTGCACCCCCAAAGGTGTGGAGTGGGTGGAGCCTGAGAATCTGGATTTTTAACAAGTCCCCCAGTGATGCTGCTGGTCTGGGGACAAGACTTGGACAAACGCCGACTTCAAGGAATCACATGCTTCTAGAGCAAAGAAGAATCATTTATTTTCTCTTTATATTAGTCTGTTCTCACACTGCTAATAAAGATATACCTGAGACTAGGCAATTTATAAAGGAAAGAGGCATAATGGACTCACAGTTCCACATGGCTGGGGAGGCCTCACAATCATGGCAGAAGGCAAAGGAAGAGCAAATGGGGGCAGGGAAGAGAGAGAGCATGTGCAGGGGATCTCCCCTTTATAAAACCATCAGATCTCATGAGACTTACTCACTGTCAGGAGAACAGCATGGGAAAGACCCGCCCCATGATTCAGTTACGTCCCACCGGTCCCTCCCACAACATGTGGGAATTATGGGAGCTACAGTTCAAGAATTGCGTGGGGACACAGCCAAACCATACCACTCTTCTTTGCTTTCATTTTTGTTTTTGTTTTTTTGAGACAGGCTCTCACTGTGTCACCCAGGCAGGAGTACAGGCACCATCACAGCTCACTGCAGCCTCAACCTCCTGGGCCCAAGAGATCCTCCCACCTCATCCTCCTGAATAGCTGGGACCACAGGTGTGCACCATGATGTCCAGCTAATTTTTTACTTTTTTGTAGAGACAGGGTCCCACTATGTTACCCAGGCTGGTCTTGAACTCCTGGGTTCAAGTAATCCTCCTGCCTTGGCCTCCCAAAGTGCTGGGATTACAGGCATGTGCCACACAATGCCCAGCCCATTTTTTTTTTCTTACTGATATTTTCTTCCTCCTAATTTTTCTTTTCATACTTAACATTTTTCTGTTCAAGGTTAATATAAAATGGAGGCTTCAGTGCATCTGGTATGTGTGTGAATTGGACCCAGCTCAGGGATTTTGTTCTTCCATTTAATCTTCACTCTGCCTGTGCACCCATGAGTGCCAGGACTGATATTTCTGTCTTTTTCTTTGTGCCAAATTGAGTTTCATCTGCCGGGTCAGTCTTAATGTCACACGCCCTCCCCACTGCCCAATCACATGACTGGAGATACATTTCAATTCGAAGTTCTGAAAATATGACTACTCAAGACTGGAGAGAGAAAAGTTATTGGAAATATTTTCATAGAAATTAATGGTTATAATCAACCTTGTGACAGTGGGTAGTATGTCAGCAATAAGGTTGTGTTTGCTGTTTTGTTGTAGATGATTTAGCTGCCCACAATCAGTTTCATGAAACCTGACTCCCACATGATTCATTTTTTCATTTATTCCCTTGTTTGTTCAGCAAGTGTTTATATTGATTATATACTTGGTGCCACGTTCTGTACTAGACTGGGAAAACACAGACAAATACAGACATTCTCTGTTCAGGTGATGAGAACTTCGTAATAAGTTTCTTGTTTTCTAAAGACAAAGGCTTTTATGATTTTCGCCATCACGTGGCACCTCACTTCCTCGGCTAGTTTTCTGTCTGGTTGATGTTTCTGTTGTTGTTTTGCTCGGCGATGATGCTTGCTTCCTGCCCAGCAATTCTTCTAAGTAAGTAATAATACGGAATAACCAGATTTGTTGGGTTCCTGCAAAGACAAACATGCTATTTAAAAGAAGCTTGCAATTCAATAGAGAAATTAAACGTCTAAAAATAGATGTATAATGCAGTGTGATGAGGAACAAGAGAGGAGGCGCGGTGGAAGAAGTAATGTATGTGTTTGCGATGTCTAGAGAAGTATTCCTGGATGGAGTGATACTGGAGGTGGGTTTTGGAAGGTGAAATCTCTTTCTCGTGTTGTTAGTCTCATTCCATTTCCCCTCCTGTGGTTCCAGAAATACCAGCATTTCATTAGACCGAGACCTACTGTAAGCAAAGGGCTTAAGCACAAGTCCCCCGGGGAGAAACTCAACTCTGCTGTTCTCTAGCTGTGTGCCCCTGGAAATCACTTAATTTTTGAGCCTATATAATGCAATACTACTCATCTATAAAAAGGAATGAATTAATGGCATTCACAGCAACCTGGATAGGATTGGAGACTATTATTCTAAGTGAAATAACGTGGGAATGGAAGACCAAACATGGTATGTTCTCACTCATCTGTAGGAGCTAAGCTATGAGGATGCAAAGGCATAAGAATGATACAATGGACTTTGGGGATTCGGGGGAAAGGGTGGAAGAAGGGTGAGAGATACAAGACTGCAAAATGGGCTGAGTGTATACTGCTCAGGTAGTGGGTGCATCAAAATCTCCCAAATTACTACTGAAGAACTCACTTGTGTGACCAAATACCACCTGTTCTCTAAACCTGTGGAAATTTAAAAAAATAAAAATTAAAAATAAAATAAAAAACAACATTGGGTTAAAAAAAACACACACATGAATAATATTACATCCGGCATAGGATTGTTGAAAGGAACAAAAGAAAACAATATTTAAAAAGCACTTAGCATTGTGTTTGGCATGTTATAAGCCCTTAAAATCATAGTTGCCTTAGTTACTATAATTATCACCGTGTTGATGGGTATCATATGATGCAAAGTGGATGGAGTCAGGGCTGGGGAGTTGAGTCTCTTTGTGTGCATCTGTTTAATGGTGGGGTCCTCAGATCCTTGCATATACAAGTGCATTGTGAATCTGCTGTATGTGGGCAATGTTCTCTGCTGCATTTTTGAACTTGTTTAAAAAGGAAACTCTTTATCTGCTGTGCATCTGTGAGAACTGGGAGTCTGCAGATGACTTACTGGTTCACAGCCTCTCCAAATCAGCCTGCTCTGTTCAGGGGACCATATGTGCCTGATAATGGTCCTGCCTTTGTAGTCCATGGTCAAAAACTTGCCATGAGTCTGTAGTGCCAGCTCACATGGCGCCATGCTGCGCCTCCGCTTCCCAGACAGTGAAGAATACAGGATTGTTCTAGATATCTAGATACTGAATTTCCGTAGAATTTCCACAGGTTCTGGATGTCGTCTTATCTTTATCTTAGCAACTTTATCCTGGCTTCTGAGGGGTGTGGGTGTGCTATTGTAACTATCTGTGGAAAAATTGATTCAGTCTGCATGCTGCATGAAACAGTAGGAGATTCTCCAAAAGAAGCCTCAATTAGCAACTGCAAGTATGCAAAACAGGTATATTAACGGGTGATGACTCACCTCAGAAAAGGAACCTCTGTTTATAGAAAAGATTAACCAGAAGACATCTTTAAATTACATCCATCTCTGGGCATAGCTTGTGGGTGTCTGAGATACTGACTGAAAAGTAACATGTGTTCTGTATGCATGATACACATTCCCAGATAAGCCCAAAAGAAGCCAGAGTGGCAGTTTGATTTACCTTTTTAATTAAAAAAAATACCTTTTCAATATTGACACTAGAAATCAGCCCTGATTATTCCTCTCTGGCATTGCAACTTTGTCTTTTCTTCTCGTTGGTGTCCACTGGCTTCCTATTGCATTACATATTTTACTTTTTATTGGATGTATCATAAGCACATCTCAGATTGCTACATCGTCCTTATCATTATAATTTTTAATGACTCTGTGATGGTCCATCAAGTAGCTGAGTCTAATTTATTTGGCCATTTTCCTATGGTTAAACATCTAGGCCATCGATTTTCTGCCATTTTTAGCTGTAGAAATTGTGTCTTAAGAAACTATATGTAGAACCCAAATATGTTCTATTGATTTTTTTTTTTTTTTGAGGTGGAGTCTTGCTCTGTCACACAGGATAGAGTGCAGTGACACCATCTGGGCTCACTGCAACCTCCACCTCCCGGGTTCCAGTGATTCTCCTGCCTCAGCCTCCTGAGTAGCTGGGATTACAGGCACCTGTGACCACACTCGGCTAATTTTTGTATTTTTAGTACAGACAGGGTTTCACCTCATTGGCCAGGCTGGTCTCGAATTCCTGACCTCAAGTGATCCACCCACCTCAGCCTTCCAAAGTGCAGGGATTACAGGCATGAGCCACTGCACCTGGCCCTCTATGGATTATTTGTGAATATTTAAGCTTATTTAATTTTCAAAATAACCTTTGAAATAGGAACAATTATTATCATACTTTCTGAGTGAAAATATATGCTCAGAGAGTCTCCAGAGTTTGCTCAAGGCTGAATTCCTAGAAGGTTATGGACCTGAGACATGAGCCCACCTATCTCTGACTTCAGAGGGTGGATTCTTCATCAGTGTAAAATACAATTTGGACCATGTGGAGTATGACAAGGAAAGTGGCAAGGCCCAGACGATTCACTAAACCCCTCTAAGCCTGCCCCTGATGAATGATAGATGGACGTTCAACCAATGGCAACTGTTTCTGAGCATCTAAAACAGAGGGAGCCTGGTGTGAGCACTGGTCTACCTGAGGCTCTGGGGGATGAGCTCCAGGTTCCATCTATTGCTGCCCTGTCTCTCTTCTACCCACTGCAGCCGTATCTCTGTTTGGTTTAGAAGCTGCCTTCTCCAAGGACTTGGATATTCATTCTAGTACACCTGCTGCATTTTCTCCTCTTCCCTAAATGTTTGCTTTTGTGTGTTCCCAGGCAGGAACTTCAGCCATTGCTACAAGTGGCTCCTTCCTGTGCTGTTCTCTGCTTCCAGCTGCATTTTCCTCAAAGGCTTTATGGTATCAGTCAATCCCTAGATCACTAAGAACCTCGAGCGTTGCAATGTATTCCTCCTCGGAATCCTGTACACCAGTGGCATTGACAGAGTGGGTGGCCACTTGGACAGGCCCTTCCTGCTTTCCTTTACTTTTACTTTGTCACTGAAGTGCAGGGCCAGGGCAGCCTCCCTTTCTGTTAGTGGTGCAGGTTCTCCTGTGAACAAATCTCCCTTTCTTTCTCTGTGCTAGCTGAAAACAAATCACTTACTAATTAAATTTCACCTCTTGCAGCTCCGGAAAAGTGACAGGCTAGTGCTTCCAATTAATTTCATCAACAATGTGAAATGAGAGGCATGTTGCATCCTGTAAAGACAGCAGGGCTAAGGGGAGGAGGCTCCCACTGCCTCTTACCCCGCTGTCTGTCTTCGGGGAGGCTGGAGTTGTTCTGAGCCTTTCTCATTTGCATTCCAGCATCTGGTCCTGGCTTGCTTAGAGGTTGGGAAAGCTGCATTTCTTCTTCCACCAAACACCAGTGGGGAGTCACCTGTGTGCCAGGCACCATGAGCCTCCCACTGTTGACACGATAGCAAACAAGGCAGACACATTCCCTGCTCTGAAGAAGCTGCCAGACAAAATAAGGATGTCGGGATGGGGCAGCTGCAGTTGTCGCTGAACATTTCACTAAATCGAATAGACCAGGGCCAACTACATGGAGACAGGAAAGGGGTGGGTTGAGCACAGTGAAGCCCCGTCTTAGGTAAAGAGGATACGGAAATAGATCAACATGGTCCCTGGCTGTGGAGAAACCCAAATTGGTGAGAAAGTCACCTAAAGGGTCATTTGCAGTAGAACGTGAAAGACGTCGTGACGACAGAATGCACGGGGAGCCCTGGTTTCATGGGAGGGGCACTTTGCCTTTTGTGGGTTCAGAGGAAGCTCCAAGGAAGAGCAGATACTTGAGCCATTTTCAAGAGTGTGCCAGGTGGGCTAACAGAAGGAAGGACACTTCAGACACTGAGAATATTATACGCTGAAGTCCAGGTCAGGATATGTTTAGGAAGTAATGAATGACGAGATACATCAGAAAGATACCCTTGGGGGCCGAGTGCTTGGGAGGCCAAGGCCGGTGGATCACCTGAGGTCAAGAGTTTGAGACCAGCCTGGCCAACATGGTGAAACCCCGTGTCTACTAAAAATACAAAAATTAGCCATGCATGATGATGCACACCTATAATCCCAGCTACTCAGGAGGC
>NW_022436955.1:26855686-27129335 GCF_009761245.1 Sapajus apella
TTTGACTTTGGGCTTCATCTCAGAGGTGATGGAGGATGGAGTCCAAGTCAAAACACCTGGGCACCAGCCCGAGCTCTGCCATTTCCCTGGTATGGCCTTGGTGAGCTCCTCAACTCCTTTAGGCATTGGGGGTAATAAGAACACTGACACCTTAGGGGTGTCTTAGGGATTAGACCCAAGAATGCACAGGAAACCCTCACCACCTGCCTGGTCTTTAAGTATTTGATAAAAATTAGCTCTAATTGTTTTAGCTTAGTAGTGTCTGTGTAAGTATTGATCACCATGGTGGGCAGTGAGGGGCATTGAAGTCAGAGGCACCTGGGATCCATTCTGCCTTGCCTACACTTATTATATGGGCCCAGACATGTCACTTACCTCCCTTACCTCCTCTGCTTCTTAATTAAGGAAAGTGTGTGTCTCCCACCCAGCCCCATGCTTAGCACATAGATCCTTAGTAAAGGACAGGTGTCATCATCATCGTCATCATCATCATCTACCTCTGTTATCCTCAACAACAACAGTGTCCACAGTGATAATAAGCAGGGGGATCACCTAAGGCGGACTTGTTTTGGTGAGATGAGTGCAGGGCTTGAGGCTGAAAGACAAGGAACCAGCAGGCCAAGCCAAGCGTCTCCACATCCAAAATCCCCGAGACAAAATCTGAAAACACAAATGCTACGAAAGACATTTGTCTTTCCCCCAGATTTCTGATTTGACAGGTGATGGCACCCCAAATTTACACTTTTAAAAGCTCCCCAGGAAATTTTGCTTTCTAGCAGGTGTCTGAGAACTCACATTGAACATACACTGTGTTGCTGGCAAGGACTGAGGTGAAACCAAGGAGGGTCCCAGGGGCAGAATGGGAGGCAGCTCTGGGTCTCTTAACGTGGCCCTGGCATGCTAAGTGCACCAGAGGGTGGAACTCACTCACTGCCGCCATTACAGACAGAGCTTCCAGGAAACTTCATGTCTTTGCTCATCTGCTGGGACTTCTCTGTCTTCCTGTCCCTGCTCCTGCTAGACCCAGGATCCTGGGCTGGCTCTTAGACCTTGAGTTGGCTCCAGCCCGAGTCCTGCCTCTTCTCCTGTACTTGACACCTGGTTCTTTGGGCTTCTCCTTTGTTTGTTATTGTTTACTTTTTAGTTTCCCTTGAATTACCAAACTCAGTCATTCTTGTAGCAAAAACTCAAGCACAGAAATGACTAAATTAAAATGAACCTTCCACATCTCCTAATCCCTCCTCAACACTTCCCAACATCATCACCATTAGCAACCGTGTGTAGTCCTCTTATGTTTTTCCTTTTCTTAAATATAAATACATATCTATAGGCCGGGCGCGGTGGCTCACGCCTGTAATCCCAGCACTTTGGGAGGCCAAGGTGGGCAGATCAGGAGGTCAGGAGATCAGGACCATCTTGGCCAACATGGTGAAACCCCATCTCTACTAAAAAATACAGAAATTAGCTGGGTATGGTGGTGCGTGCCTGTAGTCCCAGCTACTTGGGAGGCTGAGGCAGGAGAATTGCTTGAACCCGGGAGGTGGAGGTGGCAGTGAGCCAAGATCATGCCACTGCACTCCAGCCTGGTGCCTGGCAACAGAGCGAGACTGTCTCAAAAAAAAAAAAAATATCTAATCTTTGTTTTGATACGGTTTTACAAACCTACAGAGTTATAGAATGGAGTTTATCTTACACCTCATCTCCCCCCACTACAAAATTAAACTTGTGGTCATCGTTCCATGACAGTACAAATTCTCACTATTTTTTCATAGCCATAGTAGCCCTGTAACTTATTTACCCATTTCTCCTTCTCAGCTGTCTTCCTGTTGTTTTGCAAACCCGGACCACCCAGCAACAATCTTTTTTATGTTCTGTCTTTTCAGACTGGCACTTCTCAGTCCTACTGGATAAATTCCCAATGGTGCGATTGCTCATTTCTGACCTACCGTCTCGTGGGCCAGAGCACCAGTTGTCTCTTTCTCTGACTCAACCCCAGTTTGATGAGATTTCAGTTTCACTGTACCATTGCAGCAAGGAGAAAACATCCCGTCATGCACTTCTTCTAGATATTGTCAAGAGAATGCAAAAGCAGTGTCTATTTACAGATGATGAAATAACCATTTTTCATGGAATTTTTCTTTCTATTTAACATCTTAACTGGCAATCCCAACAAAAACACTTGTCATTTTCCTCTGTGACTAATCTCATGTAACCACCAAGATGGCCAGCAGCACAATAACAGCTTTTTGTTTGATTGGCTTTTAAATATGGGCAAAATTATATATGAGCCTCCCATTTTACAGGTTTTTAAGAACATCTTAATAAAAATAACAGAACTTAGAAAGTCCACTGGCGTTTTGTCCAAAAACATTTTGTTAGCATTGGGATGCAGCAATGCCATTGATAAGAAACCCATGTGGACCACCTTTTAATGCTTAACGGGCCTTTCTTCTTAGTGTGCATTCCAGTGGGAGAGAGGCCAGAGTAAACGTGGTTAAATTATCAGAAAGAAACACATGACTATAAATAATTGACTCTCTCATGTTTCATGAGCCTTAACCTCACACTTCAGAAAGTTTATTTCCTTTATTTCAAAATGTTTGTTTACTTTTCTCCATGGACTTTAATTAAATTTGCCTTTGGCTTATAAACAGGTGAAACTGAAAACTTTTTTATTTGCATTTTTATCTTGAAGCAAGCTAACTAATTAAACTTTGCAATTTGGTTTCACGATGCTGTACCAGAGCCATAGGAAAATGGCTGCCAGATTCATAGATTTGTGACCATTTTTCTAATGAAGAAATGAAAGTAGATTTTGGAAATTATGGTGGTTTCATGTAAATGCTAAAGGTAAAACCTACATTAAGAGTTGCTCCGTCAGAGGAAAAAAAATAAGCAAATGACTCAACTGCATAAGGCGGTGAAAGGAAGGATCTAGAAACTACGTAGCAGTAAACTTCCCCTTAGTCCACAAAAAGTGTAGAATGAATTCAGATAGAAATGGATTATGAGCATTATCATTTTTAATAGTGTTACTCAACTGGTAGGAAAGAGGAATGCCCAAGGCATAATGTACATAGATTTCAGGCTGATATGCAACAAATTCTTCCATGAGATCTGAGGGCTTAAAAGAAAAGGTAGAGATTGCAGACACTATCTTTAAAAAAATACTCATAGTACATTTAATTGATGAAGGATCAGTAACAAGGCTTACATAAAGAACCCCTAAACTCAATAAGAAAACAAAAAAAAAGTAAGTAAAAAATAGGTAAGAGGTATGAACAATCATTTCACAACATAAGAAACATAAATGACTAATAAATTTATAAAAAGCTGTTCAAACTCATTGGTCATCAGTGAAATTCAAATAACAATTAGATGTACTTATATATAATGTTATGTCTGCCTGATTGGTAAATATAAAGTCTAGAAATTGCAAGCATTGGCAATAACAGGAACACAGATACCCTCGCTGACTGCTGTTCAGAGAGTAAATTGGCACAACTTTGAAGAATAGTTTGTCATTATCTACCAAAGTGGAAGATGTGTAATCTATTCCTAAGATAATACCTGCAAGGAATTTTCATTTATGCCCCTCAGCACAGAGACAGGAGCACTCCTAGAAGCATTCCCAGCAATAGCAAAATAAGAAATGGTCTACATGCTCATTGATGGAAGCATAGCTCAGCACATGGCAGTGTGTGCAACTGATGAACTGTAGCAGGGACGGTGGATCTCTAGGACATGCATCGTGTGGAAAACACACTTTGCAGAAAAATGTAAACAGATTATTCCATTTATATAGAATTTAAAAAAAAAGTGAAAAAAATTAATGAGTTTAGAAACAGATAAGAAGTAAAACTATTAAGCGAAACAATGAATAACAGATTTAAAACTATAGTAGCCTAGCCCAAGCACAGTGGCCTGTACCTGTAAATCCAGCATTTGGGGGGACCAAGGAGGGAGGATTGCTTTAGCCTAGGATTTTGATGAAGACCAGCCTGGGCAACGCGGTGAGACCTTGTCTCTGCAAATAATTAAAAAAAAAAAAAAAAAAAAAAAAGTTGGGCATAACAGCCCATGCCTGTGGTCTCAGCTACTTGGGAGGCTTACGCTCAGGCATTCGAGGCTGCAGTGAGCTGTGATCACTCCACTGTGCTCCAGCCTGGGTGACAGAATGAGACCTTGTCTCAAAAAAAACAAAAAACAAACACTGAAGATAGCCATTTTCCTAGGAGGGAAGGTAGCAGGCTAAGATCATGGAGGAACACACAGGAGCTACAGTGGTATCATAACATGACATTTTTAAGCTGGGTGGTGGATACAAGTGTTGATTATACTATTTCTTATACCTTGCTTTATGTTGTATATGCATGTGTGTACATGGGTACATATACACATACCTCTATACATACATATCCCTATGTATGTGTAAAATAATATATAACTTTTAAAGGAAAGGAGAGAAATATGAGCTATGTAACATTTATCAGTCATGAATCTTTTCTTATTCAACATTTACACCAATAATTTATTACAATCATGGCTCATCCAGAGCAAGTGAGGGATGTCGATGATTGAATCAGGTTTTCTAAAAGCCATGGATTAGTTGCAGCCATGAACTGATTATTTAATGGAGCAGAGGTGAAGATAAAATCTTCCCCTTGAGATTCTTAAAAACCAGTTTACTAAATCAGGGTGAGACCCCCACATTGTTAAACAGCAATTCATATGAAAACAATATTGAAGTCTAAGTTGACCAGAAGTTCAAAAGAAAACTTCTGTACAAGTGTTTGCCCAGAGAGCCAATTTCCACTCTAGGAAGAGTGATCATCCTACGACAGCTAACATGCATCAAGCTGTATCTTGTGTAGTTTGCTTCCAGCAACTTGATTTGAATAGAAAGTTAACAAGTCAAAGCATGGTCAGAGGATGGCAACTAGCAGTGTAAAAGATCAGTCTGGAAGTTTTAGCTCATCAGAGGGGAATGTAGAAGAGCCAGAGTGGAACGTAGAGGTTTCCAGAAGGTCGATTCTGGCTTTGTGTCCCCAAGATCTCACCAATGCCAGAGATGCCCCAAAAAGCACTGGCCTGACTTGTAAGGTATGCGCTAAGGTCCCTGGATATGTTTAGGCAAAGGCTGGACACCTCGCTCTCCCTGTAGGTGTGCTGAAAAGTGGGCTCCCCGGCTCCAACATCCCATCTACTTCATGGCTACCATGAGTCTATAAGAGTAACCAAGGAGAAGTCACTGGCAGAAACTTGGAAATGGTCTTAACAGGGGCCAAGAGGGCAACATGGGGCAGCGCATGACTGACAGCTGTGCTTTGTCATTTCTACACTAGCCTTGCAGTTCCCACAAGCAGCTGTGCGCCTCTGCAGGCAAACCCATGGTCTGTTCAGCAGGACTTGTCTCTGCTGCTTTAACTCCTAGGAAAGGGATGCAATGCTGCGGCTCCATTTTCAGTGGTGGACAAGGAAAAGAACTTGGGTTTAAGAGTCTCATGACTCGAAATTGAAACTCACTGTGCCTCCTTTCGATTACGTAGTCTCAAATGCATTTCTTTTTTTCTCTGAGTTTCAGTTTCTTGCTCTTTAAACAAGGTTCAGGAACACGTTACTATTGCAGAAGGTGGTGAGATCAAGAAAGAAATTGGAGGCCAGTTGCCATGGCTCACGCCCATAATCCCAGCACTTTGGGAGGCCAAGGCAGGCAGATCACCTGAGGTCAGGAGTTTGAGACCAGCCTGGCCAACCATGGTGAAACCCTGTCTCTACTAACAATACAAAAATAGAAATAAAAAATAGCCAGGTGTGATGGCACATGCCTGCCACTTGCTACTTGGGAGGCAGAAGCAGGAGAATCACTTGAACCTGGAAGGCAGAGATTGCAGTGAGTTGAGATCATGCCACTGCAGTCCAACCTGGGTGACAAAGCAAGATTCCATCTCAAAAAAAGAAAGAGAAATTGGAGCACCTGGTTTATTATTCCTTTCTCAATACCCAACCCTGAAAGTCATGCATAAGAACATCTCTAATACCATTTATTCACTCGCTCACCAATTTGTTCAATAAAAGTTTATATAATACCTAAATCCCAGCCACCTGGTGGCCGCCGAGCCATTGAGAATATGCTTGTGGAAATACCCCTTCCTCTCAAGGAATCTATAGTCTCGTAGCTGAGACTAATCACCCAACAGACAATGACAAACCCAGTGTGCCAAGCTCTAGGGGGAGGATAAAGCCATGAAGACAAGCAGAATGGAAGAGGAGGAACATATAACCGTGTCTCAGGAAGGAGTGTTGGGGCAGACTTTCTAGTGTCCTAAAAGAGGAGCAGAAATTATTTGAGATGAAGCAGGAACAACCTGGGGCAGGGGCATTGAAGATTCTGTTGCTGAATAAACAGCAGGGACCAAGGCCCAGGCGCGAGATAGCACAGCCAGCCTGGGGGAGTTCAAGTTCAGTGCATCAGCCAGGATGGGCCAGCTAATGCTGTCATAGTAAACTACCCCAATATGCAGTGATTCACAATAAAAACAGTTTATTTCTTCCCATTATCTCTATCCTCCAGGGGCTGGCTGGGGGCTCAGCTGCATGTCACCCTCTCTCTGGCATTCAGGCTGACAGAGTGGCCACTTCACAGAACAGTGGCAGTGGCTGTGCAGAGGGAAAGATGGCATACCACAACTACACACAGGCTCTTGAAGCTTCCATACAAAAATAACATGCAAGCCAGGTGTGGTGGCTCCTGCCCATAATCCCAGTGCTGTGGGAGGCCATGGCAGGAGGATCACTGGAGCTCAGGAATTCAAGACCAGCCTGGGCAACATAGTGAGACCCCTGTCTCTACAAAAAGTTGTGAAAATTTAGCAGGGCATGGTGGTGCATGCCTGTGGTCTTAGCTACTTGGGAGGGGCTGAGGTGGGAGGATCGCTTGACCCCAGGAAGTCGGGGCTGCTGTGAGCTATGATCACATCTCTGCATTCCGGCCTGGGTAACAGAGTGATATTCTGTCTCCAAAAAAAGAAAGTGGCATGCAGCACTTCTGCTTATGTTTCAGAGGCCAAGTAAGTCACAGGGCCATGCCTAAATCCAGCAGGGGAAGAGAATGCAGTTCTTCTCTGTGGCCAGAAGAACTGGAAGTATTGGTTGACAGCAGTAAGGACCACCACTTTCAGCATAGCAGGAGAAGGGGGCTCTCTGGAGGGAGAAAGGGTGAGAGAGAAACATCAGCCAGATTTGAAAGTTCCTTTATGCTACGTTCTGGGGTGGGAGGGTTGTTGTGTTTTGTTTTGTTTTGCTTTGTAACAGAGTCCTGCTCTTTTGCCCAGGCTGGAGTGCAGTGGTATGATCTCAGCTCACTGCAACCTTCACCTTCTGGGTTCATGCAGCCTCCTGAGTAGCTGAGATAACAGGCACATACCACCACATCCAGCAACACTTTTCCAGGTGCAGTGGTTCACGCCTGTAATCCCAGCACTTTGAGATGCCAAGATGGGTGGATCACCTGAGGTCGGGAGTTCGAGAGTTCGAGACCAGCCTGGCCAACATGGTGAAAACTAGTCTCTACTAAAAATACCAAATTAGCCGGGCATAATGGTACATACATGTAATCCCAGCTACTCGGGAGGCTGAAGCAGGGTAATTGCTTGAATCTGGGAGGTAGAGGTTGCAGTGAGCTGTGATCACGCTATTGAGCTCCAGCCTTGGCAATAAGAGCGAGATTCAATCTCGGATATTTTTTGTGTTTTTAGTAGTGACGGGGTTTCACCATGTTGGCCAGACTGGTCTCAAACTCCTCACCTCAGGTGATCTGCCTGCCTTGGCCTTCCAAAATCCTGGGATTATAGGCATGAGCCACCGCACCCGGCCCTCCTCTTCTTGTGAGGTTACCCCAAGGCATCTTAAACGTAGGGCCTACCCTAATCCAGCATAACCTCATCTTAACTCATTACATCTGAAAAGACACATTCTGAGGTTCTGGGTAAGCATGAATTTGGGGAGGACCCTAGTCAACCTAGCACAGAAAGTGACAATGTATTTTTGATGGGATTTCACCATGTTGCCCAGGCTGGCCTCGAACTCCTGACCTCAAGTGATCCACCTGCCTTGGCCTCCCAAAGTGCTGAGATTACAGGCATGAGCCACTAGATGTTTTACTGTGTCTAGCAAAAGCCATTGCAGGATATTAAGTCTGGGAATGACACAGTTAGCTCCTCACTTCAGAATCGTTGAATGGGATACAGTTGGAGTGGTATTCATTCAGTTGTTTCCACAAGCATTTGGGTGGTGACAGAAGGCAGCAGACAAAGTCCCCCCATCACATTTGGCAAAGAGGGTGGGGGGCATTCGTTAATCAATGAGCTAAATAAATGAATTTGTAATGTTTCAGATGGTGATAAGTTGCAGGAGAAACAATGAATATGGGCTAAGAGGAGCTGACAGCCTGCTCGAGAAAGCAGGCCAGAAGTATTAAGGTGTGAGGAGTGAATGGGCTGCACAGCGACCAAGGAGAGGGAAGCCACAGAACTGAGTGAGCGTCTAGAATTACAAGAGGGTCCCTGAGATAAAATCTATAGCAGCGCCTAGGGCAGGAGGCTTTGATAAACATTATTTGCATCTGAATTTAGAGTTGGAATAGCTCTTTTGAAGCACTATCCCCATGGACATAGATGTAACACCAACCCTTTCCAGGAGAGTGGGTAACAGACAAGCCACTCAGCTGGTTTATTAAGATGGAAATTTTCACAAGGGCTAAAATAAAGATTCAAGTCAATGGAAGCCGCCTTTTTAATTGGTAAGAGCAGCTCAGCGGTAAAGGAAATGAGAGATGCTTGATGCCTGCTTCCTTGTAGTATTGGGGCATTCTTTGGAACACTCAAAGCAGACCTCCCCATCACCTCAGAGAGAATTATGGTCTGTGCGTGTCCTTGTGAGGCTTTCTATGGGGTAGGATGAGATTAGAAGCAAAGTTGCCTCTTTTACTCCTCTGGTTCCATTCTTCACTCTCGAAGTCAGAACAATTCACTGGTTTATCAGCTGAGGAAGCGTCTCACAAAATCTCTTCTCTCTTACTTCTATTCCCTTTTGGCACCGTGAACTTGAAATCACTGGCATTGTTCTCTTTACCCTGCTGCAGTCACAGACACTGCAAATTGAAAGTCACCCAGGGGTGATCTGATGGTTCCCCCACTCCAGTGGGAGAAATCTCTTCTGCTAATCCATAGTATGCATCCTTCAACCTACACACACACACTGAACCACAGGAGCTCATGGTCTCTCGAGGCAGGACCCCTCACCCCATGGTCAGGCAGGCCCTGCAGTCGCCATATTCTTCCCCAAGACCTGTCACCGGTCCTAGCTGGAAGCCACGTGGCATTATGCTGTTTCCGTTTAAGCATGAGGTCATTCAGAAGTTGGAAGGTAGCATGCTCCAATTTCAGAACCTTAGTAAGGAAGGCACCAGGTTCAGGAAGCTGAAGAGGAGACCTAGAGCTTGCTAGAGAGACATTGGGTTTTGTTAGGGGCTTACGAACAGGACAGTCTAGTGGCAACAAACTGGACATTAAAACCCTCCACCCTGGCCAAAATCCAAGGGCCAGGGTGGAGGGTTCTAACATTTCTCCATAAAATTTACTTCTCTATACAGGAAAGCAAATATAACCCATAATGACTGACATTCAAGAGAAACTCTAACCAAGCCCTGGCTCTCAGCGAAAGCAAACGCCTCTCTCTGCTCAAACGTTTTGTGGTTCCAAGAGAAAACAAATACACTGTGCACATTTTTCTTTCTGTAAAGATTGGAAATAAATGAAGAAAAGGCTTGCCCATGGTTTTATAGAAAAATATAAAGCATGTGTCCTCTGTGACAGATTTCTTTCCCTCTAAATCCAGCAAGCCCACAGTAGAGCTTCAGTATGAGCAGATGTCACACATTCGTCTTCCGCCGCCACTGTGCTGTGTTTCTGAAAAGATAACATAGATGCTTCAAGTGCAGACATCTTGAGATTTAGGAGCTGGCCCCTCACAGCTCTTTGTGAATTGAGCCTAGAAAACGTGTCCTTTTTTAGCTGACCCCAAGAACAGAACTGGCACCCCCTTCATGCAGAGGAGCCCTCCTCCCCGGAGCTGATTCTCTGGAAACTGATGCTGAAACTTTCTTTGGGCACAAGACACCTGTGTGCTTTTTATATTGGGGCCAATCCTGTTCCTTCTGCTCACTGCTGTCTGCATCGTACTTGGCTGCAGAACTCAGCTCCCAGAGACTTTGAGTCCTCAGGCCCCAACCCTGCTGCCATCACACACCGGCTGTGTCACCCTGCCCCAGTCCCTCCTGTTCTCCCACTAACAACACAAGGATGATAATGGAGTCTTCCTGGGGTCAGGTGTGCACACTGGTACTCAGCTCTAAACCACTACTACACCACATGCTCACCGAGCTGTGCCTAAATGCGCATCTTCTTTGCCAGGCTCTCAGCAACTTGCAAGCAAGAGTCCTGTTTTAATTATCTCTTGAGTCTCACCAAGTGCTTGGGAGAGACCCTAGGATATGGTTGGGGCTTAATATTGAGTTAACATGGTGACCGCCTCCCTTGTCCATGGTGTCCTTGTGCACACTGATACTCAGCACAGTACCCCGGGCATCATAAGCGGCCCATGTGACAGGCTGAATCAAGGCCACTCAAAGAGATCGAGTCCTATTCCCTGGACCTTGTCAATGTGATCTGATTTGGAAGCAGAGTCTTTGCAGGTGTGATTAAGTGAAGGGTGTGGAGGTGAGCGTGCTGTGGATTATCCAGGTGGGCCCTGAATGCCATCACAGGTGTTCTTAGAAGAAAGAGGCAAAGGGAGAGAACACAGGTGCACAAAAACACAGGCAAGGTGAAGGCAGAGCAGAGGGAGATGCGTCCACCAGCTACAAAATGTAGGCAACTGCCGAAGCTGCAAATGGTAAGGAACAGACCTCCCCTAGAGCATCCAGGGAGCGCAGCCCTGCCCACACCTGGACTTCACACCTGCGGCCTTCAAAACTGTGTGAGAAACGAAATATGTGAGATCCTGAGCCACCCAGTTCATGGTGTTTGTTACAGCATCCCCAGGAAACGGATTTAGCGAGTGAAGGGTGAGCCATTAACACCAGCAGAACACAGAACTGAGGGGTCAGCAACCTGGCCACACTATGTGAGACTTAGGGTATATCTTCCACAGATAATGACTCAGATAATTCAGATGGCTGACTCTGCCTCTCCCTTTCTGTCTCCTTTTACTGTCTCTCCTCCTCCTCTTTGTTCCTGATGAAGTCGAACTGCCTGCAAATCATTGCCCAGTATAAACGTTTTTAATTTTATGTACGTTCTGGGATACACGTGCAGGATGTTCAGGTTTGTTATGTAGGTAAACATGTGCCGTGGTGGTTTGCTGCACCTATCAACCCATCACCTAGGCATTAAGCCCTGCAAGCATTAGCCCAGTATAAACTTTGAGCTCCCTTTGGATGCCAGCTGATCCCTTTCTTCCATTGCCCATGGGTTTCTGACTGCCCGCTGTTACTAAAGCCAGTTGTATAGGCTACAGGAACAGGTGCACAGGACTCTACGGCTTGCCCTGGTAAGTCTTTTCTCTGCTGAGGTGGGACTTTTAGATGGCAATACTTTTTAGTTTTGCTGGGTCAGGTGTGTGTCCAGAAGGTAGAATTCAGCAGAAGCACAAAGTTCAAGGCTGTGGAAGATAGCAGTGCAAGCGGCAGCTGCTAAGAACTTTTCAACTTGGTGCTTTTTCGGCTTGACTTGAAAATAGAGCCTCAAAGTTCCCAGCTCTTAAAAATCTTCAGTGTGTCCACTGTGGTAGCAGGAGGGAGAATTCGAAGATGGCCAGTGTTGCTGTTTCTCAGGCCCTAATACTTCTTTGTGCTCAGGGAATGGGCAAGTTATTCTGAGGAAGAAAATAGTTTAAAGGCTTCAGTGCTAAGAAATAATCAGATAGGTTGTGGGGAGGCAAGCAGGCCTTCTACAGTCATTCATACGGGAAAAGCATAGTGAGGCTGGCCCCACCCTAAGTCCCAGCAGGGAATAACTAAAGCTATGTAAGAGTCACCTTACATCAACGGCGAACCAGATTGCTCTGACATATGATGCTTTCAGTGCAACATTGATCTTGGGTTTTTGGTCTAGTGCATCTTCATGCTGCAGGGAAATTCTGTGTTTAAGCATCTCTGTCTTCCTATAGAATGTGGCCAGTGGGAGGGCCACATTAGGCCTTTTCAGACTGGTACCCACAGCCCTAGCATAGGGCCTGTCACAGAGTAGGCCCCTAGAAAGACTGGAGTTAAACAAAATGCATTGTTCACAACACACAGGCAGGATTTCTTGTTTCCTGCAGTGGGGGACAGGACTGACCCATAGAAGCATATCTCATATTTAAAATGTGTGAGATTTTTAGATGGTGTAAAATACGGTGTGTGCATTACACACAGATGAGGCTGCTGTGGTTTCTCCAAGTCCTTAAGGTAACATAGGCTGGGAGACTTTTGTTCTAATTTATTATACTTTAAGTTCTGGGGTACATGTGCAGATCGTGCAGGTTTGTTACGTAGTATACAGCTGGGAGACTTTTAAGACACCCTTTGAGAGTATCACCTTTGTTCCTGTGGTTGTTATCAATCTCTTTTAGTCATCCATAGTCTCTGGATGATACTCGTTGTAACAGGCAAACATCACAGTATACAAGATGTCCTGTTTCAGATCTGTGCAGCTCTCCTGGGCCTTTAGTTGGAGTGAATCATAGCCCCTGCACACACACACCTGTGTGCACACTTTCACTCTGATGTTTACCTGTCCCTCTCCTTTGTACCTCCAGAACCCTCTGCTGCTGGTGTTTTTGGTTTGTTTGTTTTAGTTTTTTGCTTTTTGTAGAGACAAGGGTCTCACTATGTTGCCCAGGCTAAGTCTCGAACTCCTGAGCTCAAGCAATCCTCCCCCCTCAGTCTCCAAAAGTGCTTGGATTATAGGCATGAGCACCACACCTGGCTAGTCTCTGCTGCTTCTTGTTCATGATGTCATCCCTTTGGCTATCAAAAGGTAGCTGTCCTGGTCATCCCTTTGCAGAGGCCGTAGTGGAAGTTTATAACTGGATCTTGGTTTTTCCCTTTAGCTTTGTTTGTCCTTCCTGAAATTCTTCCGTTCAGCCTAGATTCCTCTTACAACACAGCACAACATTCCAACAGTGCTCTAGGATGATGCATTGCCTCAAGGTTGCCACCTCTGAAAGGGTGTACTGTGCCAACCCCACTCATTGGTAGGAGGGAGAATCTGATTCTTCTGCCCCTTCTGCTGCTCCAAATGATGACAGCAACCACCACAATCACAGGCTTAGCAGATAACATGCCTCGCTGCATGTCCTCTGCATGTCATTTGCCCCTCGCAGATACTCAACAAGGTAGACATCACTAGGATGAGTTTCCTGATGTGGCTGTGATGAATTACCACACATTTATGCCTTAAAATAGGCAAATTTATCTTCTTACACTTCTGGGGGTCAGAAGTCCAAAATCGGTCTCATTGGGTTAAAGTCAAGGTGTAGGCAAGGTTGGTTCCTTCTGGAGGCTCCAGGGGAGAATTCACTTTCTTGCTTCTTCCAGTTTCTAGGGGTCACCTGCACTCCTTCACTTCTGGCCCCTTCCTTGGTTTTCAAAGCCCGAAGTGTAACATCTCCAGACCTCTTTCTTTGACTTTTGCTTCCCTTGTCACGTCTTCTTCTCCGACTCCCCTGTCTCTCTCCTTACAAGGACCTTGTTGGGCCCACCCAGATGTTCCAGGATAAGCCCCTCAACTCAAAATCTTTAATCATAGCAACCAAGTTTCTTTTACCCTGTAAGATAACATGGAAAGATATTCACAGGTGTTGGGGATTAGGATATAGGCATGTTGGGGCCATTATTTTTTTCTTTTTCTTTTTCTTTTTTTTTGAGATGGAATCTTGCACTGTCACTGGGCTGGAGTGCCATGGTGCAATCTCGGCTCACTGCAATCTCCGCCTCCTGGGTTCAAGCGATTCCCCTGCCTCTCCCTCCTGAGTAGTTGGGATTACAGGTGCCTGCCACCATGCATGGCTAATTTTTTGTATTTTTAGTAGAGATAGGGTTTCACTATGTTGGCCAGGCTGGTCTCAAACTCCTGACCTCGTGATCCACCTGCCTTGGCCTCCCAAAGTGCTGGGATTACAGACATGAGCCACTGGGCACAGCTGGGGCCATTATATTTCTAACCATGCTTTTGTGACTCCCTTTGTAACTGTGAAGCGACTTGTAGCTCAGAGAGGCTGCGCCATGTGCCCACTCCCTCTCCCCCTCCCCTCCACCAGTGAGTGAACTGAAGGCAGGATTCAAAGCAGGCAGTTTGAACTTGGAACCTGGGCGCTAAACTACTACTATACCATATGCTCACCTAAATGCCCATCTTCTTTGCCAGGCTCTTAGCAACTTGCAAGCAAGAGTCCTGTTTTAATTATCTCTTGAATCTCACCAAGTGCATGGGAGAGACCCTGGGATATTGTTGAGGTTTAATATTGAGTCAAAATGGTGATTGCCTCCCTTATACAAACCTACTTCTATTTAGACAACCTAAGATTACTTTGTTTGAAAAAAAAATGAGCCTTTTCATACTAACCTTGCCTTCATTCACGACTTCTGTCTACTGCTTCTTTATCAAAACTGGTGCTTCTGAGCCATGCCTCTCCCTTCTTTTAATAACAATATCCCCAGAGAACACAGTGTCCTGGGCTGAATGTTACCTATAGTCACTCACTTAATCCATGCATGAGCCCCATCAGGTGAGAACCATTACTATCCCTACTTACCACCAACAAACCTCAGGCTCGTGCTTACCCAGGATGTAGGTGGAACAGCAGTTCATTTGGCAGAGCTTGGACTGAAACTTGGGACTCTCTGTCTTCTGTGGGCATGCTCCTAACCCTCTGAGTACTGTAAATCTGGATGAGAGCTCAGTGGGGATTTATGTTAGATGGTGCCCTGTGATTGCAAGCAATGAAAACCAACTCAGACTTTCTTTAGCAAAGGGGAACTGATGAGTGGATCTCTCCCTTAACAAGAGGCTAGAGATGTGAGCTTACAGAGAGCAAGAGCCATGATGACTCTGGAGCCCTGAAGCAGGCCCCAGGAGCTGGCTTGTATCAGAGGCAGTGGAGTCAGGGCACCACCACTCAGGGGTGGGACTCACACCCAGATCCGAGGGAGCATCTAGTCCAGCTCTCTTGAGTCATGCCCACTGGCCCTTGGGGCATGGGAAGCAGGTGTCTTTGGTCTCTCTCCTACAAGCTTGTTTCCAATAGAAGAACATTCCAACCTGGAAAAGCAGTATTATTGTAGGGTAGAAATGAACGCATGGGGAAGACCATTTGAAGCCACGAATGAAACAGAGTATTCATACAGTGTGCCAGAAGCTGCTGGATCAAATCTCCTTTTGCTCCTTAAATATTTATTGAGCACCTACTATGTGGCTGGCCCTGTTTCATTCAGGGGATACAGGGTGATTCAAATGTGCATTGTTAAGTTTTATGGACCTAAGTTATCCCTTGATTGGAGGCCTGATGGCTTGGCGAGGGTAATACAGCTGTCACTTATGACATCCTTGGTGGAGAAAAATGAATCCTGGCAAATGAAATGACTCTCCGGTTCCATGGGGCACAGATGGCCTGGGAGAAGCCACCCCAGGCTGTGAGCCCAGACAGTCCAGAAGGCCCCCTCTTAGATCTCAATCCCAGCAGGTTTAATTTCAGTTTTGTGTGACCCTGATAGAGCTCCTTCATCAAATTTTATTCTTCATAAAGGATCCATTTCCATAAACTCATAAAGCAACTCCTTCTAATTCAATGTTATTTTATAATACTTTCATTGCTCGCATCAGTCACAGGCAGCCGACTTCCCAGCCATAAAACAACAGCTTGCAACATCACCATGTTACCCAGTATGTATTTACTTATCAAGTTGGAGAACACATGTTTGCAAAATCAGCAACATTACAGCTTTACTAGCAATTTGCCTGCACTTTCTTCCCGTTGAACATGGAGTCTCAATTGTGTGGTATTTCAACATCCTGGCTCACTTGTATCTTGCAACTGCAGTCATCAGCAGCACCCTACAAACCTCCTGCAGTTCCTTGTTGATCACACCTGTAACTTCAGGCAGGTCCCTTACCTAACAGGTGTGGTTCTAGAGCCGTCCATCGTCCATCTTGTACTACAACTCAAGGAGATGGGTCCTCCATGTCCCTTGGGCTTCTGGATCTAGATTGAAGGTGCCCCAGACAAGCTGTAGTACAGGGCAAGATGCTCAATAGCCAATCTTTAGGGAGAATTTTGGAAAATTATTTTATCTGCAAAATGCAATGTGAAATACCTAGTTGACATGACATGAGCTCTGTGGAGTTAAGTGGGGAAGTAGGGACAATAGACCACACTCCCTGGGTGTACCTTAGCAAAACTGGGGTGATGGGCAAGTAGCTTCCCCTCCCTGTGCTTCAGCTTCCCTCTCCATAAAATGGGCTAATGACACCTGCCTTGCAGGGTTTGGGGGCTGTTTAGATGCTTGCAATGCCATGAGTCATCTGTGCTGGTGTGAACCCTGAGAAAGGTTAGCTCCCCTTCACCCTTGCACCAATGTTTGCACCCATTCAGGAAGATGCTTGCGTGTGTCCTTATGAGTCCATAGTCAGCCAGTTGCCAGAAGTGAGGTTGGAGTGGTTATTTGACTTTGCTAAACCTCTGATTCTCCTCCCTTTAAAACAGAGATGATCCAATTACCCTGGCAGAGCTATTAAAAGAACTATTCCTGGTGTACAGTCCACATGTTTAGCTCCTCCTTCATGGAATTACTGCAGAGGTCTTCTCATCAGCGCCCACTATATTTTACGTGCATCTTTAAAACAGCTTTACACAGCCATAGGTGTCAGCCCATTTACAGTTAAAGAAATTGAGCCTCTGTGAGGTGGCGTATGTTGCTCAGGTCATACAGCCAGTAAGTAAGGCATCAGAGTCTCCATCTCTTCAGCCCCTATCATTCCAAAGATTCCGCTTTCCTGACCCCACACCAGGCCAATAGAATAAAATGCTCTGGAGAAGAGTCTCAGGCTTCAAGGATATTTTAAAATACCCCCAGTGAACAGCCTTGTTTGCTCAACCTCATTCTCATGTATGGCCCACATCTGGTGGGTCCCGCCAGAAAAAAAAAAAAAATGGGAAAATTTAGCAGAAGCATTTCATTAAAAAGGAGGAGGTACCTTAGAATCGAGTAAATTAAAGCAGAAGTCGAGGAAATAGCAGTTCTCTGGTGTCTAAAGAAAGGTCAAGAACTGGAAGTCAGAGGAGGAATAAACTCGGAAGCCAGCACAGGTCTCCCAGGTCAGGGAACCCAGAGCCTAGGTCCGGAGAACCACTCCCAGAGCAGGTCTAATCCTAGAGCAGTCCCTGACTTCTGCCCTGGTACATCGTGCGTCTCACCCAAAGGGAAGCAACTGTGGGAGGAGCCAAGCGTTCAACGAGCAGGTGCAGTTCTGGGGCACCTGAAAATGAAGGTTTGAGCATGGCTGCCCGATCAGCTGAGTACAGGCACTGCGGCCGAGACCCTGGGTGTCCAGGTGCCCCCCTGTATTTCTCAGGCCTTCTGCCATCTGGCTCCTGGCTTTTGACATGATTGGCTGTGTGATTTGCAGAGCCCAGCTCTAGGTGGCATGGCTATAAAATGCAAGGGTCTGGATCCCAAGGATCTGCCCTTTGAAGGGAACTCCCAAAGTGGACTGAATTTGAGTGAGAAATTAATTTTATGTGCTAAGCCATTAAAATGACAGGGTTGGACTGTCATCTCAATCTAGCCTAGCCTAATGTAGCCTGTGTTTGTTGTTGATGTTGTTGTTGAGATGGAGTCTCTGTTGCCCAGGCTGAAGTCCAGTGATGTGATCTCGGCTCACTGCAGCCTCCACCTCCGGTATTCAGGCCGTTGTCCCACCTCATGATCTTGGCTCACTGCAACTTCCGCCTCTCAAGTTCAAGTGATTCTCATGCCTCAGCCTCCCACATAGCTGGGATTACAGGGGCGTGCCGCCACACCAAGCTAGTTTTTTTTTTTTTTTTTCTCATCTTTATTAGAGTTGGGTTTTTACCGTGTTGGCCAGGCTGGTCTGGAACTCCTGACCTCAGGTGATCTGCCCACCTCAGCCCCCTAATGTGCTGGGATTACAGGCATGAGCCACCACACCCAGCCTGTAGTCTGTATTTCAAGAGAGCAAACAGCTATGCTTTTGCCCTTAAATAGATATAAATGATAGGGACAATAAGCCCGTTGTTCAGAATTAACATAGGAGTTCATTAATATTTAGTGTCAGTCAAGCATCAATTATTTACCTGCTTCTTACTCCACCTGTATCTTACCTTAAGCTGTAAAAGGAGAAAAATGATAAAACTCATCTTTTATTTATTTATTCACTTATTCATGTATTTATTCACTTGTGCATTTTGCAGATGTTTACTAGACTCTTACTACATGCAAAGTGTTACTTCGGTGTCTTTGAACATTTTCATATTTGTAAGATGTTGAGTAGCGTCCTTGACTTCTACCCACTAGATGCCAGTATCACACTCCCTGCGCCTGTTGTAACAACCAAAAATGTCCCCAGGCATTGCCAAATGTCACCTAGAGGAGCTAAAAGTACCCCTCATTGAAAACCACTGCTGTAAAGAGGATTAGACTTGCCATTTAAAAATCTCTTAAGCTGGTCCGGGTGCAATGGCTCACACCTGTAATCCCAGCACGTTGAGAGGCCAAGGTGGGCAGATCACTTGAGGCCAGGAGACCAGCCTGGCCAACGTGGTAAAACCATGTCTCTACTAAAAATATAAAAATTAGCAAGGGGTGGTGCCATATGCCTATAATCACAGCTACTCGGGAGGCTGAGGCATGAGAATCACTTGAACCTGGGAGACAGAGGTTGCAGTGAGCCAAGAGCATGTCACTGCACTGCAGCCTGGGTGACAAAGCAAGATTCTGTCTAAAAAAAAAAAAGTAATTCTTAAATTGGTTAAACAAACAAAAATACACACACAGTATTCTTTGGTTGTTTTTAGTGGGTTATGGAAAAATATATTTGAGAGTTAGAACTACTCCAGGCTAATTCAATATAAAGATTTTTTTATTATTAGTTTGGAATATTAAAGTTTGCACTTAAAATTGAGTTTTTGAAGTGTTTTTAGGCAAGATTATCTAATTCAACAGAGTATCCTATGTCTTTCAAAAAGAGCTGCATAGAAAGGAATGATAGACAAAAAGATTAAACGCAATCTTTAAGGGGTGTAAGAAAAATACTACTGTAGAATTCTGGATAAAATGAAGAAATTAGGACAATAAAGTCAATCTTGGGGGACCCCAGCTTTGTCCATGTGTCGCCTAATATGTCATAAACACTTCAGCTTCATTAAACAATAGCTCACCAGAAAGAAGGGCAAAGACACTGGAGACTGAGCTGCGGCAAATGAAAACCTGCAAGAATCACAGGGTGGTCTTTTCGCCATTTTCTCTTTATCAGTATAAAAATAAGCAACCTTTGAAAACAGATGGGAGACAATCATTGCTCAACTTGTCATAACTTATTACATATTTGACTGTCAGTTTGTACTTTAAAAGCCAACAAGCTCCAGGGAGGCAAAGCAAAAGGGGGAGGAGAAGCGAAGTCTCTCGCATTTAAATTCAAGCCTGTGGTAACTGCAGCTGCACAGAGACACTTAGGACTGCTAATAAACAAAGTCAGCAACTGTCGCAAAATTTAAGGCTTTCTCATTTTTAAGAGCAGAGTTGTGTTCATACAGGATGGCACTTTATCAACTCAAACCTGCGTCAGGAGTATATACACCTTGTGCCTGTTTATTCAGTGCTGTTCTGCCACACAGTGACATCTCTCTGAGCCAGGTCATTCTTGGACAGATAAGGAATATTCCTGCTCCACAGAGGGAGGTGGAAGGAAGAAGGGCAAGATGTTTCCAATGGCTGCACCATTTTGGGGTGGGGGGTGGGGGTTGTTGTTGTTGTTGTTATTCATTTGTTTTCTGAGACAGAGTTTCACTCTTGTTGCCCAGGCTGGAGTGCAATGTCACTATCTTAGCTCATGCCTCCTGGATTCAAGCAATTCTCCTGCCTCAGCCTCCCGAGTAGCTGGGATTACAGGCATGGACCACTTCACCCAGCCAATTTTGTATTTTTAGTAGACATGGGTTTCTCTGTGTTGGTCAGGCTGGTCTCGAACTTCTGACCTCTGGTGATCTGCCCACCTCAGCCTCCAGTTGTAGTCTATCACTGTAGTACTCGTCAACAATATTTAGTTCATGCCTTTAGGGCAAAGAATGGCTCTACCAACAGTCAAGGTCAAAAACGGATGGGCCTCAGACTAAAGCCTGCCATAACCTCTTCTGTTTGGCCTTCCTAGTCCCACTCAATGATCTTTCATTTTTTTATTTGAACTAGTGTCTAACCTGTAAACATTTTGACAGTTTATACAAAAATCCAAATTTCCACCTTTTCTTTTTTTTTTTTTTGATTTTTTAATTTTTATTTTATTTTTATTTTTTTCCCATTTATTTATTTTATTGCATTTTAGGTTTTGGGGTACGTGTGAAGAACATGCAAGATTGTTGCATAGGTACACACGTGGCAGTGTGATTTGCTGCCTTCCTCCCATCACCTACATCTGGCATCTCTCCCCTTGCTATCTCTCCCCAACTCCCCACCCCCTACCGTCCCTCCCCTATTTCCCCCCAACTGACCCCAGTGTGTAGTGCTCCCCTCCCTGTGTCCATGTGTTCTCATTGTTCAACACCCGCCTATGAGTGAGAACATTTGACCCAGCAATCCCATTACTGGGTATATATCCAAAGGATTATAAATCGTTCTACTATAAGGACACGTGCACACGAATGTTCATTGCAGCACTGTTTACAATAGCAAAGACCTGGAACCAACCCAAATGCCCATCGATGATAGACCGGACAGGAAAAATGTGGCACATATACACCATGGAATATTATGCAGCCATCAAAAATGATGAGTTTGTGTCCTTTGTAGGGACATGGATGAACCTGGAAACCACCTTTTCTTAAGAAATCAAAAGCTCTGGCTAGTGCAGACTTGTATTTCAGACCTGCAGCAATTCCTTTGAGCTGAAAGGCAGCTGCCCCTTAGGCAGGAGGCACCGGCTCCAGGGCCACCATCCCCACCTCTCTCAATTGTCTTGAGAGCACTTGACTCATGCGAAGCTACCTGTGTGGGCACTGGGTGTGTGGGTGAGCTTCTCACTCCTGGCCCAGCTCCCACTCTGTCCACACAGAGTCCCACCTTCGAGGCTAATGGGATTGGGCTCCTGTCAGAGGACCAACCAAAGGTTATTAGCATCTTCATCAAAACTCACATTAGCAAGCACTTTCTGGATCAAATGCACAGCCGGACCACCATATGAAAAATGTGGGAGGGATCCTTGTGCTGGTGAAGGTAAACTCCTGGATAACTGGGCAAACGAGAGAAGGGCCCCCAAAAGGAGCAAGGGTTACAAGGCCAAATCTCCCAGACCTTGCCTTAGATCTGAGTCTGGTTCCCTCTTTTCTTCTCCCCAAAATCAGACTAGAAGCATCTCTTCTCTCTCTCAGTCTGCAGTTTCATCCTCCCAGCCTCAGAGTACAGGGGCAGGGATTTCTTAAACGGTCTTCACATCCAGAGCTGAGAGCCAATCTCCTTCTCCCACCTGGTTGGCCAGTAGAGTGTTTTGAAGATGAGCAAAAAAAAAAAAAAAAAAGTAAAGCTGAATGATGAGGAGTGGCTTTCAACTGGACATCCCATCAAATGAAAATAAAGCAGGACTGAAATGCAAATGCAGGCCAGTGGGAAAATGAGACATCATTTACGATTCATCATATGGGTAGCTTTGCAGGAACACGTGCACTGCCGAACCTGGGCTTCCTCTGGATTCCTATCAGGTTAGTTGGTTATCATTCATCAACTGTTCATTCAACAATTTGACTATTAATTGCTGTCTACCCGAAAATGTGGACAAAACCAGATGAAGGGGATGATTGCGTGTGTGCACTCCACAGAAGTGTCTAGGCTTGTCTAAGGGACAAAAGGAATTGTTCCCTGATGAGATTTTTGTTTTTGATATGGAGTTTCCCTCTTGTTGCCCAGATTGGCATGCAATGGTGCCATCTTGGCTCACTGCAACCTCCTCCTCCTGGATTCAAGTGATTCTCCTGCCCCAGCCTCCTGAGTAGCTTGGGATTACAGGCAACAGCCATCATGCCTGGCTAACTTTTTTTTTTTTTTTTTTGTAGTTTTGTAGAGACGATGTTTTACCATGTTGGCCAGGCTGGTCTTGAACTACTGACCTCAGGTGATCCACCCGCCTCAGCCTCCCAAAGTTCTGGGATTACAGATGTGAGCCACCATGCCCAGGCCCTGATGAGATTTTAAGTAACTCCTGCTTCTGTAGATCCTCAGAATGAGTCCTAGAAGTAGGATGACTTAAACCCTAAGTGGTTGGGTCCCACAAGACTTTTTCCTCATCATCATTGCACTCAGCATAGGTCCTCACAGAACTGAGTGCTACATTGTGAGAGCCAAAAACAGTTGCAGTAAAACTTATATTTCTCTGTTACTTACCATCGCCCAGGAATTGGACTTTATATTGATTAATTTGTGCATTCTCAAAGCTGGCAATATTACTTCTAAGAAAAAGAATATTGGTGATTCAGAGAGGGGATTAAAACATTAGATGTATTCGATATTACAATGGTTTGTACCCTGCAAGGGTCCATAACACATAAATAGATACACAGTATATCTGTAGAATTAACATTTTGGGATGAGTAAGAGGGTGTCAAGCAGAAACAAATGTCTGAAAATGTTCTTGGGGAGAGATGTTAATGGAAATGAGTAGAAATGGAAATGGACCAGAGCAGTAATCCACTCAATGCCTCCAACAACCCATGAGAGAGAGGCTGTTTTGTACATGAAAAGTTGATGCTGGGTGCAATGGCTCACACCTGTAATCCCAGCACTTTGGGAGGCCAAGGTGGGCAGATCCCTTGACTCTAGGAGTTCAAGACCAGCCTAGGCAACATGGCAAAACCCCGTCTCTACAAAAATTAGCCAGGCATAGTGGTGCGCTCCTATAGTCCCAGCTACTTGGGAGGCTGAGGTGGGAGGATCGCTTGACCCTGGGAGATCAAGGCTGCCGTGAGCCGTGATCACACCACTGTGTTCCGACCTGGGTGACACAGGGAGACCCTGTCTCAACAACAAAAATTGAGGTTTAATTTCCCAGAGAAGCCCAGCTGGTGAGGCCAGGATTTAAAACTAGACAGCCCAGGTCCTTAGCTGGGCCACTGGCTTGGTTCTGCTTTGGTTTTGCACACCTAGGTCTCTCTCTTTGCTGTTGAGGATTGCTAGGGGAGAACTGGCTCATGTCCACCTGCTTGTTCAGGAACTAATTTTAGGTTGATGTGACTGGGGTGCTTGGCTGGGTGAATGGTTGTGGGCTGTGTCCCAGGTACTAAAGTCACAGTTGCAGCAGTTCTTACATCTGCAGTCTGCTGCTCGTGACCATGAGACGTGTCTACATCTGAAAGCAAAACTTGGCCTGCAAGGTGACCAACTTGTTCTGGTGTGCCCAGGACTGTCCTGGAATCCCCTCAGTCCTAGGAGAACTGTCTGGTTCTCATTTGGAACCAGGAGGCCCCAAAACCCTTCAAACTGAAGGATCTTCAATGGAAATGTAGTTTCAGATGAGAATACAACTAGATACACCCTAAGATACTAGAATTTAAAATAGCAGCTTCTACATCTGTCTCACCTGACTAAGCAACCTAAGGTGCAGATGGTCTAAGCCTTGTCTTCTGATTCAGGGGCAAATGCACATGTAACGTGGTACAGTGCTGTATCCTCGACCACATTGTCCTTTGGAAGCACAACTGTTAGATCATTTCATCTCAGAAACCATCATTTGGGTGGAATTAGAACTCACTGCCTCCTCTCCTGAATTTGATGCTTGACAATAATGTGCCATTTTGTCACATCAGAGAGGTTCACCTGGTGACATCTGCCATCTCTGCTCATGTTTGCTTTAACATCATATTTCTCCCTGGAAAGCACATAGTTGCCCTAACGGTGCTATCAGAAATCCAGTGCTGAATATAGATCTGAATGTCTGTGTCTCAAAATAAGATTCGCTTATAGGAATAGCATTTTGTAAAAAAAAAAAAAAAAAAAAAAAAAAAATTGAGCCTGACACTTTTTGATCAGGAAATGTTTAGGGATGGAGTCAAAGAAATGTGAAGAACAGAATAATTTTGTCACTGTGTTTTGGAGCATCGCCATCCTTGTAGCCAGCCGAAGACCCCCCGTCACTGTCAGATCTACACGTTCCTTTCTCAAGGGCTTGACTCTGCTTGAAGTCACAGGAAAGCAAAACTTCAAAGCTGGCTTTCAAGGTCAAGACACCAGGCGGCACTTGCTTTAATCAGAGAGCTGCAGTCAAGAGGAAGGAGCTACCTGGCCACGAGGAAGCAATGACGCTTGTTAATCAGCCTGTCAGGCTGGAGGCCATGTCCTTCAACAAAAGAAAGTGACGGCCAGACGTGAGGTTTTCAGCCAGCAACTGGGTTTTTTTTCCCCCTTTGGAGGGGCTGCTGCTAGTTCATCTGGTTCAGGGAGTGACAAGGTGATTATAATTTATTTTGACACTCAGGAGAATATTGTGACGGGGGAAAAGACAGAAATGTACTCTGTGGAAACCCCAGTGTGTGTCTATCATATAATTATCCTTTCTCTGCCGTCTGGAAACACGAGACAAGCCCGGATGGGAAGCTGTCTGAGCTGCTGAAAACAAAGTGGCGGACACCGAGTCTCCAGTGTGTGGGGCTGAGGAAGAGGAGAGGCACAGGCATCACCTACAGGCAGTTGGAGCAGCTGTACCGATGCCCACCTGCTGCATGTCAGCCCTGGCATGGCATTGGTGTGTGACCCTGGAATCCCGTTCCAGTAAGGACCTCCAAGGCACATTGAACGGGGAGCTCAGAGGCAGTTGTGAAAAATCTCCAGGCAAGTTGTTCAGTTTTTCATTCTTCTTTGCAGACAAAGTGCTGGTGGCTCTGGTCAGTGTGGAATGAGGCAAGACTACAGTGAATGGCAAGAAGGCAATTCAACCCAAAGAACACTGATAGAAGACCTACCGTGTGTCAGATACAGGGCTTACAAAATGAACAAAACCATCTGTATCCTCCAAGAGCTCACAACTAGGACCTTGTGGGCCATCACAAAAAGACAGATGGTTTTGAAATGAAGAGGTTCTATCAACAGTGAAGTTTGGGGAGTGCCACAGATTCCACCCTCTCCTGGAGATTGACACTGTGAGCCTGCTTAATAAAGTGACTGATAATTCCTCCAGGGGAACCCTGCTTTGCAATGTTTCTCCCATATTTCCCAAATATGTTTCTCTACTGAACCTTTGGAACCAGAGTTCCTTGGAATCAATTGAGCAAATGCTGATTTAGGAGGTTTATCCAGCCTTTGCAACACACAGAAGTGAGAGAAACATGATCCAGCCTCCAGGCGGGGCAGGGGGTGCTGGTGAGAGCCAAGCATTGCACTCAGCAGATAGGTTGGGACTCAGTAAAGCCTGGTCTTAGAGGAAGACTAGAGGACCACATGGAGACGTAGTATAGACTACAGAATGTGTGTGTGCACATGTGTGTGTGTTGGAGGGGGTTGTTATATCCACAGTGGAACCACAGATCTGCATGCTAAGACCATGGGCAGGGTAGAAGGGAAAAGGGACACGGTGCGAGGGTTCTCCAGCCAACCCTTGTCCCACATTCTTTGGACAACTTAATTCTAGGCTCTTGTATTTGAAGCCTATGCCTGCACTGCCATCATTGGCTCAGAACCCAGGACAGAATTTGATAATAAAAGGCATCCTTCTCTGAACCCTAATGTACCAGGCACTGTACCAAGTTCTTCAAATCGGTCATCCCATGAAATGCTCACAGCAACCAAGGAGGAATGTTGACAATGGGGAAACTGAGGCTCAGAGAGAGGTAAATAACCTGGCCATGGTCACGCAGCTTGTCAAGACTTCAACGCAGACACGTCACCTCAGAGTCGTTGTCTTCAATGCTGCAAACCTATTCACATGAGTTAGGCACAAAGCGGTCCCCACAGAGGTGGGATTTCCACCAAGGTAAATCCAGTAATGTGTTCATGTCTTAAGACAAAGATGAGGCTTAAGACTGAGTTCATTTGTTCCATAACAATCCATTAAAATAAAAAGCATTTTCTGTGTATGCTTAGGAGTATTTCTGGATAACTTTGTGTTATATCGCGTTATCAAATCTGTAAACAAAAAGATATCCTCAGTGAATTTCCTGGTGAAAACTGAAGATGCATCAACCTAAGAGGTCTTTTATTTTTTCCTCTAATCATTTTAATGCATATGTCAGTTGCAAGCTATGATGACTTCATTTTTATACCCTTTCTGACTTCCATTAAAGGCGTATTAAATAGGGCACAAATCCAATCAATGAAGCATTCATTAGACATTAACTAAATGTAAGGCACTGGGTCAAGTGTACTTAACTTGAGACTGGTGTGGAATTGATGGGGTTAAGGCCTCCTGCTATGTCTTTGGCCACAAGGATCTCCCTACAGCATGTCCCTGGGTGAGATTGCCGGCCTGAAATCTGCCTCTGATTTCTGATGGGGATATCCTCAAGTTTGCCTAGATCAGGAAGGTTAATATGTGTCACATTTCACATCAATTTCCGTAGACTGTGAGTGGCTGCCTAGACCACTGTTTGATAACACAGATTCTGTAGCACAGTCAGTGGGAGACAGAGCCGCGTTGTTCCTGCTGTCTTCCAGAGGCAAGGGGGCTGCGTGGGGCAAGAATGTTCTTTTCTGGTGCTGAACCTCGAAGCTTGCCCTAAGACCATTTCACATGGGGCAAAGAAACGAGGTGAATAGGAAGTGCACCTTGAGGCATCTGGCTGGATGTCACCATTGATGAAATTAACTGAGACTGCTTAACAAATCGATCCAGCCTTGAGGGTGGCCAGCTCTTCCTTGTTTATCTGATCAATCAGGCTTAATGGCTGATAACCTGATTCCAGTTGTGAGGGGGGAATAACTGGCTTTGATGATTAGAGAAATATTGTCATGGAAGGGAAAGGATTATGGGTTGTGCTAAAACTAGATGACGTCTATCTTTCCTTTAGACATCAGTATTTTCTCTGTATGAATATTCCTGCTGAAAACTATATATGCTGCTTTGATCTCTTAAAGTTAGGTCACACTCTGTGTGTCCAGACAGGTTCAAAATCGGAAGATGAGGTTTTAAATTTGTAGAAGAATAAATTGGGATTAAAAAGTTACAGTTAGGCAGGTTGCCCTAAGTCAGATATAATAGCAATACAATTGCTATTGTCAATCATCAAAACCAGCAGGCATGTTTTTATTGGTACTTACAACTATGGTTTTTGTAAATTAATTTTTAGTTGCCAAAGCAATACATTCGCCTTGTAAAAATAAACAAAACAGTATAGATGAGACCAACATCTTTCCCAATGACCATGCCAAATCCTAATCCCTTCTCTTCTCCAGATTTAACTACCATCACCAGAGTAAAGATCTCCGTATAGACCTTGTTTTATGCACTTATAAATATAAATTGTACCTGTAAAACATATAAATTTTGGGAGGCAGAGGTGGGCAGATCACAAGGTCAAAGGATTGAGACCATCCTGGTCAACATGGTGAAACCCTGTTTCTGCTAAAAATAGAAAAATTAGCTGGATGTGGTTGTGTGCGCCTGTAGTCCCAGCTACTTGGGAGGCTGAGGCAGGAGAATTGCTTGAACCTGGGAGGCGGAGGTTGCAGTGAGCCGAGATCACGCCACTGCACTCTGGCTCGGGTGACAAAGCCAGAGTCTGTCTCAGAAAAAGAAAAAAAAAAATGAAAGCCATTCTCACAAAGTCACATCCGCAGTGGAATGAAAGCCATCGAAAACAAACAGTATATCAACAGAGGGAAAAATAAAGCAGTCAATCTGCTGAACAGCAAAGAGTTTTTTTTCTTTATTTTGGGTCTTTTCATGAGATGGTGCAGGGAGGGAAAGGAGGAAAAAGCTGAAACACAGCAGAGCTTGGGAAATACTTTTCTTTTTTAATTTGGAAAGTGATTGGCACACTATTCCTTTGCTACTGCCCGGGTAGGGAAGGGGCTCTGGCCATTGCTGCCTGCATTGGTAACCATTCCCTGCCTTTCTGTCCTGCCCCGGCAGGGACCACGGTGATGCGGATGACAGCCTTTGATGCAGATGACCCTGCCACGGATAATGCCCTCCTTCGGTACAATATCCGTCAGCAGACGCCTGACAAGCCGTCTCCTAACATGTTCTACATCGATCCTGAGAAAGGAGACATTGTCACCGTTGTGTCACCTGCGCTGCTGGACCGAGAGGTGAGCTGAAAAGAATACATTTCCTTTTCACGAGAACAGAACATGGCTTTCGTTCAAGGGAAGATGTGGGGCTCCAGTCAATGGCTGTTTATACTGTAAAGGCAGAAATGAGGTGTTCGTACATGTTCCGGTGGGGAAAAATGAAGGGAAATGGGATACTATGTGACCAGGGAAACGTGCTCTAAAAAGCTAAAGGACTTGGAACTGTTTATATTCACTCAACCTGATTCCTCTCTTTTCTCATCAACCACTTATTCTCTAGGCCCTGGTGATTCTAAACTTTGCCTCTAGCCCCTGCTTTAGTGCTTGAAGGGAGAGGGCAGGACAAGGGAAGGAGGAGATGGGAGGGGAGGTGGCTTCGCTGCTTCGTCCAGGATCACAGAGGCTGTCCTTGTTGCAGAGTCAAATGGCTGTGACTCTCTTCTCTAACCCTTGGCTACAGGCATCCTGTGTTCCCCTAGAACCTCTCTCTTCCTCTATCTCTGTTCTCTTCCCTTTAGACTCTCTCCACGGAATCTCCTCCATCTCCTGGGCCACTGGTCACAAACAGGTGACCCCCTAGACCAGTCAGTCTGCATGCCTGCTCTTTGGTTGTGCCCTCAGTGTTTTAAAGCTTTTAGAGTTATTTGCCATATCAAAATATTTAGATTTCATATTTCTTTTTAAAAAATGCCTATTTCCAGTTTTTCTGGAAATCAGAAATCCTGGAGACTTTGGGCCCACTTCCCACACGTGCACCATCAGTGGCATGAGGTGTGATGCTCCAGTGGATCCAGGGCCAGCTGTCCCCTCCAGATGGGACGTGTGCGTCCACCTCGTTTATGTTTCCACCTGCATGAGTCCCTCTGGCCCTATTCTTTCCTGAGTTTGAGGTCCACCCTGTAGCTTAACATAAGCTACCTTAAATAGAAGACTCTCGTGGCTCCCCAAACACAGCATTCTTAAACCAGCTCGTGGATTCTCATCCATCCTTCGTTCTCCATCCACCCTAAATCTGCTCCCATTCTGGAATTCCCTGCTCCTGACATCATCCCACGGGCATGGCACCTTGGAGTTGCCCTTGACCTTCTGCAACACCGTTTGTTCCATGGTAACTATTGGGTTTCCCTCAGGGGCTCTGTGGATTTTCCCCTCAGTGTTTTTGATAAAATAAATCCATGGTTCAGAATGTCATTTCCTCTGCTTTCTCCTCTCTTAAATACGCTGTCATTTCTCAAGAGATTCTGGGTTACATCAACCCCCTCTAAGAAGCTGTCCTCATCCACCTGATTCTTCCATGCCCTTGTTCTTCATCCCATCTCTGACCACCCTTGCCTGTAACCATCATATAGCAGTTGGCATGTGCTAATTAGGTTGTCTTTTGTCTCCAAAGAAGATTCTCTTTCTCTTGATCTAGACCCGAATTGTTTAGTACAGAAACCACTAGTCACATGGGGTTATTGCAGTTTTAAAGTATATCAATTGAAATCAAGATGTAAAAAGTAGGTTCTCAGTCACATGAACCGTGTTTCAAGGGCTCAGCGGTCACATGTGGTTGGTGGCTATTGTACGGGACAGTGAAGACCCAGAACACTTCCATCGCCCCAAGGTTCTACTGGGCAACAGTGGTGTAAGGCTGTAAATTTCTTGAGAACAGAGATTGTGATCATATGCATGTTTGTATTTCTACTGCCTTGCATGGTTGAAGCACTCCTAAAAATCCTAATTATCTGTTTGTTGGAAGTGGGGGGGAAGGCAAGACAGAGTTGGAAATAAAACTAAGATCTTACATAAGGGGTGAGAAACAGAAGCTAGAAATAGGAAATTATTGGAGGGGAGAGAGAGAGAAAGAAATTTACACTGAAACTCTGATTGTCCTTTGGAAAATGTAATTGTTTCTAGTTAAAGAATAGGAACGTAGAAAAAGTATTGAATCCATTTCCTTAATTTTATCTCCCATTCTCTTTCCAACCCCCTCTATTCTTATGACTGACATATTTTTTTTCTTTTGGAGGCCAGTGATGAATTCCCAAGGCCCTCTATTCCCCACTCAGCATGCACACACACATGCACACACACACGCACACACACACGCCAGCTTTTCTATAATCCTAATGCTCCCGAAGCTTCTTGCAAGATCCTTTCAAAGGAAGTAGATGAAGCATCGTGATTTCTCCATTTCAGCTCTCTTTGTTCGGAGAGAAAATATTTTATGTCTCTATTTAGAAACCAAAGTGATAATACAGTATATTATCCCATTTTTTAAAGTTTATTTTAGGGGCAAATGTGTTTCCAGCTCATGATCTTTTCATGTGGGCTTTCATTAAGTCGTAATAAGTATGTAATTATGGGAGTTTAATTAAGCATTTCTAGTCACTGAACATAAACAGCCCCCCAAAAAGATTGACACAATTTAACTGAAATTAGAAAATCAATGAAAACAAATAAAGAGTGTCACTCTTGTATGAGGGTTTCCAGAGTTCAGTGCTGATCCAGGCAACATTGGTGCAATCCAAAAGAAAAAAGCATCCCTAAATTTAGGTAAGGCTTGGCTCTTTCCTAGTACTATGACAAGTGTCGCTTCAGCATGTTTGTTGAGGTGGTGGAACGTGACTCCAAGCTCCTTGTCTTTGAGGGGAAAGAATTTGCGCTTCACATGTCCAGAGAAGTTCCCCAGAGTTTGCAACGTTTTCCTCTCACTGAGACCCAGTACTTTTTTAGGTTTCACATAGCTACGATAGTTTCTTCAGCAGGTTTGTGGGATTTTATTATTACTATTATTTCTGAAGACCTTCTGAGAAGGCATCCTGTCTTAGGTGTGGTTTTAAAGTCTACTTCTGGGCCAGCTGGGCAGAACATTTATTACACAGTTATGTAGCTTTCATTTAAGAAAGTATCCTATTTGGGACCTTATGGACTTTGAGATGATTCAAGTTGCTTTTAAGATTTGTGACCTTGCCTCCCGTCTTCACTCACAGTATCTCAAATTGCATGCTGGAGCAATGAATATAGTGAGTGCCGGCAGCTATGTCACAAACTGCTTCAAGAGCAGATGCCGCAGAAACTACACACACACACACACACACACACACACACACACACACACACACACACACACACCTCTGCTCACTAGCACCTCTGGCTCCCACCTGAACAAGGGACAAAGCAAATGTGTGTGTCCTGGTTTGTTGGGAGTGGATGCTCTGGAAGCCCATTGGTTGGCAAGAGCTCAGTTGACACAATAACAATTTTTCATCTTTATTTTCCATTCAGTGCATTTCCTTTCTTAAGTGCATCTACCAAGGAGGACCCCAGCAGGAAGTGTTTAACCAAGGGAGAGACAGATGACACAAGATGGGTGGGGAGGTGGCAGGCACTGAGACTTTTCTTTGAACCTGCCTACCTATTCATCTTCTCTGCCTTTTATATATTCACTTTGTAACAAGGTGTGTAACTAAGGATAGCCACATGGGGCAGTGGAGAAATGACCCTTACTATGTTGTCACTTTGGTTGTCATCCTTTCTTCTTCCCACCTTCCTCCCCTCCCAGGATATCTCACCTGGAGCCAACTGAGGCAGGTGCCCGCATCTGATCTGCTCCTGTCCTGCTCCAAGGTCAGCAGCCACAGTTCTTGAGGGAGTCCATGACTGCCTGCCTGCACTCACCATGTTAAATGCTCATACATGCAGTTTGAGGGATATTTGGTTTTCCCATGGCATAATCCCAGTACCTAGCACATGAGAAATGCTCAAAGAAGTGTTTGTTGAGAGTTGAAGGGTGGGAAGGGTGTGAGGAAGAGACTGTGATTCGCACTGGCTTGAGAGCAGGTGAAGTGACCATTTCTTCCCCTTCTGTATCTTAAGCTCAGTATTAATAGGTGACAAGTTTCCCCAAGACATTTGCATTTTCCATTACAAGTTCATCTAGTTACTTGTTCGGAAACCCTGCCAGAACATACGCTTCCTGAAGAAAGGGACCTTGGATTTCTGTTCTGTCTCTCTATTCCCATGACCAAATATAGCACCAGATAAGTAATAGGCACTGGGTAACGATCTGTCAGTGGGGTGGATGGGTGATGACCTGTATTCCTTAGGTTTGTATTATCTCAAAACGGTCTGCAGGATCTCCATTCTAGCATGGATATATAAACAGAGGAAGTTACTTTATTTCAGTTGAAAGCTTAGTCTTACCCTTGTGCAATCATCCAGTAATCTAATTTATTCACTTTATGTTTACCTTCTGCAGAAACTGCTTTAAGAAATAGTGCCTTGGTCTGCTGGGTGAATAGGATGGACAGGAGGATCTGTGCCTCTTGCTTAAGTGTTTGGGGAAATGTTTGCAGAAAATAAGAACCATATATTCTAGTAAATGAAATTGGGTTCATTTGGGGCACTGTTTTATTATTTTCTATAGCCATACTTAGCCCCTCACTTCTGGCATCTCTGTCTCTGTGTTTAAACTATGTCTGGCTGCACTACAAAATAAAATCAGATAAAGGTCTCTAGCATTTGATAAATGGTTTATTTAGTTGATCATCTTGGCCACTAAACTGAAATTCACCCACTGAAATCTGTCACCTTTCTGAACACAGCCACAATTTGCAACTACTGGGAGTAGCTAATGGTCAGGATTTTTTTTCTTCTTTAATGGAAACAGTTTCCAAAAGAGACCCTTAAAAAGCAATCTTAACATTTGCATTGAGAGAGTATCATTAGTCTTTTTAAAGGGTTTGAGCTGAGCACTTTTCTATCTTTGTTTGAATTTGTCTTTACCTTATTATCTATTATCTCCCAGATAATCTAGGGAAAGTGGTAGCCTGCCTGTGAAAATGTACATGCAATAAAAGATATTAGGGCTGTGAAAGTAATTTGTTTTCTATTTTCAGCTGGAAAAGCATTTTCTGAAACTATAATGCCCAAATTTTTAGGCCAAATGTAAAAACAGAGAGAATTTCTTTCTTTCTTTCCATGTTAAGTGTTACATAAGGACTTAGTCTTAGATTTATGTGCATTTATTTGCTATGAGATATTCAGAAGTCCATGACCATGTCAGAGAAGAAAACTGAAGAATGTTAGGAAGAACACCCTATGCCAACTCGTCAGTGAATTTGGACGTGTAGCTGCAAGTCAACAGAGAACTATGTGTTTGGTCAAAATGATCCACATTAAAATATTGTCACGTAGGCTGCATCTCCAGAAACATACTAAAGAAATCTGTGAAAATGATGATATCAAATTGAGCTGCCAGAAAAAAACAAAGGTAATAAAGGATACCATTTCCTCTAATGCCTTCAATGAAAGATAGAGGTAGTAGTCATACTCTTTGGAAAATAAATGTTTCTAGGCCTTTCTGATTTAATGCTAATACTTTTCTCATTATCATCATGTTTAAAACATTGGCAGTAATTACACACAGTTCAATCATGCTGTCAGGAATATTATCTTTCTTTGTTTTGGTGGGTGGGACCAGAATTATTCAGATAGTAGCATCCTCACCATTTCTTCGAGCTATTTACTCATAAATATTTCTGTTGGGGTAATTTTCTCCATTTTTTTTAATCACTTGCTGCTGTGAAAATTGAGAAGGAAAAAAGTAGATGTAAATAAATTGCCTTATTATTTTAAAAATAATGCATTATCCTTGCAAATGAAACACAGCTAACACCCTATGCTAATCGCACTTGCTCAGTTATTTCAGCAAATAAAGTGGAATAGGACGTTCAGAAGGCAGAATGCCAAGTCCTGGCATCTGAAATTTAGTTCCATGAGTGCAAGCCTCCTGCTGATGGCAATGGGGATTGGTGGGGGGTTAGAGATGGTGAAGGACAGGGTCTTTATCTTGTGGCCTCATTTGTTCATCCATGGTGGGTAAACCCTACAAGACCTCGATGAGTCTCAGGACTCCACTAGTGATAACCCTAACCACTTCCCCCTACCCTCTAAGTATGACCCGTCAATCCATGTAAGCGAAGACCATGACTAGTCTCTTCGTATGACCTCAGTTTAGTTGAAACCTGCTTTAAGAGAAACGGGCCAAGGGCTGAGCCTACCTGTAGTTTTTTGTGGTTGTTGTTGTTGTTTTTGTTGTTGTTGTTGTGTCAGCTATGAGACCTCTCTAAACCTCGATTTCTTCATCTGCCACAACGAGAATAATCACAGTCCCAATCTCACCGGCTTACCGAAAATATCAAATAAGATGTGCCAAGTGCTAGCATGATAATTACCTTACGTTTAAGCGCTCTATAAACTGTAGTTGGTATTAGATGTTTTCATGATTGGCAGTGAGATTGGAGAAGCAGAAAGAAGTTGGAGATTCTCCTACAGGAAGTACATTTATGCTTTGCCCGCATGGCAGAGACTATGGCAGGTTCTTTAAATTCAATGAAACACCGAGGTAATCCAGCCCAAAAAATTCAGGGATCAAAGCTAGTAAATAAATATTGAGCACCTACAAATGTCTGCTGAATTCATGGTATGGTGCTGGATATCAGGATGCAAAGATTGAGCTGCCTGTGATGGAGGCAAAGCAGGTAGGTCAACAGCACACACATGCAAAGATACACTCTTCAAACCAAACCTTGATGGATGAGTGGAAACCTGAAGTGCGGAAGCAGAAGGAAGGGCATCGTGGGAAAGGAACGGCATGGACAAAGGCAAGGTATCTTCACGCGCTACTTACAGACTCCAGAGTTGAGGCTATGGTATAGGGAGATACCAGAAAAGGGCAGGGAGCTGAAACAATATTGCAAAGGGCTTCTGATGTCGTTCAAAGGATTATAGCTACATCCTACTGTAAATGGGAACCACCATTATTTAAACATTAACCACAGCTCTGTTAAACACAGCGTTTACAGACCTGTGACTTGGAGAGGAAACTAGTTAAGCTAAAGGAGAGATCATCAGTGGCAAAGTTCAGGCATTTTTGGAGACAGGTTGAGACTCTTGGTGACTGATAAGTGGATTCTCAGAGATTTCTAGCCCGATGGAGAGAGGAGATGAGGAGTTATTACTTGAATCTAAATTCTGAGCTTGTTGAGTAGGTTAATAAACATCAGTCCATAGGTATTTTCTTTCCTCTGTTCTTTTGCTTCTTAAAGTATCAGACAATCAGTAGTTACTGGGCACATGTTAAATCAAGAGACACTTTATCATGAAGAGAAATTCATCTTTTCAGATTTAACAAATGTTTAATTCTCTAAGATTTTTCTTTTCTTTTTTTGTATTTTATATGGTAAAAATAACTTAATATGCAGAGTGATGATGAATTTAGAGTACTTCTCTGTTTTGTCATTTTAAATTTCTTCATTTTATTGTGTGTGAAGTACCCTAAACAGCTAAAGAATGTTTTCATTTTTGGAAAAAGTTCTTTTCAAGAGCTGTTTCTTTTTCTTTATCAGCCTGAGACTATGATTAGTATGTTAATGCAGGTTTTGCTTCATTAACAGATTTGCCAGTTAGTGAACTTAAATAACATTGTTCTAACTCCAGATCCTCTAAATCCCTGCTGTCGGTGAAAGAGGTACCCTCCACTTTAGAAAGAATCTCTAGTTCGTTTCTGGTTTCAAAGCAGCAGAGAAAAATAAGCAAAATGTTGCTCATGTCATATGAAGAATGACCATCATTTAAGGAAAGAAAAGTTAGTTGAGAGTCTCTGGAAAGTAACTCTTTTGTACTTCCTTTAATGTGCTCAGCCTTCGGCTCAGGAGCGGGGCGGTTAGAACAGCTGCAGCATGCTTCCACTGGAAAGCAGTTTGCAGAGAGGCAATCAGAAGCTACAACACTTAGATTAAGGCAAACTAATGCCAGACCATTTCAAGACATAATGACATCTCAGAACGCTTGGGATCCGCATTTCTTTAACTTTTGTTTTAAGGGGTATCTCATTTGCTGTACCTTTCCTTAGGATAAAAGCTTGTTGAACATATTATTTAATTGAACACTTTGGAGTTCTAAAAGGCATGGTCAACCTTATTGGATATATGGCACTATGATGTCACATTCAGCATTGAAAGGGACTTCAAGGTGTAGGATCATCTATGAGATTGGAGGTCAGCAAATTTTTTTTGTAAGAGTCAAATAGTACATCTTTTAGGCTTTCTTGACCAACAGCCAAAGTGGAGGATATTCTTGTCAGCAAAAAGAGTCAAACTCTATAAAATTTGAAGAAATTTATTATTTTTCTGAGCCAAATATGAGTGACCATGGCCACTGACGCAGGCCTCAGGAGACCCTGAGAGCATATGCCCAAGGTGGTCGGGCCACAAGTAAGTTTTATACATTTTAGGGGGATAGAAGACATTAATCAATACTTGTAAGATGTGCAATGATTCAGTCTGGACAGGCAGGATATCTAGAGGGGGGTGTGTTTCCATGTTACCGGTAGATTCAAATGTTCTCTGTTTGGCAATTGGTTGAAAGAGTTTAAAGACCTGGAATCAGTAGAAGGGAAATGTCTAGTTAAGATAAGGAGTTGTGGAGACTGAGGTTCTTATTATGTAGATGAAGCAGGGAGCAGGCTTCAGAGAGAATAGATGGTAAATGTTCCTTGTCAGACTTTAACAAGGTGCCACACTCTTAGTTGATTCTCTCTTGGATCAGGAAAAAGGCCTGAGAAAGGGAAAAGGGATTTTCTACAGAATGCAGTGGCTTCCCCCCCCCCCCATGAGAGACAGCTTTGCAGGACTATTTCAAGACACGGCAAAGAAACGTATTTGGGGTTAAAATATTTTGATTTCCTTCCTTATCTGTCATCTGATGTTATTGCCAGAGTCAGGCTGGAAAGTAAGCCACATTATATAGGGTTAAATGAAACCCCTCTGATGAGACTTGGTGGTTTGTAGAGCATGACTCCCCAGATATCTTAGATAGGAATTTGGGCAAGTGAAGAAAAAGGTCAGAGTTTAGTCCTCATTATGTAGGAACTTATATAACCATTTAAAATGTAACTGTTACAAACTATAAAAAGCATTTTAAAGCTCATGAGTCATTAAAGTATAGACAGCAGGCTGGATTTGACCAACGGGCTGTAGTTGGCCAGCACTGGTCTATGAGATCATTGGCCAAAATGCTCAAATAGCAGCAGTCTCATGTACTGACTGCAGCATGTGGTCATGTGTCTGTATCTGAGGTCCACTCTCAAAATATTAAATCACAATCATTAACCACCACCTTGAAGTTCAATTATAGGGACAGAAATTCATCATGGGTGATAGGTCTGATTTCACATTTTGGTATCACAGTTTATTTCCCCCACAATTAAGAAATAGACAACCTCAGACAGACATGTGGTAATGAAATCTAAGCTCAGAATTTGGTTACAGTAATTTTTAAAAACTAGTTCAATGTAAAAAGAGTAAAAGAAAAAGTGCCATCTAGACATTGATTAGATAGTGGATGCAACCATCTTGGAATGGATATTTACATTATGTTAGAGCCCTGGTAGGTAAGAGGAGAGGGGCTAAGGGGAGCTGGAGATAGGAGCAGAAGATTTCCCAGATGAGGAGCACTCCACAGAGCTGAGTCTTGGAGCCACATGGACTTGTTCACACCAGATGGACTGAGCTAAGGACAACCAGAGGACTGGGTTCAGACTCTGTCTTTGTAGGCTCTGAGGAGTCTCTGAGGGAAAACTGAGATTCTTCTAGAGTCTCCTGAAGACAAAAAGACACTCTGGACCAGACTTGGGACATTTTCCTGAAGGTTTCTTAGACCTCTCATTGCCCTTTCGGTCATTCCTGAACTTGAGAATGGGGCTGTGATAGCAAAGAAACTGAAATGACGTCATCATGTGTCTCACCACATCAGCACCTATCAGTCCCTAGAAAACATGCTTTATTTGGCATTTGATTTTGATAGGAATCTAATGAGGTCAGTAAAGCGCCCTGGTTACACAGAGGAGACCTCAGTGTCACTAAGATTTAAGCCCTATCAGCCCATCTCCAAAGCCTATGTATTTTTCTCCTACTATACAAATCAGTGATATTGATCTTTATTTGCGTGGCACCTTGCAGAATAAATAGATTTTGAACTTCATTTTTAACATAGAAAAGCAAAATACAGTGAAGTTTTGGTGGAACTTTTGTTCTGATCAGGACATGGGCTTCAGTGCCCCATTATCATATGGGCCAGGTGGGCTTTTTCCAGGTTGCTGAGCCCAGTTGGCTTCTATAGTTGAGTTTTGGGAGACTGTGGAGAACAGGCTCTCTCCTGCCCTGGGGTGGACATACAAATCAATATAGGTCATTTGTTGAGTACTTTGGCAGTAGGAATCAAATGGCTTTTTAAAGTGCCCCTAGTGTTTTTTGATGCAGAAATTCCATGTCATCAAATATGTGTGCAAAGACCCAGCAACAAGGGTTTTTGTCGGCTCTTTTTTTTAAGGAACCAAATGAAATGTCCAACCATTGGGGAATTGTTCAATAAATTGTGCTCTGTTCCCACATTGGTATTCCGCTAAATCATGTGAAATGATGTGGCTAAATATTTAATAATGCAGAAAGATGTTCACCATGGATGAGCAGGTGGTTTGCAAAATATTCCATAAGCTGTGATACTTGTTTGTTTGTATATGTAGAGTGTCACGGTCCAAGGTACAAAAGGATTTGTGTGATGTTTTAGGAGTGGTCCTGTTGGGACTATGGTTGATCTTAAGTTTCCCACAGTGCAGTGTCTAAGATGACTATCTTCAGATCCAGGTTGCTCAAGTCTGAACTGCAACTTCACCTTTCACCAGCTTTGTCACAGAGAAACGTCATTAGCTTGAACAACCAGTAGCCATAATTATGATTTGTATGTCATGAAACATTCTTCTCCCATATCGTTGTTAATGCTCCTTGAGAATTTTCTTATCATAAGATAGAGAGCAAATTCCTTCTGGTTAAAACTATGCCTTGGTTTCTTCAACTGAAAAGCACAGTGATGCCTCTCTCAAAGGGTTGTCATGAAAAGTCAATGAATTAATGAAGCACATGATCAGGAGAGTAACAGCAGAGCATGAGCTTTTGCTGTTATCTGTATTTTCTAGTTTGGATGCAATGTGACCACATGTTATTTTTGTAGTTAAAAAAAAATCTCTTATCATTTATTTTTTTGAGATGAAGTCTCGCTCTTGTCACTCAGGCTGGAGCGCAATGGCACAATTTCGGCTCACCGCAACCTCTGCCTCCTAGATTCAAGCAATTCTTCCACCTCAGCCTCTTGAGTAGCAGGGATTATAGGTACCTGCCATCATGCCTGGCTAATTTTTTTTTTTAGTTTTGTAGAGATGGGTTTTCACCATGTTGGCGAGGCTGGTCTCAAACTCCTGATCTCAGGTGATCTGCTGGTCTTGGCTTCCCAAAGTGCCAGGTGTGAGCTACTGCACTCGGCCCCCTATTTAGTATATTTTTAATGGTGCAGGCAGAATCATCTTTTTCCCAAACACTGGCATCGTGTCACGCCTTTCAAAGTCTTCTGGGGCTCCCCGTTGCCTCTAAAATATAAAGCAGAGTCTAACTCTGATGTGGTTCAGCCCTGCTGCCTCTCTTCACTCTGTCTCCTTCCACGCTCCCATCCCACTCTAGTCCATGCTGGCCTCCCTGAACATGCCACATCCTCTCTGCCTGATCACGAGGTCTTTGTTCACATTGTTCTCTCTGCCCAAGGTAATTTTCCCTGCACTTCACATCTGAGTCCAGATGACTCATATAGAAAGCACACCCAGCCTAGACACAGGTTTCTATATGAGCCAGTTTATTTGGTGACCAAACAGAGGGAGTGTACCAGGAATCATGGTCTCCGTTAATATTGTTAAGATTGCCGGCAAAGCATTCCAAATGTTTTCAAAGCTGTGTTAAGGTAAATCTTGTGAAAGCATCCACATTTGAAACACTAAGCATTGTCATTTCTTTAAGTGACACAGCTACAGCAATGGCTTTCCTTGGCTAACCAGGATCATCATAGACATGCTGACCAGCTGCTTAGCTTTGCTTCCACAAATTCCAACAGGCAGCTTAATAGACATTTTGTGGTTGTGTGTTTCTAAGACAGCCATGGGAAATAAATTTATTTCTACCTTTTTGAAGAACAGCTATAGAAATGACCATTGAAATTCAATGAATGGCATCTCTGCTTATGGACCTTAAAACTGGAAACCAAAATTAAATTCCTTTAGATATTTTCTCTCCTATGTATTTTAAATTGTTGTGTGGGCTGATTTTTCTCCATGGAAGACTCTCAGAGTACTAAATTCGAGTTTTCTGTCTCCTGGGCTCTAGCATTCTGGAATAAGCAAGAGTCAGGAGACTTCTCCATTCTTACTTCTTCTACATGTTAGAATATCTAATATGTGCAAGAAAGTTTACGCTGTGCTTAGCATTGGACAGCCACAATGTGAACAGTTACAGCATTTTTTCATCCAGGCATTACAGTAGGTCCATAGCACTCACAGGAGCTCTCTAAGTGCCTCTATTCTACTAGGAGGGCTATGGAGTTCCCAAGGGCCGACCTGCCTTGCCTGAGTCACCCACTGGAGAACCAGGCTTCTGGATTTGACCCCATACCTGCTGCTCTATCCACTTCCTTGGACTGCTAAAGAAAGGCATGAGCCATATTGATGGAAAAATCTTGACAAACATCTAAAGGACAACTTTATATTTTATCAGACTCACTTCAGGGATTCCTGTGTTCATTGCTCTGAGACTTTTCACACATTTGAGAAGCTCTATTCAGTTTCCCTCAGCTCTTCCATTAGAAAGCCCATGTGGCAGAGTGGCCCAGAGCATGGGGAATTCACAGAGCTGTGAATCTGAGCTCTGCATCTTATTAGTTGTGTGGCCTTGGGCAGGTCACCTCACATTCCTGAGCCTTGGTTTCTTTAGCTGTAGAATGGAACTCATAGCATGGCTTGTGTGGAAGATGGAATAATGCCTCCTCTCCTTCAAAGAAGTCCTCATCCTAATCCCCAGAACTTGTAAATAGGTTATCTTACAGGGCAAATGGGACTTTGTAGAAGTGATTAAGTCAACTGTTTGAGATTTGAAGATTATTCCAAATTATTCCAATGGGATCTGATCTGATCACCCACAGGTGATTAGATCACAGGCGGGAGGGGGATAATCACAGGTCTTAATTAGGGGGAGGTGGGAATGGCCGAGTTGGAGATTTAAAGATGCTGGACTGCTGGCTTTGGAGATAGCGCAAGGGCCTGTTATGGAAGGACTGTAGACAGAGCTTCTGGCCACTAAAAGGAAAAAAAAAAAAAAAAAAAAAAAAAAGGAAAGAAAAACAGAAGGATTGCTGCTCTGCCCACACCTTGATTTTAGCCCACTGAGACCCACTTTGGGCTCCTGTTCTCCTGAACTTTAAGAGAATGATATTATGTGATTTTTAAGTCACTAAGGACATGGTAATTTGTTACAGCAGCAACAGGAAATGGATTCAAACTTCTTTAATTGGCTTGGGGGCTTGAAAGAGGTGACGGACATGTAAAATACAGTAGCTTTTGGCCTTGAAAGAGATGATGGGTGAAATACATTAGCTTTTAGGGACTTGAAGGAGATGACATGTGAAATACATTAACTTTTGGCCATGAAATCCTTTAGCTTCATGGCCATTCGCATTGGCCATGAAAAGCTCTTGACTAATAGTAGCTAGTGTTACCAATAATAAAATAAATCATGAGACTTAAGATGACACAGGAGTGTTCTGACAGAGGTAGAGTCCACTTGACCAGCTCTTTCTCAGGCACCTCCTTCAACAATGGGACCTCCCTGGAAGATTGGGTGGCTGCCATCCCACCCAGTGAGCCTGCCAGAGTTGGTAAAAGTGCATGAAAATGTTACTCTCAGAAGGTAGCCTTCCACTGGCCCTCACAAGAGCACAGTGGAGCCCCCTGGTTCTGCTTCAGTTATATAAAACCAGCCTTACAAAGGTTACACAGGGAGTGGGGCTCCTTGCCTCCTAGATCTGTACCGTGTAGGTGCTCAATACAGATTGGTGAGACTGTTCACATCATCGGCTAAGGAAAGGGTATAAAGTGAGGCCTTGAATCATTCAGGTAAATGCAGTAGTGTTGGGTAACTAAGAATTGGTGAATTGCACCCTTGCTTCCCCTCCCAAATTAGAACCCCTAAGAAATATAGGACAACTGGAGACTAAACTGTAGGTTTCATTACCAATGAAGCTGATTAGGAAAGTCTTGAGTTTGTAGCCAAATAAATTTGATTATACTTTTACCTAAATTAGAGAGATTTGGCTGTGGTGGGATAACAGCAGTCCACACCTACCTGGGTGGAGCCCCTCTGAGAATACCTCTGCCCAGCAGGAGGGGCCATGAGAAGGAGGCGGGAGGGGGAGGAGAAACAGAGGGAAAGGAGGAAGGGAGACCTAGCTAGTGAGATGCTACACACCAAAGAGATACCTCCTTTCCTTTTCCCGGGGTGGAGTGGGAGTACAGGGAAGGGGCAGGGAGGCCCCTAGCCCACAACCCACTTTTGTACAGTAGGAAAAGATGCCTGTCCAGTGATGATGAGCTTTCTTCCAAATGTTTGTTGGCTGCACAAGTGTCTTCTTTTGAGAAGTGTCTGTTGATATTCTTTGCCCACTTTTTGATGGGGTTGTTTGTTTTTTTTCTTGTAAATTTGTTTATGTTCCTTGTAGATTCTAGATGTTAGACCTTTGTCAGATGGGTAGATTGCAAAAATTTCCTCCCATTCTCTAGGTTGCCTGTTTGCTCTGATGATAGTTGCTTTTGCTGTGCAGAAGCTCTTTAGTTTCATTAGATCCCATTTGTCAAATTTGGCTTTTGTTGCAATTGCTTTTGGTGTTTGAGTTGGTGGGGGCAAGGGGAGGGAGAGTGTTAGGACAAATACCTAATACATGCTAAAACCTAGATGTTGGGTTGATAGGTGCAGCAAACCACCATGGCACATGTATACCCATTTAACAAACCTGCATCTTCTGCACATGTATCCCAGAACTTAAAGTAAAATTTAAAAAATGAAAAGAAAAGATGCCTGTTCCTCTGAATGGATGTAGCCCATGCGAGGTGCAAGGCTTGGTGATTGGAACAGGCTGGATTTTAATCCTCAGGTCCCTGCACCCTTGGTGAAACACAGAGCACTGGAGAAGAGTGTTCACAACCTCCAGCCCCCCACAGAGAAGCCTGAACCTGAAAGGACAGAGGTTCCAACCTAACCCTTACTTCTCTTCTAAAGATCTGCTGTTGATGAAGTATTTTGGAGGAATTTCTTGAGCCCAGAGCATAACAACTTTCCTATGAAAGACAGGGCAAAGGGTTAATGTCTTCTGGTGAGAAGACACTCAACCTCTCAGACGCCCTACCACTGGGTGGTCAATGGGGCGCAGCTGAGGCTTTGCTGACAACTTCTTTCACTGTGAGGATGGAGAGCAGCCTGGATTTTTATGACCTGGACTTCACATTTTGGGGTTCTGGCAAGATGGGACACACTCCAGGTGCTGTGCCCATTCTCAGTGCCAGTGGGATTGATATGGGGTCAGGGCAGGTGGCAGAAGATAGCAGCCTTATCCTTGACACCAGACACCCAGATACAGCAGCTCAGGCCCTGGCAGCAACTGGTGTTAGGGCAGATAATGAGATTACCTGGACTCTGCTGGGTGACAAGAGCAGTGGCTTCAAAGATTTTTTTTTAAATAACATTTGTTTATAGTTGTATTTTTTAAAGTAGAAAATACATTCATCTGAGCAAGCAGTTAGTGTCTGCCAAATAAGTCTCATGGTGACATGTCAGTGTAATTACTTTTTAGTCTGCTTTAAATAAAGCATCAAAATTTCTTGCTTTAAATCTCCTTTCTCTGTGAAAATGGTTAAGGGGAGTGAAAGGAGGGGATGGGAAGGATCTGAGAGCATTGATGCTTCAATCATAGTTGCCCAACTGTGACACCACCTCTGTCTTTGCCTCTCACTCTCATACAAAGGACGTGCAGAGAAAATGTAATTTTACCCATCCTCAAATTCTGGATTTGGATTAGAATTTGGTGTTCTTATTTCCACATTAAGTTAAAATGTAGCCTCCAGATCCCAGGCTTCCCCTCCCATTGCACCCAGAAGAAACAATAATTGTTTTCCCAGTTCTAGCCATCATGATGCCTAGCAGGTGTTAGCCTACAATGAAGGATAATTTCATCTATCCCCACCTTAGCTTATGCTGGACAACACTAGGACTCAGAAGTGCTTTGCTCTTGACCTTGAAAAGCCAGTGGAAACCCATGCAGATTTCTCACCCGGGACCCTCCCAGCCAGCCTAAAAATGAATTCATGGGAACCAGCCTACCTGTGAGCTTCAAAAGGAATATGGTTTCTAAACTCTGACAAAAGAGCACAGCTCTTGTAAGGCTGATGAGCTTTGTGATAAACTCTTAGCCAAGTTTAAAGAGATCCAGGAAGCCGATCATGAGTTGCAGATGTGATGCGATTATTAAAGGTAGCCTCCCTTGCCAGCATTGCAGACACATCAGCATACTCCTTCCTTCAACATTCCGTAACATGGTGGTAGTATTCATTACCCCGGGAGAAGCTGAGAATCAGAGGGAGCATTTGCTTTCCAAGTTCACACATTCAGGGAATGGGTAGAAGTGGAATTCACACCCAGATCAGTGTGAAACTGAAGAGGCTGTCATAATGGTTTGCTGCTCCACTCATGGCAAACAGGATTTGAAGTTGTTCTAGACCAGGTAGACCATCAGGCTATGCAAGAATAAAAAGTCAAAGGGGAGGAAAGAAGATGCTGTCTTCATCAGGGCCTGAAGCAAGTCCTGGTCAGAGTGAAGAGTGTAGACAACCTCCTCCTCTGTATCCTCTCAAAGATGTGGAGCCAGTGATCTCTCTGGGGGGTGGGGAGTGGGTATTTCCTGGGAAAGAGGCTTATTGCTGGGAATCCAGTTCTGCTAGGAGTGCTCCTGACTCTTACATTCAGATCCCAGCAGATGAGAGGGAGAAGAGACTGGCAGATGCAGTGGCTTCCTTTATGTAAGCTCACTGATCCAAACTACAGGCTGACTTATGCTTTCTGGCTTTATATCCTACCACTGTGTTCCTAACTCACCCTCGTTCCAATGACGGCAGCATTTTCCCTTCCCTCAAAAATAATGCACTTCTAACTTTTGCATATTATGGTAGCCAGACCCCAAGAGGGCTCCCAGTGATTCCCACCTCATGGTATCCATGCTTTAGAGAAGTCCCCTCCCACATCAAATTGGAATGACTTGTGTAACCAAATAGGACACAGCAGAAAATGACTTTGTATGAATTCTGAGCCTTGTCTGTTCTTGTTCTTTCTTGCTATGCGCAAAGTGAAATGCCATGTTGTAGGGAAGCTCAAGTAGCTTCATGGAGAAATTCACATGGCAAGGAATTGAGGCCACCTGCTAACAGCCAGCATCAGTTCTTCAGCAGTGTGTGTGAGCCACCTTGGAAGCAGACCTTCCAGCCCCCATCAAGCTTTTAGATAACTATAGCGTCAGTGGCATCCACACAGCTGGACAGCCTCCATGTCTTCAACCCAGAAACACTGTGTGTAATCAGAAATATTTATAGTTGTTTTAAAGCACTAAGTTTGGGGTAATTTTATTCAGCAGTTGATAACTAATACACATATCCTGTTTCATCAGCTAAAATTGCTACTCTTTCTCTGTTACCCTCCGAAGCTGGTGTGAATCCTCTGTGGACTTTTTCTGATCTTTGCATGAATCAATCCCTCTTTCTTCACATTCTCACACAAATTGTTTTCTGTTCTATTAATGCAGCTATCACAAGGAAAAGCAATACTTTTATTGTAGTCTGTCTGTTCTGTCAATTTAGGCTTCTTGAGAAAGTTTGCAATGTATGTGTTCTTCAAAGAGGTATTGTTTCCAATAGGGGTTCAGAAGATGGTTGAATAAATGTAGAATGTGTGTTAGAACCTGGGGAAATTTAAACCAAATACATTTAAAGCCAGTGATATTTTCAAAGCATATTTGGCTAGAAAGACAAAATTATTTAAAGGGGTTTAGAAGCAGTATTAACTGGTACATAGTCTGTATCCCACTCTTAACAATAGAATAATGATAATTGGTTGCTACTTTGGAAACAAATCAGAGAGCCAAGGAAACATTTCCAAAGGCAATTGGAATACTTAACTGAGCTAGACTGTTAATATCTGAATTGCCTGATCTTGTCTAATGGTACATGCACAGACATCCTTGGTTTAAAATAAAAATTGTCTTATCACTTAATTTTAAAATGTTTTGCTTAGTAAAAAACTTACAAAACACATTTAATGAATGTGGAGTCTGCCAAATCATGTCAGCCCTTTCCTTCTCCTGTCCCCAGCTCAATAACTGATTTACTGAGGACTCTGGAGGAGAGCAGTGAGAAGAGAGTATAAAAATTAGAGGTAGGCCATGCATCCCCCCATGACTGCTTCTGCAGGGTGGTCCATGCATCTGCCCCATGATGCTTGGGTTGGATAATAGAGCAATGACTGTTAATGGCTCACCCAAATCCTCAGTAACCCACCACTACCATACAGGCTGTCGGCTTCTTAATCCCTACAGCTGCCTGCATGGACTTTCCTCTGACCCTAGAAGTCTTACTGCCCAGGGAGCAGCCATCAGCCTTTGAGTGGGAAAAGCTGGTGGATTACCATCCCTTCTTCACCCTTTGAATAGGAAAACTTTGAGATGTCTTCTCCTCAGTCTCCCAGATGACCCCAGTGGTTTTAAGCACCAGTTTCCCACAGTGATAACCTACCCATTGCCACCTGTATATTGACTCTTACATATTCTGTCTCACTTCTCTTTTTCCCTCGCTTACACTTCTTAAGATTATGTCCTGAATAAGGTATTTGCACTTAAATCTTTGTCTCAAGTCTACTTCTGGGAGAACAAAATGAAGGCACGGAGCTAGCTGGATCCGTGATTCTCTCTTGTCTTCTATATTTTAGATGTCTTGTAACAGGCACAAGATACCATGTAGGGCTGAGATGTAATGACCATCTGATCTGTCTGTACTTTGTCATGATGCTAATGAGTACCTGGAGTTGAGAGTTTATGCATAAGTGTGTATGTGCCATCATAGCTCTGTGTGCACAAGTGCCTGTGAGGTCTGTGTAGCATGTACACATCACAGAAACCTCTGTCCTCCCTTCTTATGCCCCTATTTGAGGCCAAGATTCCATAATCCCTCCACTAAACCCCCTTCTTCCCCAATCCCTAGGGACTTCCTGTACTTAGGGCCACCCTTTCTTATCTTGGAATTTCAAAGAACTAAGAGCTGCTGCCACCTTGATGGTACTCACACAGTGCAGCAGGGTGGTAGTCATGGAAATGACTCCTTACAGCAGAATGATATGTGGGACATGCCATGGCCAGGGAAGTCACTTTGTCTCAGGGGGATCAGGAAGATACCCAGGTATAGGAAAATTTGGGCAAAAGATTTTGAGCACTGATCTGCAAAAGTTCTCTGTAAAGGGCCAGAGAGTAAGTATTTTAGGCTTTGTAGGCCATATGGTGGCTGCTGCAACTATGCAACTTTACTATTGTAGCCCAAAAGCAACCATAGATACCACATAAATGAATGAGCCTGGCTGTGTTCCAATAAAACTTTATTTACAAAAGCAGATGGTGGGCCAGATTTGTCCCATGAGCTATGGTTTGCTGACCTCTGATTTAAAGAGTGAGAAGATGATTTCTGGAAAGAGAGAGAGGAAGACTATTTCTAGCAGAGGGAAGAAAGCATATAAAGGCAAATAGTAGGCAACCAGACAGAAGAAGATAAACTCGATTTACCACAAAGTCCTCTTTGGTAGCAGTAAATAATACTGATAATAAGAGCTAAGTTTTATTAAAGATATAATGAGTGAAGCATTGGGCTAAATATTGTTTGCGAATTCTCATTTAATTATTACTCTCTCTCTGAGTTCGGACCACCTTGTTTTCTTCATGGCACTCACGACGAGTAAACTAAGCTCAGAGAGGGTAGTTAACTGGCTCAGTGTCACACAGCTACCAGCTGGCCAGGTGGCAATTCCCAGGACAGAGGATTGGGAGCATGGTGTAACCAGCATATCTCCTTTGTGTTTATCATTAGCCCTAGTTTAATTAACTTTTCGGAAGTGTTTTTGCTTGTGTTTTACAAGTGGGATGTGATTTCCTGACTCTGCCCAGCAGCCCTGTGAATGGGTCACTCAAATGTGTCTGATGGCTTTTTCTCCTGGGGCCATTTTGTAAGAAATAAAAGCAAGACAGTGAGATATTTAAATTCTTGAGGGATATTATTTTCAAATAGGTAAAGTTAAGAACATTTTTTTATTCACATTAGAAGTGATAGTTGGGTGTGTGTAATTTTTTGCTCTCCGAGATGGAGAGAGAACACTGCACAGATCTTGGAACGTAAAATATGAATTTAGATGACATTTTGAGAAAGCTGATAAACACCACCATTCCACAATTGGACTTAACTTACCTGTGAAAATCCTTCTCCAGCCCACGAAATGATAGAGATAAATGGACTACATCTAATGGAATATTAAAAATAAACAACATACCAGTGAGAGAATGATTTTCTTCTGCAAAGTTTTCATTTCTCAAAATGCTATCAGGAAATGAGAAGTGTCTTGACAGCTAACAGTAACTCTTGGACTAAGGAAATGTTAAAAGAGAAGGGCTGCAGTAGTTGTGAAATCCTACCTGGAATTTACCCCTGGGCAGGAGACCCAGGGGACAAGATTCAAAGCTGATATTCTCAACACCAATGTTTCATCTCCAGCCTACCACGAGGTCCTTGTTCACCTACTTCTAGAAGGAGCCAAAGTGTCTAACCCAAATGGGGTTTGGGTTTCTTTCACTACCCACCTGTGCAGATAATTAGTTTGAAAAAGTATGTCTTAGAGAAAAATAAATGCAGAGAACTAAGTGAGAACAGTTACGCCTACTAAAGGGAACTTCACATATACTAAAGGTCTATCAGAAAATCAATAATGTAGGTCAGTGCATTTCACGTTTGGAATTTCACACAAAATTTGACCTCAAAAACTCTGGACTGAGAGAAGGCTACCATGCCTATTTTGTCATGTAAGGACATCTAAAGAAGAACTCCCCACATTGATATTACTGTCTACACACACACACACACACACACACACACACACACACAAGAATGGTGGCTCATGCCTGTAATCCCAACACCTTGGGAGGCCGATGTGGGCAGATCACCTGAGGTCAGGAGTTTGAGACCAGCCTGGCCAACGTGACAAAACCCCATCTCTACTAAAAATACAAAATTTAGCCAGGCGTGGTGGTGGTGCCTGTAATCCCAGCTACTTGGGAGGCTGTGGCAGGAAAATTATTTGAACCCAGGAGGCGGAGGTTGCCATGAGCTGAGATTGTGCTGTTGTATTCCAGCCTGGGTGAAAGAGTGAGACTCCATCTCCAACCAAAAAAAAAAAAAGAAGAATGGAAGAATGGTTCATACATTCTGTCACACTCACAACATACTCACACATACACCTACACATACAGTCACACATTCTTATGGAAGCAAATGAGTTATAATCTCAGAGTGAACAAAATTGAGTAAATTTAACCATATGAACACATTTATTATGCTTATCTAGCTAAAGAGTAGTAAAAATTCTGATATGGGCATCACATACATTACTGTAAGATTCTAAGAAGAAAAAAGTACAGTTATCATAGAAATCCTGTTGAAGAATGAAATCCCGGTGTAAAAATGGAAGGGGCAAAGGTAGGATACTTAGAATGCTAACAGTGAGAATCTGAATGTTTAATGAGAAATAAGCCTAATGCCCATGGTAGATACGGACTCAGGCTTTGGGATCCATCCCTTCCTAGCTTTGAGGCCAGGGCAAGTTATTTAAGCTCTTATGCCCTCGAAGGGGGTTCATAAAAGCAACCACTGCACGGGGCTCTTGCCTGGTGAGTAGCTCCAGCACATGGTTAGTCCTCGGTACGTTTCAGCTAGTAACACTGGAAACTAGTTTTTAAAAAATAATAAAGGCAGTACATGGGGAAGGACTACGTTCCACATGAACTCTCACAGGGACACCGATCTAGACCAGTGTGGACCAGAAGCAGCCACACCCCCTGGTTTCCTTTTAGTAAAATAAATTCTTAGGCCTCCCCCAGATGTCCTGAATTGGAACCTTGGGAGGTGGCACCACACAACCTGTGTTTTCAACAAACCCTCCAGATGATGTCAAGCCACACTAAAATTTGAGAACCACTGATCAAGCCCAGCAAGCTTTTTAACCCTGGTCCTGGGAAGTCAGCTAAATCCAGAAAATATTTCACAGATTGGGAAGAAGTAAAAGAAGAAGAAAAAAGCGTAAGTGTCTTTGGGTTGAACCTCATTTTAAGCCCCAGAATTATGCTTGTAAAACAATTCAAGAATTATGCTTGAGCCTGTAATGCCTGCCAGTCCCATGAGAAAACAGATTTTGAAACAAAATAAGTTGAGGTTGGATTCCTTTTCTTCCAAGCTTCAAAGCGTCGAGCAAAGATCAGTGTTCACGTCTGAATATGATGCTGCTCACACAGCCCCTGAATCAGTGCCTGACCCATCCCTGACCACACATTGATGAACAGAGAGGCAGGCACCTTGGAATTTGAAATAGCATTTTCTCCAAAATATTAGAACGTCCTTAGATACCTTGATCAATGGTGATCAAAACTCCGAAAAGCGCAAACTTCTCCTGTGTTGGTATTAGTTTGTTCTCATGCTGCTAATAAAAACATACCTGAGACTGAGTGATTTATAAAGGAAAGAGGTTAAATTGACACACACAGTTCAATGTGGTTGGGAAGACCTCAGGGAACTTACAATCATGGCAGAAGAGGAAGCAAACATGTCTTCCTTCACATGGTGCCAGCAAGGAGAAGTGCAGAGCAAAGGGCAGGGAAATCCCCTTATAGAATCATCAGATCTCTTGAGAACTCATTCACTATCACGAGAACAGCATGAGGGTAACTGCCCCCATGATCCAATTACCTCTCACCAAGTCCCTCCCACAATATGTGGGGATTACAGGAACTACAACTCAGGATGAGATTTGGGTAAGGACACAGCCAAACCATGTCAGTTGGGTTCAAACACAAACACAACCATGAGTCAGGCTGCATATCACCTTTTTTGCCAGCCTCCCTCTAGTCCCCAAGTAGCTGACAAAAACATAGGCAAAAATTACAGAGAATGAGGGACAGAAAAGATAAGGGGATATTTTGAGAGCAAAGTTTGCCTCATCTATCCAATAGGGACTGCCTTGGAGATTAAAAGTTCATCATCAGGCGCTGAAAGAATTGAGAGTAGAATAAAAATATCTTGTATGCCTCATAGGAATACAGCGTGGACTTAGAGTCCATTGTTAATTAAAGCCAATGTGTATTGTACTCTCACAATGAGAAAGGCCCTGCCGTTTGTTCTGTATATTTATTTACATGCACTTAATCCTCACAACTACTCCATGCAATAAATGCCATTATCACTTTCTGTAGTGGGTTAAGTAGGCTGCTTCCCAAATTCATGTCCACCCAGAACCTCAGAATGTATCTTTTCAGATGTAATTAGTTAAGACAAAGTTATGCTGGATTAGGGTAGGCCCTCTGTCCTATATTCCTTGGGGTATCCTTATAAGAAGAGGAGGGCCGGATGCAGTGGCTTATGCCTGTAATCCCAGCACTTTGGGAGTCCAAGGCGGGCGGATCACCTGAGGTCAGGAGTTCGAGACCAGCCTGGCCAATATGGTGAAACCCCATCTCTACTAAAAGTACAAAAAATTAGCTGGGTGCAGTGGTGCTCACCTGTAGTCCCGGCTACTCAGGAGACTGAGGCATGAGAATCACTTGAACCTGGGAGGCAAAGGTTCCAGTGAGCCGAGATCATGCCACTGCACTCCAGCCTTGACAACAGAGTGAGACTCTGTCTCAAAAAAAAAGGGAGAGGAGAGAGGAGAGCCACACAGAAGACCCAGGGGAGGAGGCCAAATAAAGTCAGAGGCAGAGATTGGGGTGATAAGTCTATAAACCAAGCAATACCAAGGATCGCCAGCAAACCGCTATACGCTAGGAGAAAGGCAGGGAACAGTCGTTCCCTCAGAACTTCCAGAAGGAAGGAAACTTGTAGATATCTTTATTTTGCACTTTTGGCATCCAGGATTATTAGAGTAAATTTCTGTTGTTTTGAGCCCGTCTGTTGTTTTTGTTTTTTTTTTTTTAATTGCATTTTAGGTTTTGGGGTACATGTGAAGAACAGGCAAGATTGTTGCATAGGTACACATGTGGCAGTGTGATTTGCTGCCTTCCTCCCCTTCACCTATATCTGGCATTTCTCCCCATGCTATCTCTCCCCAACTCCCCACCCTCCCACTGTCCCTTCCCCATTTCCCCCCAACAGACCCCAGTGTGTAGTGCTCCCCTCCCTGTGTCCATGTGTTCTCATTGTTCAACACCCGCCTATGAGTCTGTTTTATGATGTGTCGTTATCACAGCTCCTGGACTGAAATGCCCCTGTTTATTGATGCCAACATGGAGAGTGAAAAATGTTGTCTTACCCAGGTGCATACAGCCAGCTTGTGGTTCAGAGTTAGAGGCAGCTTTCGGGGTAGGAATCTAGAACCTGCTCTTATCACGTTTTGCTGTGTCGTAGGTCAGCTGGGTTCAGGTTCTGGAGAAGTCATTTCACATTTCTGAGATCCCTTTTCTCCTCTGGAGATGTAAGAACTCTGTACGTGAGGACTCATGCCTCAGCTGGGTGGGGGGACTGGATTCCTTTTAAGGTCTCTCCTAACCAACCCTTGGCCTCTGATTAGAATTCTGGAAGCTTTGAAACCACCACTACAAAATTCATTTGCACGCCGTTTCTCTTTTAAGCATTACACTTCTCTCCTCGGTAAGTTAGAAGTCACTGTTGTTTTAGGGACTCAGGAAGAGTTAACAAGCAATAATAAACAGTCAAGACTGCTTTTCATTTCAGATGTCTGTATGTGTTCAGTCTCTTCGTGACACAATTGAAGGAGCTTCTGTAATCAGTAGAGAAACTTTATATCGTGCTGTAATTTCCCTTGATACAAGTTAGAAAAAGATACTGTTTTAGATTCACTGGGGTGATTGACTAGAAAATTGCCTCAGCTGTCAAAGTTTCCAATGTTAAAAAGCAATGTAAAATTTCTCAAATGCTTAGGATTTCTAAATGTCACAACAGAGATGTTACCAAAATATGAGAGTCAATTTTTTATAAGCAGGACAAAAATACATTATTTTTCCAAAAGCCACAATGTTTGCTTGAATTCATAAAGTTTTCAAAACACACACCAAGCAAAGCATTCATTGTGTTTAGAAATAAAATAAATTTGTGAGTTGATTTCTGATATTGTATTAATGTGTCGTGTCACATTTAAAGATTGCATATATATATTTCTATTTACATATTTAATCTTTATATAGGAATTAGACAAGCCAGAAAAAGAAAAGAAATAATAAACTGATATTTGGGTGTAATATTATCTTGTTATCCATGTTCTTTATATTAGCTGAATTATTTTCATGTCTGCTCCAAGCAAGAAAATTAATTCAAAAATTGTTTCTAGTGATTTATTCAAAAATTTGCTTTTCCAAGTTTCCGTCTAAGAACATGTGGTGGGTTCTTATCTTTGTCATAAAAGCGTGTAATATAAAGGGATGTCCTCAGATAGCTCATGGCGTTTGTTCGCTTGGAGGGTGGTAGAAAGTTTCCTCTAAGCACTTTATACTGTTGGAAAGTTTTCTTTGTAGTGCCAAAGAATGAGAAGCGAAAGCAATTCAGCGCTGAGACCATTTGGGGACTGTTGCTCCATCCTGAGGTTCTCTTCTCACTGGAGTGGGAGCACCCTATAATTTTGAGATCTTGAGCCAGGCTTTCATGTCATCTCTCTTTATGAACACTCCACTGGTTTCTAGCCTATAAAAATAGTGCCGACATTACAGTAAGCTAAGTATAAAGCAGAATCAAGAAGCCAAGGATCTGATTTTATTTCACAGTTTGAAATGGAACTGAGCTTTACAGAAAGCAATTTGTGGGAAACAATTCTCTACAGTATGACTTACGGACTGCTTCAAAGGAGAGTCGCCTTCTCTTCCTAGACATGGGATTTTAATGTGAGAGCTGCCTTTTCCATGTTGAGGAGAATGGCTGTCTGGCTTGTTCTCCCTCTTATTTATGAAGGCAGTGATCAGAAGATAATTTGTAAGCACCTACTTTCTTCCAGGCACAGTATTTACAATGAATGTGTAGTGGTAGATATGCCAGCTTCCTCCCTTGTCATCATGGAATTTACAACTTATTAGAGAAGACATGTAAAAAGATATTGCAAATGCTCTGAGTGTTTTTTAGTATTGTTATACATTATCATTGTGTATAACAATATCATTGTGTATAACAGATGGATTCCCATCTAGTTTGGGAAAGCAACAAATGCTCCCTGGAGGAAATGGAATTTATTTTGAGACCTGGAGATTGTTAGCCATGAAAGGAGATAAAGTGATGGCAGTGAGAGCAAAAATATTATCAGCAAAGAAATCAGTGAGTATAAGAAATTGCTGGTATAGTTAAAAACTGAAAAACGTCTGGATACATTGACTGTCACGTTTCCCCAGATGTGGATCTAGTAATTCTGGCAAAGCGGAAAACGAAGTGAATTCCTGGAATCTCTTGCTCATCCCAGAGAAACTCTTTAAGGTTGTTGGCTGTGACCAGATCTTCTACTGGACACAGCCAGTTCTAAAATAAAAGGAAACTCAACAGGGTGACTGTAAGGGGTCCTAGAGTGGGCAGGTCATATTCAGCTTGGAAGTCCTTACAAGACAGTTTAAGGATGAAGGCTATCTAAAAGAGGCTCATTCGTGGATTATCAATCTAAAAGCAAGCTTGATATATTAAACAGGGCTAGATCAGGTTATGCTGTAGTAATAAGTGAACCCCCAAATTTTAGTAGACATAACACAACCAAGTTTCTTTCTTGCTCAAGCTGTGAATCCAACATGAGTCTGCTGGGGAGCTCTGCTCCACATAGTCATTAAGGGATCCAGGCTAACAGAGCCTCTGCCAGATTGCAGCATGTAGAGCACTGGCTCCTTTGCAGCTGTGGCAGAAGAACAAAGAGCTACAGTATTGGACAGCAGCTCAGAAATGCTTCAGCCTGGAAGTGACACTTCCCTTTGGCTAGAACTAGTCATGTGGTCTCCCCCTACCCACCTGAAGGAAGGGTGAGAAATGTGAGGGAACGCATGAGCAATCACCAGTAAGTTCCTTTGTCTGTTGTAGTGACAGTCTGGGAAAAAATGCAAACTGGTTGAGAAGGTTAAAAATGGATCTAAGGGCAAAAATGCTAAAGGACAGAAAGAACTGCTGACAGTCTATAAGAAGATAATTAGGAACAAAACAAGATGGGCAGTTTGGAGGCTTTTGTTTAGCGTTAATGATCATAGACTACATGTAGCCCTCTCACTGAATGTGAGGCACTAGGTTTTATGTAGAATGCCCCGTTTAATTTTCACAGCAACTCTCTAAGTCGATACTATTATTATTCTCATTTTACAGATAAGGAAACTGAGCCCTGGGGTTATGAAGTAACTAACCCCAGTGATATGATTTGACTCTGTGTCCCCACCCAAATCTGACCTGAATTGTAGTTCTCATAACCACACATGTCATGGGAGGGACTCAGTAGGAGGTAATTTTATCATGGGGATGGTTATCCTCATGCTGTTCTCATGATAATGAGTGAGTTCTCATGAGATATGATGGTTTTCCCTCTTTTGCTTGGCACTTCTCCTTGCTACCGGCATGTGAAGAAGGACATGTTTGCTTCTCCTTCCACCATGATTGTAACTTTCCTGAGGCCTCCGCAGTCATGCTGAACTGTCAATTAAATCTCTTTCCCTAACCCTAACCCTAACTTTAACCCTTCAGCAGTCATGCTGAACTGTCAACTAAACCTCTTTCCTTTGTAAGTTACCAAGTCTCTGGTGTGTCTTTATTAGCTGCATGAGAACAGACTAATACACTGGACTCTGTAGTTACCAACATTGGCACTAGGATACACAGATCCCATGCAGCTGGTTCTCAGAGCCACTAAATTTTACCACTGTTCTTTGGCCATAGCCTGGAAGCTTAGAATCTGGAAGGAGGGAGAATGGAGTTTTAAAGGTACTGGAAAATATTGAAATTTCAGGTATTTTAGTTAGGTTACGAGGCAGTTCCTACATACAGATGGAAGGAGAAATACCAGGAGTCTTGTCTTATCTCAGCCTAACAAGATGACTTCAGAGAATATGATCAGGCCTGTTCCAGGCCTAGCCCTGGAGTCCAGTGATATCTAAGGGTATTTATGTGGCAAATTGCAGCATGTGAACACAACGCAGCCTCTGTTTTGGAGCCCCCAGAAAACAGCTGATTGGTCTCAGGAAGAATCTAAAGACATAGAAAGTCTAATGCTTTAATGAAAAAAACAAACACTTCCATGAAAATGAATTTCATATTGTACTTTTACATTCCTTATTTGAAGGGATTTGAGTGAACTAACAGAGACATAAAATTAGCCACTTTAACTACAATACCTTGAATGTTAGACTAATCCAGTTACAAGTTTATGGACCCTTTGATCAGAAGCCAGGGAAGTTGCCTAGGAAATGAGTTAAACCTATTTCTAAAATATCCAAAAATAGCTGTTCAAAGAAATCTTTTTTATAGAACCTAAAATATTCTAGTCAAGAGATAATGAAGGATGTTCTAGGGCAATAGTAAGGGGAGAGGAAAGAAAGGAGCCCGACACAAGCAGCATTGCGAAGGTACAATCCCCCCAGTGCGGATGGTGGGGGGAAACAAGGGTAGCTAAAAACATGCATGAGGAGGTTAGCTTTCAATGGGTTTCTTAGAGTTGGGGAACAAAGGAAGAGTAGCAGATGATCAGAAAGGAAATATGAAGTCTTCTGCTTGCTATGTTGAATTGGAAAAATAAATGAAAAAAATTCAGGTTAAAAACAGATAATGATGGCACATAAAGGTCTGATATTCAGGAAAAGGGTCAGGGCCTTGGGGCTTAGGCCTGGGTAACTTCATGATATAAATGTTCACCATGGCTGAAATCTAAAAGGCTGACAATATCAAGTGCTGACAAGGATGTAGAACAACTAGGAATCTTGCAATGTTTTTCATAATAATGACCCCAATCTTGAAACAATACACAGGACCATTAATGACAGAACAAGTCAATGACTAGAGGTAAACAGTGATGAAAAAGAATGAACATGGATGACACTCACAGGCTCTACTTGGAGCGAAAGAAGCCAAATATACCAAAGAGTACATTTTGTAAGATTCTATCATTTATAAAGTTCAAGAGCAAACAAAAAGGATTTATGGTAATAGAAATCAGAATAGTGACTAACTTGCAGAGATGGCAATTAAGAAGATATCTAGGAGAGCCTTCTGGAGACTGCGAATGGTCTCTGAGTCTGAGTAGTGGTTACATGGATAGATACTTAAGTGGGATGCAGGGTTTGCTCTGAGGGAAGTGCTTGGGCTGTGTTTAGTCCTGGAGATTCTGAGTAATATGTTTAGGCAAAAATCATCTGTGACTAGATGTCATTGCATGAATCCACTCTATGGATGCCCTTAGAGCCAGGTTCTTGTTTGCGTATAATTTTGCGGAAGTGTTTATGTTTGCCGCTCAATTGCCAATTTTGATTACAGCTTCTCAGCCTGGAAAATTGTCCTGGAAGGGCTTAATGGAACACTTGCAGGAATGTGGTATCATCAGTTTTAGAGCCAGAACAGGACATGGCCAGCTTTTCAGCTGGCCGAGCAGAGCCTGTAGAGTGCTGAGGTACACCAGCCAGGGACAGGCCCAGACCTACCACATGACTCTGGCCTCAGCTCTGCCCAGCTCAAAATCTTTATCCAACTTTTTAAAAAATCCCCTGAAAGGAGAGCAATGGGCTGCCCCACCAAGAGAACTGTTCACAGGAAGTGCCTCTCCTCAGGTTTCAACCATCCCCTCCCAAACTTCGATTTTTTAAGTTTCACCTTTGTAACTCCTGCTCTTTCTAACTCCAGTTCTAATACTTACCTCATGTGCTTTTTAAAGCAACATGCTCTTTTTTACTTCACTAAACATATTTAGGTAAGACATACCCTATCACCACAGGGCCACTGTAAATGGAAAACTAGCACTTTGCTAACACGTTTTAAATTTAAATTATTGCATGTACTGCCTTCTGTATTAGCTCTCAGTAATTATTTTTCATCCTCATAGGTTTCTTCCAGCTTTAAGACTTTATTATTTTAAATTATGAAGTAATCAACCACCCTGTTTGATTGTGAGGTCCTTCAAGAGAGAAGGTACCCTTTGCTCTATGAAGTTTAGAAAAAAAAAATGGAAAAACCAATAATGTAAAAAAAAAAAAAAAAAACTCACTAAATTTTTAGCCTAATAGAGTAGTAAGAGCCAGGTGACTCTTCGCAGATTTCTTAATAGTGGGTCACCACGAACGTAGTATCAACACCAATACAGTGGCACAAACAACAATAAAATACAGGTTAAAGACAGCTTATCCCAGGGAATGCGATGAGAATTGAATGACAATATTGTCAAGTCCCTTGTGAGGTTTAAAGACATGCAAAGGCCTTATAAATATTGATGTGATCCTTGGCAAATGCAGCTGGATATTAGAGAAATCAATCTGAATTGTATATGTAAAGACCAGCCACCCCCTGAAAAGAACATGAATAGGTAATTCTTCCACCTGTGGGGTTTTCCATGGGATGCAAGCTAGGTGCATGGAACCAGCCCTGCCTTCAGAGTTAGAGGAGCCTGGCTAGTGCTCCGTCTGACACTGACCTTGAGCTGAGTCACCTTGAGAAAGAAATCTGACCTCTTGGATTTTCAATAACCTCACCTATAATACAGGGCTAAGTGTCCTACTCTATGAGGTCATTGGAGTTTAAATGAAAAAGCGTAGACTCTGCACTTGAAACATGTTGTTATTTTTCAAGTGATTTTCTGAAAGGGCACCTCATATGATGGATGCAGAGATGAACCCATCAACTGTTAAATGCCCACACTCGGGTGCCAGGTCACCTTCCTTCCTAATTAAGGTCTGCAAATGCAGTTCTCCACTGCTGCACAGAGTACAGGTCCGGCTCTCTGCCCACCGGGTGTTGTCTGTTTAGAGGAGCCAGCTCTGGTTTGCACTTTAATGCCATGTTTAATGCCTGCTCCCCTGCAGCCTCCACCTGACTATTGAATCTTTATGGAAAGGCCGTAATGGCCACTTCAGATCCGTTATAATGGATCACGTCAAAATGTAGCCTGCCATTGTTTTAAAGTCATGTATTATTCACTTGATGGAGTGTATATGTCTGTCTTATGTCAGTTTGTGTTATGGACTGTCAAAAGTTAAGATGGGTATATGAAGTAAGGCATATTGGGGAAGAATGTTCCACAGCGCAATATGCAACTGTGATGTTTCTAATCTTAATAATTCAGTGGGTGCCAACAAGACGTGGTCTCTGTTATAGACTTGAAGCCGGTGATACTTCATTTTAAAAAAGTAACCATTTTTGAGTTACAGGAACACAAAAATGGTCTGTGGCCAATAAATGTCTGGTTTTATACCATTCTATAAATGAAAATAATAAAGCACAGCAGAATAGCCAAGTGCACCAGGTTGTTAAACACCTGTAGAGTCGTTTCTCATCAGCAGGTGGGCAGCAGAGTTCACAGCCATGGGGCCCTGTCAGGGTCTGGCCATCTCCAAATTCAGGTGGTGACAGATGGCATCAAACTGGCCTGAATTCCAGCCTTGGGGTTGTGCATTTTCCCAGGGCTCATCACAGAGACTCTGACCCCCATCTATAGGCTTTATTCCCCTCCATCCTAAAGTCTTAGATAATTTTTTTTTTTTTTTTTTTGAGACAGAATGTAGCTGTCACCAGGCTGGAGTGCAGTGGCATATTCTTGGCTCACTGCAACCTCCACCTCACTGGTTCAAGCGATTCTCCTGCCTCAGCCTCCTGAGTAGCTGAGATTAGAGGCACATGCCACCATGCCCAACTAATTTTTGTATTTTTAGTGCAGAGGGGGTTTCACCATGTTGGCCAGGATGGTCTCGATCTCCTGACCTCGTGATGTACCTGCCTTGGCCTTCCAAAGTGCTGAGCCACCATGCCCAGCCAGACTTACAGAATTTTTACCAACACTTTATGACTTGCCACCTAGTAGTAGCTGTTCTCGGTGTGACTCCAGCCAGCCACACCAAGTCCCTTTCAGACTCACGACCTTAGCAGGTGCTGTTCCCTCTGCCTAGAACGTTCTACTTTTATGTCCTCACCTGCCTGAATTATTTTCACCCTTTAGTTCTGCTGAAATGTTACTTCTTCAAAGAAGCCTTTCTGGATCCCTAGCTTCCCTATTCTGCCCTCCTCTGGTGCCCCTTTTCTAGGTGCTTCTTCCTCATGCACCTCTCCGGTTTGTATCTAAATTAGTAACAAAGTTTCGATGTCACCCTCCCCACCCACATAGGGTGAGTGCAGGATCCGTATTTGTGGGGTCCACCCTGTAGCTGCAGCACTTAGCACTGTGCCTGGCATGTCCATAGGGTGCTCAGCTAATATTTTTGGATAAATAAATAAGTACTTAGATGGAGGAAAGCAAGGTTTGCTGGCCATCTGTCTTGGATGAACGTGATTTCCCATTCCTGATGACCAGCCCTTACTCTTTGATCCTGATAGCTTTTTAGATTTTCTAGGCCCAAGGCCCTTTCTTGTCATATGTGCCCTGATCTTTTCTTTAACCTTGAACAGAAACTCACCTCCCACCCTAAAATCCACTGGGGCAGCCTTGTGCCCTGCCATCCAGTGCCCCCCATGCCAGGAATGTGTGCCATGTGTCTATACTCACCAAGTGCTCCTCCACTCCCCATTCCTGAGTTGGGTCTACTCCTGGGTCACTCCCTTGCTTCATGGTGTATCCTCGATGTTAGTTGCCTCGTGTACCCAGGCTGTCTTCTGGGTGCCACTCCCTGGCAGCTGGCTTGGGCTCTTTCTAGCGCTCAGATTCCACCCCAGTGGGCATGCCCATTTGCACATCCCTGAATTATGCATCTTCTCCATCCTGTGGCATGGCTGCAAGGACAACATTGAACACTGGGAAAAGTAGGCAAGAGTGACCACAAACCCTATTCCAAACACTTCAGTCCCTCGTTACAGGTCCCAGAAGTATCCATTGTTGTGGGAAAGATGAAGCAGTCAGAGCCCATGTCAGGACCCTAGAATGAAGAGTGATCTTCTCTGCCTCAGCCCAAAGGGAGAGCTTCCTGGACTACCACTGTCCCCGGCATAATTCGCACCTCTCAACCAAGATTCTTAGATCATAGCTCATAATCACTTACCCTGCAGTCCACCCACAGGAAATGGGTGCTATTTCAGTTGTGTAAATTAGTGCAATGGAGGCCCAAAGAGTTGAAATGTCATCATATCTGTCATCACCTTACCATGCAATACATTTGTTCTCACAGAGAAGCTTGCATTACAGCCATGAGAATTTGCGGTTAAGAGAATGAATAATGCGTTATTAGAAGAATAAATCAGCATGCAGTATACATGAGTAATATATTCATGCCAGGCCCAGTGAAGGAATAGACGCTTATTTAATGTGTTTATACAGGCGGAGATTTAAAGATGTATAACTACATTGCTATGAGTTCTTTACTATTGTAGAAGCAGGAAGTTCATGCAGAGCTTCCAGCCTGTATAGCAAGTGGACTGAGTCATGAATTTCATGTCTTAACACCCCCTTTTACTAGCTGAGAGGTCTTAACAAACATGTAGCATTGAGAATGTCAAGTTGATTTGTCTTTAAATAGGAGCCACCATTTAACATGGAGAAGTCACGAGGATCAGGGAAGAAATCATGGAAGTGGGGTTCCATGGGCTGCAAATCCTCCATGTGCATGAGATGCGAAGGTCAGTGGGTCAGTGATTTTCTCTTGATAGATTCTTGCTGTGTCAGCTTAGACAAAAGACTTAATTTTGGTTGGCCCTGATTCTTTTCCTCTGTAAGGAGAGGTTATTGGTCTGATGCACACACAGTGGAATCAAATGGCAGTTTACTTGGAATGAAAACTTCTCTCCTCCAATGCCCCTATAGCAACCCCAGGGACAGACTCCAGTAGGCTGTATCTGTGCCTCATCCCCATCCTTTGAACCAACCACGGGGCCAGTAGAATATAGTACTCGGATTGACCAGGCACCTGAAGTCTAAGACATTAGGTTCCTGATAACTGGCATTTATTGAGCACTTTCTCTGTGCTAGATCCTATATGTCATGCACATTGACTTATTTAACCTTCTGAACAACAACATACACTAGGCTTTAGTACAAAGAGAGGTTCTGTAACTTGCCTGAGGTCACATGGCTAAAACGTGGTGAAGCTGGAGTTTGTAGCAGGTTTCTGGGACTCCTAAGCCTAATTCGTAAGTGCTAGGTTATACTGACCTGGTTGCCGTATTGGTGGTAGAGGGCATCCCAAGCAGCTCCTGCTTGTTGCCGAGCCCTTGTGGATTTGAGCTCATTTCCTCCCCCAGACCTTGCCGTGCAAACCTCAGTTCTGACTTCATATCCACAGTAGGTAGGATAGTGGTCCTCCCAAAGGTGTCCACACCCTAGTCCCCCAGAAGGTGGGAATATGTGGCCTACCTGAGGGATGTTGCAGATGTGATTAAGGGCTCCTTGAGTGGGGGACATGATTCTGAGTTATCTGAGTGGACCCACTCTAATCCGTTGAACCCTTGAAAGGAAAGAGCTTTTTCTGGCTGGCTCAGACAAAATGTGAGGACTGAAGAAAAGAACAGGAGAGACTGAAGCATAAAAACAACTCTGCCCAGCACTGCTGGCTTTGAAAACAGAGGAGGGGCCACAAACCAAGGAAGATGGGCATCTCCAGGAAACCAGGAAAAAGCGAGTGAATGGAGTTTCCCCTGGAGCCTCTGGGAAGGAGCACAGCCCTTCCAACACTTAGATGTTAGCCCAGCGTCCTGTGTTGGACTTCTGATCTGCTGAACTGTAATAGTACAGGTGTGTTGTTTAAGACTCCATGCTGTCATAATTTGTTTCAGTAGCAGTATAAAACAAATGTAATAGTCAAGGCAGAGCCAAAAACACCAGGAAATGCTGCAGCCACCACCTTCAAAGGTCAGCCAGTCATTCGAGTCAGAAGTTTTGTTTTGGGTTTGTGGTGGTGGTGGTGGTGATGGTGGTTGTTGATTGATTGTCTGTTTGTTTTCCTCTTTATTCTGCCTAGCGCCAGCTCTTAAGCCGGGGCAAAAATAGGTTTGCATTGTCGCCTCAATCAATAGTCACCAACCTTTTGTCACCAGAAACCAGTTTCTTGGAAGACAGTTTTTCCACTGGGATTGGTGGGGGATGGTTTCGGGATGAAACTGTTTCACCTGACCACCAGGCATTAGTTATGTAGATTCTCATAAGGAGCATGCAAGCTAGATCCCTTGCATGCGCAGTTCACAGTAGGTTTCACACTCCTCTGAAAATCTACTGCCACTGTCGATCTGACAGAGGGAGAGCTCAGATGATAATGCTTCCTTGCTAGCCCACTGCTCGCCTCCTGCTGTGTGGCCCAGTTCCTAACAGGCCACAGACTAGGTCTGGTCTGTGGCCCAGCGGTTGGGGGGTCTTGGCCTAAATGATGAAATTTGCTGCCACTGTTTAAACACTGACCCCTTAACTTCCTCAGCCCAGCCTGTACAGTCTTGTTCTTTACCTTCTTTGCGTTAGCCCTTTGCCCCAATTTGGGAATAGTGAAACTGATGGCAATCCCAATAATTGTCTTAAAGCAGGCAGGCAGGCAGAATGGGAATTCAGACCAGGCACAGTGGCTCACACCTGTAATCCCAACACTATTGGAGGCTGAGGCGGGCAGATCTTTTGAGGTCAGGAGTTTGAGACCAGCCTGGCCAACATGGTGAAACACCGTCTCTACTAAAAATACAAAAATTACTTGGGTGTGGTGGTGCACACCTGTAATCCCAGCTACTCAGGAGGCTGAGGCAGGAGAATCACTTGAACCCAACAGGCAGAGGCTGCAGTGAGTCAATATTGCACCACTGCACTCCAGCCTGGGCCACAGAGCAAGACTCCATCTCAAAAAAAACCATTTTTTTTAATTTGTAAAAAATTAAACAGTTAAGAATGGGAATTCAGAGATGAAGAGAGTTTTCTTCTGCCTTAACTCAGCACAGAAGAAAAAAACTCAGAATGCCCAGTAAGTTTTTTCTTTAAAAAAACTGCATCTACCCATGCCATCATAGAGACAGTCCAGGGCAACTACATCAATTTCATAGCATTATGGGGTTAGCCCGGGGCAACCTGACTGTGCTTCCTCATTTGTAAGATAGTGATGATAGATACAACTGACCCAGATGCTATGAGAGGACCCAGTAAGCAAATGCTGAGACAACGCCCAGTCTAGCGCTTGGCACCAGTAAGCAACCCCATCAATGCCAGTGCCTATTACAGTTGTCATTCGGGTGACAGTGGCATTCATCAAATTCAGGGCTTTTGAGATCACTGGTATCCATATCAGACTGTAAAGTAGAAACAAGTCTATATGTTCTCAGTACCACTTTAACGTTAATTTATTATTTAAATACCAACAAGACTTCCAACGATATTAGACCCAGAAGAAACCTTAAAGATCGTTCTCGAATGAGCTCGGTGAGTTTCTTAAGGGCACACAGGGAGCTTATCAGGAAGGCCAGGGCTAGACAATCCAGGTTCCCGCAGAGCCCAACAATGAGCCAAAAGTGGGTCCCCTGCACACAGGCACACCTACTTAGCCCCATCTACATATCCCAAACTCACACAGACTCTTTAATAATCCTCTTAATAGCGGTGATAACTAAACATATTCAGCTTTAATCACAGTTTCACGCACGCCTTCTCCCTTAAATCTAAGCAATATCCCTGCAGCTATTCCAAAAGGAATACTGTAACTGGCTATTTGCCATAATAAGGATGGGGAAATATTGGTTGATCACATTTTAAAGGGGAAAGTGTGTTTAGAGAGATTTTAAACTGCAAAATTAAAAATGCAAATGTGAAATTATTTTTCTATTAAGTCTTCTCCTTGGGGAAATCTCCTCCTCGGGATGGGCTGGTTATCCTTCTGTGGGGTGTATAGTGAAACATCAGCTCCCATGAGGGTCATTCTCAGGCGCTGAAATAATAATAGTCCCCTGTGGGCTCATCTAAGAGCCCTTGGGAGAGCACTTATCTTCATGTCTATATTACATACACCTGATTTCCAAAGGGATTTACTACTGTAAACATTAGATCATCTATCTCTAAATTCTCCAACTATCTCCATCTATCTCTAAATTCCCCAGCTATCTCCATCTCTCTCTAAATTCACCAACAGTGTTGAGACGTAATAGTAATGAATAGCATTAAAACACTAAACACTAAAAAAGAGTTATTGTGCTGAACACACTTTTGTTTTTATTCTTATTTCTAAATCCATGTCTTGTTCAGCATTGGCTATAGTAAAGACAGAGACTGTTCAGTCCCCATGTCTCCATGCCTTTTTCCTTTGTTATTCATTATGGTTAAGGGATCATGGCTATGTAACTGTTTAATTAGCAGGAGTCACCTTGAGAAATGTCCCAAGAGTGGTCCTGCTCAGTTACTAATAGGGTAGTTATATATAAAGTACCTGGCCCACCTGACTGAAATGTAGTGGATTCAGTTTAGGGAGGTATGACAATCTCAGATCAAAAGAGAAGATGGAGGTCATTCCACCCAAACCCCCTCCCCGTGGATCCCTCCTAGTTTTTTTTTTCCTTTTTTCTTTTTTTTTTTGAAATTGTAGATTTGGCAAGCTTGCTGCTTTAAGAAGTGAAACCCCATTGTTAGACATCTCTGAAGTAAGAACAGTACATAGTATTTATGGTTGGAGATCAGACTCTGGAGTCCAGTGTACATGGATTTGAATCCTAGCTTTGCAGTGTAGAAGCTAATCGGATGACCTATATTAAACTTATTAACAGGTATTATCTTTTTCTCAGAAATCTTACTGCTAAAAACTAGCCTAAAAAATAGTGAAACCTTAATATTTGAGTATATATGTATAAGGATGTTTATTGAAGCATTGTTTTTGGTAGGCACAAAAAATTAAATGTTAGATGTCCTTTCTCACTACACCGTACTACATCCATTCTAGGAAATATCGTATGGCTTTAAAAAATAACTGATAATATGTGTTATTTAGTATCCCAGAGCGATATACACAGCTTACATAAAGAAATGTGCATGCAGTTTTTTTGAAAAAAAAAAAAAATTTCCTATATGTTTTTTATAGGATTTTGTAAGGATAGCAAAAGACATGGATGATCTGTACTACTGTTTTCTAAGTAATACAAATGGAAGTAGAGATTATAATACAAGCAGAAAGGAAAATTATGCTTAACAGAATTTTATCTGTTAACCATGGCACATGTATACCTATGTAACAAACCTGCATGTTCTGTACATGTACCCCAGAACTTAAAGTATAATATATAAATTTTAAAAAAGAAAAAAACTATACTGATATTGATTTTTAAAAAGTTGAGAAGAAATGTGAACATATCGAACATTTGGTCAGGTGATTATGGAGCTTTGTTTTTCTTAGATTACTGTTATTTGAATATGTATTTATAATAAAATAACATTATTAAAATCACTTATAAAGGAAAATTAGAAACTACAGTCCTAGCTAAGCAGGAGTGCACAAGAGCTTGTTAAATGGGGTTGGGGAGTCACTAAGAATCTCGTGACTCCTCTGTAGTTGCAAGCAGAGGCTACCTGATGCAGACGCTGAACTGGGCACAAGGCATGTTCTCTGAAGATTATCATCTATCTTCCATCTAAACCCATAGCTCTGCATACCTGTTCCGGCTGGCCCTTGAAGAGGTTCATATATTTGAAATGAGCATTTCGGGGGTGTTCAGCTTGGTGCTGTTCATGATAATTTGTAATAGGTTAAATACTTCCAATTAAAGCTTAAGATGATGAAGCTCTCAGTTGAGAAATATCAGAAAATTGAGTGCACTGTAAAGTCAGTCTCTGTAGGTCACCATCACTTGAACTTTATGGAGTCACCATTGAGCTGACCTTGTGCTGAGTTTTATTATTCTTATATTAGACACCTTCTTACACAGTTGGATGGCATTTCCAGCTGGCTGTCTAAAGTCGCTTCGTAGTCACTGAATCAGGACCTCAGAACAGAGAGCCAAAATTGAGCACTGTTTCCTGGCAGCACTGTGGCTCTGTCCTTGAGGACCCCAATTCTCCCTGTATTCAGTTGTTGATAAGCAATTATTAGGATTAATGGCCTTTGTCAATCTACTCTTTCTATAACCCACTACCCAGGGTTTCACATCAACCATCCGCCAACCATCACAGCAGCTGTTTTCAGTCTGCCCATCATCTTAACCACACATACAAGGCTGCAGAATTCATCTCATTGACTTCCTTATTTTGTAATGGAAAACTGAGGTCCACAGAGGGACAGTGACTTTCCCAAGTCACTCAACTAGTCCTGACAAAGGTAAACTAGCCTATGCCAATCCCAGATTGCCACCTGCCACCTCTGTGTTGAAATGACATTTACCAGTAAACAGCCCCTTGGCACAGAGGAACCCGTCAGGGAGGCAGTCTTTGCATGGTGGGTCAGAGGCAGAGCTATGCATTCACACATACTGGATTCAAATACCAGTTCCTTCATGTTTCCGTTTTATGGCTTTGGCTAGGTTCTTTGATGTCTCCATGCCTCCATTTCCTGTCCTATATAGGGAGAATGCTGGCAGTGTGTTTTCATGGGGCACTTAAGAGCATTAAATAATCTTCTTCAGGTAAAGTTCTTGGTGTTGCGTCTGACATCTAATAAGCAATTACATGTTAGAACCGCTACCTCCAAAGCAGCTCCTCCTCTTCCTGGGTAGCACCTATGTTAAATCAGCGTACATGGCTTGACTCAGGTGATATCTGTAATCTTGATTTTGTCTGTTTACATGGAACTAGGCCGTTGGTCTCTGTCATTCTATAAATCTACGCAGCCTGTTGGCCTCAGTTTCTCCTGGTAGAGCCTGGCATGGCCTGAAGGCAGCACAGTGTAATAGAAATAGGAAAGCGTGTGTGGTAGACTAAAAGGTGGCTCCTCCAGACACCGTGTCCTGATCCTGATACCTGTGACTATATTACCTTACACTGAAACAGAGACTGCCATGTGATTAAGTCAAGGATCTCAAGATGAGGGGTGGGGAGTTTTATAAAGGGGAGTTTCCCTGCACAAGCCCTCTTCTCTTGTCTGTTGCCATGTGAGATGTGCCTTTCACCTTCCACCGTGATTATGAGGGCTCCCAACCAGATATCCTAGATTATCTAAGTTGTCCCTAAATGTAATCACCAATGTCCCCATAAGAGTGAGGTGAGTGGTATTGACTGAAGAAGAGGAAGGAGGTGATATGATGTGTTCACTAACCAACAAATGAATTCAGCCTCTAGAAGCTATAAAGGGCAAAATACGGATTCTCCCCTAGAGCCTTTGAAAGGACTCTGGCCCTGCCGCCACCTTAATTTTAGCACAGTGAAATGGATTTTGGACTCTGGACTTCAAAGCTGTAAGAGAGTAACTTTGTGTTGTTTTAAGACAGCAAGTTTGTGATAATTTGATAGGGCAGCCACAGGAAGCTCTGATACGGTTTAGCTGTATCCCTACTCAAATGTCATCTTGAATTGTAGCTCCCACAATTCCCATGTGTTGTGGGAGGACCCTGGTGAGAGGTAACTGAATTATGGGGACAGGTCTTTCCCATGCTAGTCTCGTTATAGCAAATAAGTCTCATGAGAGCTGATGGTTTTATAAAGGGGAGTTTCCCTGCACAAGCTTTCTTCTCTTGTCTGCCACCATGTGAGATGTGCCTTTCACCTTCCACCACGATTGTGAGGCCTCCTCAACCACGTGGAGCTGTGAGCCCATTATACCTCTTTCTTTTGTATATGGCCCAGTATCAGGCATGTCTTTATCAACAGCGTGAAAACAGACTAGTACAAGCTCATACAGTGTAGAAGTCACTGCTCAAAGGTAACTTCCGTCACCACCCCTACCTCAAGTTTAGAAGAGTTCCCCATTGCATATGCACACTGCACCTTGAAATTCATTTTCAAAATAATCATTGCACTTGGGACAGTTAGTTTAATGCCCAGCACCTGGAACCAGTGCTTGGAACATGGGAGGCCCTTAATAAAATCTTATTGGATAAATGACTATTTGTCTTCCCAAAGAGACAGTGAGCTTCCTTGAAGCCAGATCCAGGCTCTTTCCTGCTGCATCTAGAGTGCCTAGCTCAGTGCTGGTGCATGGTAGGTTCTCCATAAATATTTACTGAATGAATAAATGGCTGCTTGTCTCCCCAAGTAGCCTATCAGCTCTCCGTTCACCATGTCAGTATCATCCTCTGCAGTCTCTGCAGGGGCTTGCACCATGCCTGGTGCCTTGTAGGTGCTTCACAAGCACCCATTGGCCATTTTCCTGAGTAGCTGTGCTGGTCGGGGCTGGAGCAGTCCTCTCCCTCTCTCCCTTTGCAGTAGAGCAGTTGTCCCATTAAGCCACGTGAACCCTGCCAGTGTGTGTTATGAACCATGCATTGTGCCAACATCCTGGCAGACGGAACTCAGCAGTACCACGGGAGAGAGCCAGCGGCCTCCCCTGCATCTGAGCAGTGTGGCTTGTTAGTTCCCAGTCCTTCAGCCACCAGCTGTTTCTAACACAAACTCGTGGTGACACAGTGCTCTGTTGGAGAAGCTAACTGCAATTGTCAGTCTGCTGAGCATCAGGCATTGCTAAAAGGATTCCAATTATTGTTCTGTTCTGCCGGCTCCTATTAGCATCTACCTCAACGTCTGCTCTTATTCATGGAGAGGAGAGCTAGATGCTCAACTCTGTCTCCACTCGCTCTTATGCCAGAGGACCAGCAGATGCCAGTGGCTTGTGTCACACTGGAGAAGGGCAAATGTAGGAAACATCCCCTCAGTGTCACGGCACTTTACGTCGGTGTTTATTGCACTTAAATGTGCTCAGAAAATCTCAAGTCAATGTGACTTCCAACCTGCCACTGAGCTGAAGATAAATACTGAGATGCCCAGAGGTGAGCAATTTTTACAGGGCATCCCCCAAAGACAAGATGGAAGGTGCCTCTCACACCCTCACCTCCTCCTCTCTGGGTGGCAGGTACCTGCCTGAAGCTGACAGACAGGAAGTTGGGTCTGTGTAGGTAGACTTGGCAGGTTCCTCAGCACTTGTAATAGCTCACGGGCATTGAAGTAAGGACCCAGACAAGGAGGTGGTGGAGTGGTGCGGCCCATGGCTTCCATAGTTGTGGAAGTTGTGAGGATTTAAGTAGAATTTACGTTATCATTTTTTTTGTCGTTTTTTTGTTTTTCGTTGTTGTTGTTTTTTAGATAGAATCCCACTCTGTTGCCTAGGCTGGAGTGCAGTGGTGCCATCTTTGCTCACTGCAACCTCCACCTCCTGAATTCAAGTAATTCTCCTGCCTCAGCCTCCTGCGTAGCTAGGATTACAGGGGTGCACCACCATGCCTGGCTAATTTTCGCATAGTTAGTAGAGATTAGGTTTCACCATGTTTGTCAGACTAGTCTCAAACTCCTGACCCCAAGTGATCCACCCACCTCAGCCTTCCAAAGTGCTGGGATTACAGGCGTGAGCCACCGCACCTGACACATTGTCCATTTTAAAAACCTAGCTGGACTTATTTTTAAACTTGTTTGTCAAGGCAAAATTTACATGACATAAAAATTAACCGTTTGAAAGTAAACAATTCAGTGACATTAGTGCATGTACTAAATATTGTGTAAGGCACCACCTCTACCTATATTCTCATCACCCCAAAAAGAAAACCCCATACGTGTTAATCTGTTACTCCCCATCCTCCGTCCACCATGCCTTTGGTAACCATCCATCTACTATCTGTCTCCAAGGGTTTACCTATTCTGGATGCTCCATGTAAATGAAATACACAGAGAGGAGCCTATTAGGAAGGTGTTCTGTGCCTGGTGGTTCAGAGGCAGACTTTTGGGTTCACACAGGCTGGATTCAAATCCCAGCTCTTTCAGTTTTTAGCTTTATGACGTTGGCTAGGTTCTTTGCCTCACTTTTCCATTTCCTGTCCTAATAAAGGAAAAATGCTGGCAGTGTCTTTTCATGGGGCAGTTACAAGCATTAAATAACCTTCTTCAGGCTGAGCATGGTGGCTCACACCTGTAATCCCAGCACTTTGGGAGACAGAGGGGGGCTGATCAGGAGGTCAAGAGTTGGAGATCAGCCTGGTCAAAATGGTGAAACCCCATCTCTACTAAAAATACAAAAATTAGCTGGGCATGGTGGTGCATGCCTGTAATCACAACTACTGGGGAGGCTGAGGCAGGAGAATGGCTTGAACCCAGAAGGCAGAGGTTGCAGCGAGCCAAGATCGTACCACTGCTCTCCAGCCTGGGTGACAGAGCAAGACTCTGTCTAAATAAATAAATACCTTCTTCAGGAAAAGTTCTTGCTATCGTATCTGACATCTAATAAGCACTCAAATGTTACAACCACTACCTCCATGGTAACACCTTCTCTTCCTGGACAGCACCTATATTAAATCAATGTACATGGCTTGACTCAAGTGATGTCTGTCTTTTATGGCCTTTTGCAATTGGCTTCTGTCACTTAGCACAGTGTTTGTGAGATACATCATAATGTTTGCTGTTCCGTGCTGTAGCGTAGGTCAGCACTTTTCATGGCTGGGTAACATTCCACTGTATGGATAGGCCACATTTTGTTGGCCTGTCTTTTCATCGACAGATGTTTGAGCTGCTTCTGCTTCCTGGCTTCTATGAACAGTGCTGCTATGAGCATGCATTTGCAAATAGTTGTGCTTATTTAAATGTGAATTAGCAGTGCACATACACATGTAAAATTGGGTCACCAACACCATGATTTTATTGATAATTATCAAGGATTTTTTTCTTTACACAAATTCATTAGAGCACAAATGTCAACATCAAGGACAGTCTGAAGAAGGCAACAGCCCAGGTGGAATGTGGATATGGTTTAAGTCATTAGTTTAATCATATCTGCAGAGTCTCTTTTGCCATATAAGGTAACACTCACAGGTCATGGGAATTCTTAGGATCTGGATATTGTTGGGGTTTTTATTCAGTTTCTACCACATCCACTGTGGACTGAAGGTTCATTAAGAGTTAACTGGGAGACCAGAGCATAGGAGGTGCTCCAGGCAGAGGAACAGCATGTGCAGAGGCCCTGGGGCAGGAGAGAGCCTGGTATGTGCAGGAACAAAAGAGATGCACAGCTAGAAAGAGACACAGGTTTTTATTGGCCAAATTAAGGACTTAGGTCAGCATCTGAAGCACAAAGAGATGCCACTAAAGAATCTCAAGAGAAGGAGTGATAATTTGGTTGGCATTTTAGTAGATGCTGTGGCCAAATGGTAGGTGGGCAAAGTAGATGGAAATAATTTTGGATTCAGAAGAAGTTAGGAAGCTGTTGAGATAGTACTGGTGAGAGGTGGCCAAGGTAAAGGTCACTGTGTGACAATGAGGACCAAAAGAAGAGAAGAGACTCAAAAAGTGTTTGGGCATCAGTGGGTTACAGCAGACCAGCTATGCTTTGTTACTTCATTCATTCATTCTGCAAGTGCGAATTGAGCTCTCCACGTGGGGTAGGTGTTGTACATGTGCTATGAATGAAATGCTGAGCCAACTGTGCAATCCTGGACAAGGTAATTAACATTTAGGCCTCATTTTCCCCAGCGGTAAAATAGATATGATAATGTTCAATTTTTTAGTGTCATGAGGATTAAATGAATGAGTATAAGCAAATTGCTTAGGACAGTGCTTGACACAGAGGAAGTGTTTGGAGCAGCTAAAAAAGAGAAGGAAAGAAAGAAAAAAGAAACATGCAACAACAACAACAAAAAAAACCCATAAACACATGCAAAGATGACCATCCTGGCTTTGGCCCTTCTCTCTCTAGAGTAGCCATTGACCCATTCACCCAGGACAGCATTTGCATAAACACCCAGGAACACCTATGGATGGCATATGGCATTTGGCATTATGAGGCACTGAGAAATACTTTCCATTATATCTACTAAGTATATACTGTGAGAGCTGCTACGGGGGGGAAATTAGTAAAAACTAACAAGCATTGTCTTCATAGAGCTTACAGTCTAGTTGTGGGGACCAACATTAGGCAAAAAAGCATGCAAACCAAGATGGTACAAGTTAAGGGCTGAGTTGACCTGGCCAAGGAAGTCATGGAAGGTCTCCTTGTGGAAGTGATTCTTGGGGTGAATCAAGAGGATGATTTGGTGTTAACTGAGCAAGAAGGGGTAAAAAGAACATCATAGGGAGAGAGAAGAGGGTGAGCAAAGGTCCTGTGGCCAGTGAGAATGCAGTGAGTGCTTGAGAGGCCACCAGGAGTGGAATGCCATGGAACCTTGTAGAATAGGCTGATGGGTTTTGTCTTCATCCTAATGGAAATGGGAAATCCTTAAGGTATATTAAGTTATATGGAGATATATACAGAGACGAATTTTTGGAAAGGTCTTTCTGGTTTGAGTGTTAAGGGGAGATGGAGAAGGAAATCAGAAAAATGCCCATTGGGGGACTCCACATTGGTCCGAACAAGAGATGGCAATTAGGTGGTAGAGATGGAGAGAAGTCTGTTTAGGAAAGAAAATCAACAACAGTAGTGATCAACTGAACAGAAGGGATAATGGAGGGTCAGGTGGCCAGGATAACACCAGCATTGCTTGACTGGCACAATCCAAAATCGAAATGGGTATGTTGTGGATGGAGGTAACTCATGCTGCAGGTCATCAGTCTTCTCAGTAAAGCAGAAGCCTGGCTCATTTGCTGAAAAGGAGTGCACTGAGGACAAAGGCAGAATTTTAAGGATGTACAAACATTTTTGAATGGCAGCTGTGGGTATTCGAGCAACAAGAATGACTTGCAGAAGTGATGACTTAATTGAAATCAAGTTGAAATACATAGAAACCACAGATTTGGAGTAGGCATTTCATCTGATATGTCTCAAAGGCCCAGCAGGATGCTGTCTGTCTACAAAGAAGGTACAGAATAAGTGTTTGTTGAGCAAGTAGATAAAACCAAAGAGCGATTTTGCATGACTTTCCCGAGCCAACTGGGACAATGAATTGGCTGATTTATGCAAGACGATTTGTTCCGCTGTGTTTCTTTCCTTGGCAATCCCTGTGTAGAACTTTAGGCTGAAACCTAAAGGTGAAATGCACTTCATTTGACTGGAATAATTTACTTGGATTCTTCCTTATCAAAAAGACCTGAATACATAATGTATTCAATTCTGAATTTGGTAGATATATGATTATTTAATTCTGGGGAATTGGAATATGAGGGAGATAGAAAAGGAAAAGGAACCATTTGCTCACGCTCTGGCTAATGTAAAGATTTCATTACTGCAGGACTTCTCAGATCCTTCAGATGATTCTGGTTTGAATGTTAAGGGGAGACGGAGAAAGAGATCAGAAAAATGCCCACTAGGGGACTACCACATTGCTTCCAGGATACAAGTTTCTTAGACATTATTAGTTCTACAGGAAAAAAATAAGTTGCAAAGAATAGCTACATATAATTATTACCTAATATAGTAGCATTTTATGGAGAGAAATAAATCTATATTAGATAGATTACCTCAAATTTGATAATATCAAAGTTTAGCCCCTTGGAAGGAATTGTACTCTTGAATAAAATATTTGGAATATCTGATCAGGCCATTATACCCTTCTTCCCATGTTTTCTACCATATTTCTAAGAGAATATTATTTTATACCATAACTATATTCAGGATTGTGCCTATTTCTCTATTGCCTTCCCAGGAATTTAATTTTGTTGTCTAAATGGGGGAAGTCTGTTTTCTTTCCCAGTTATGGCCCAAATAATAAATGTTGATGTTACTGTGCTATAAAAATATGTCCTCTATAAATTGCTTTGCCTGTCATTAAGATGTTTCCTAAACAAGTTGAACATGCGCTATGTTTTTGCCAGACACTTGCAGCAATCTTAAATTACCTGCTGTGCCTATACATATTCAGAAAGCCATAATGGAAATGTGCCAAGTGGCTCAGGAGAAAATCATTTATACAGATTAGAAGAGGACTTGGGAAGCGCTGCCTCTCGTTGCTTGGATCATGCACAAATGCATTTATTTCTGGGTATGTTTAGGTTATTTCTTTTCAGATTTATTTTGGTTTGCACAGTTTCCCAAGCATTTGTCATCACTGTCACCCGAAGCAGTTACACTCTACTCATCTCCATAGATGATCAATCCAAATCTGGAGCCTGAAATGACCAGTTAAGACAGACCAACAATTCGTTGATCTGGTGGAAGGAAAAAAATGCAGTCTGAATTTAATTGACTTTTATGAGATTTCACCCAGGTGGTTGTTTCTAAATTTATACCCAAAATGTAGAGTGAAACTTGGGAGAATATTTGCAAGAAGGAATGTAATCCTAAAATAATAGGATACCTTGTTGAGTGAGTTGAGGAAGTGTGGTAGAGCCGTAGAGGAAAACGGTAGATGGGCATCAATTTAGTAGCTCTTGTGATCATTTTTATCAGCCATTTGGATGTAAGCACAGAAGGAAAGGCATAGCTCTCATATTAGCGGATGAGACAGGGTTGGAAGGAATACTTGTCCAGTTAGAACGCATAATCTGTCCTTGAAGACATATTAAACTGGAATAACCCATGTACAAGTATTTATCCAGCTTGGATATCTAGAAATAGAACTCCTGGTTGAAAGGTTATTCATATAAAATTTTGTAAAATATTATGTTAATGATTAATCATCCTTCACAAATAACATGCCAGTCTGCATTTCAACTACCAGTGTACACACCTGAACCTATATAAACAGTTGTCTATTCTGACGATTTTTCAGAACTTGTGTTAAAATCTTGGAGGGAGTCATCTGGTGTACAAAGTGTCTTCAAAACTTTGATTTTAAAGGAACTCCTAATAACATCTTGAGGATCTAGTATCCTTGGAACAGCAGTCCCCAACCTTGCTTGGCACAAGGAACTAGTTTTGTGGAAGGCAATTTTTCCATGGACCAGGGTGTGGGGAATGGTTTCAGGATGAAATTATTCCACTTCAGATCATCAGGCATTAGTTAGAGTCTCATAAGGAGCATGCAACCTAGATCCCTGGTGTGTGAGGTTCACAGTAGGATTCATGCTTCTATGAGAATCTAATGCCACCACTGATCTGACAGGAGGCGGAGCTCAGGCAGCCATGCTCACTCACCTGTCGCTCACCTCCCACTGTGCGACTGGGTTCCTAGCAAGCCATGGACTGGCACTGGTCTGCAGCCTGGGGGTTGGAGACCCCTGCCTTAGAACACAATTCAAGAAAGGCTGCTCCAAGGGAAAGTGAAAGGCTGGGAACTTGCAGAAAAGGAAAACTGAAACATTGAAAGAGGAGAAACGTGACAGGAGAAGGCACAGAGGTGATCATGAGAGCCATTTTTTGAAGTGTTGTTAACAGTGCTAATGATAATTCTAGCTGATATTTTCAGAGCATTTTCTGTGTGTTACTCACATAATCATCACAGGAACTTCATGAAAGAGGTGCTATAATTATTCCCATTTTACAGATGAAGCAACTGCAGCAGAAAGGTGAAGCACCTTGCCCAAGGTCATGCAAATAGATTAAACTTAGTCACTCTGTGTGGCCCCAGAGGAGGAATGGTTCTAGAAAGAAGTATTTTAGCTTAATATTTCAAGAAGGGCTCCAGAAGTCAGAAACTGGGCATCATCTATTAGGGTTATCTCCCCAAGGGAGAATTAGGACATAATTTGGATATCTTTCATATAATTCCCTGACATTCCATTTGTGGAACTCATTCTTTGACTTTGGATAGAATTCCCTAGCTTCCGAATCTTTGCTAATTTAGGTGGTTTGTCCTGAACAAGACTGAATTTTAAAATTCTTTATGTTATTGTCAATAAAATTTACATATATATTTTTTAGAGACTGAGTCTCGCTCTGTCGCCGGGCTGAAGTGTGGTGGCAAGATCTCGGCTCACTGCAATTTCTGCCGCTGGGGTTCAAGCCATTCTCCTGCCTCAGCCTCCCAAGCTGGGATTACAGGCACCACGATCACACTCAGCTAATTTTTGTATTTTTAGTAGAAACAGGATTTCACCATGCTGGCCAGGATGGTCTCAATATCCTGACCTCATGATCTACCTACCTCGGCCTCCCAGAGTGCTGGGATTACAGGCATGAGTCACCGTACCCAGCCGATTGTCAATTCAATATTTTTATATCCCTTATGCCAATTTGTTTGGTAAAGGTGACTGCAGAGCCCACAGTGAAAAGGTGCAGAAATTGTCTTGGGATTATCTTGACGTCTCCTGGTTGGAGTCTTCATGTTTACTGCTGCTCAGTCCCCAGCTCATGTGGCAGTCTTGTCTTGGAGTCTCAGCCGAGCTGTCGGCTCCAGCCTCTGACCTACATTAGTGCCCAGTGGTGAGCAAAGATGTTGGGAAGAAATCTGGATGCATCTAACCCTGCTGCCTTTTGAGTATTAGGAAGCTGACCAACACTCTTCCTTAGAAAGACTTTAACATGTCGTACTGTTGAAGCACTGAAAATCTAAATGAATTATCCTAATTGTTCTTATAAGGAAAACGGTAACCAGAGAAGCTATGGAAATTTGATTATTATCCTTTACCAAACGTTCGTTGCATGTCCTCAGTCCCTCCCATTTCTACTAGTTCCCCTCTTCTTTGCCTGACCAAACTTAATCATCCTTGGAGGCATGTGGCAGAGATCATGTGTTCACTTGGCCATAGGTAGACTTAATTTTCCAATGTTCCTTGCACTTAGGCAGGGTCATGTAACAGAGACAATGGAATTTGGTAGAAGTCATCAGACCATTCCTGTGTCTCCTCACCTTCTTTCCCCATCCACCAGCTGAACTGAAGACTCCAAAGACCTACAGGAAGGCATAGCCCAGGATGGAAGGACCTGAATCCCTCCCTCCCCCATGACATTGAGCAAAGTAGAAGAAATTTATTATTGGTTAAGTTCTTGAAAAATGGTGGTTTATTTGTTGCAGCAGTTAATGTTGCTCTGTCTCATATAAGACTCTGCTCTATCACATCAGATTTCTTCATGGGTTCAGTAAGGTCTTGTTCTCCTTTGAGAATACACAGAGCCATAGACAGAACTTTAATCATAGCTTTACAATGCAAGCCCCAGGAGACAGAGGCTGTGTCTTTCTTACCCGTCATTGTACCCATTCCCCACCAAGTATCTGGCATTTGGAAGACAGTCAATAAATACCAGCTGTTATTGCTATTAGTATTAATGTGTTAGTGTTATCTTACCCTTGCTTTATACAGTGTAGGCCATGGGGCACCATGGCCTCACCCCAGAGCTTGCTAGAAATGCAGAGCCTCGGGCCTCACACTAGCTTGATTGAATTAGAGTCTGCATATTTTTTTTTTTTAGTTTTGAAAGTTTTATTATATTATAAATATTTCTCTTTGAATGATTTAGACTATAAAATTAATAAATTTATCTTTGGTCCCTAATTGGAGGTATATTTTTTTCAGAACTAGATTCCAAATAAAAGTTGCTTTGCTTTAATGAAGTTTATGTAATATCTCCAATTTCAGAAGTGAAAGTTAAAATCCACTTATTTTGTCAAGATTATAAAAAATATACATAATAATGATAATGACAGAGGCTGTATTTTAAAACAGTACATATAGCTTGAAAAATTAGAAAGTAACTTGACGATTTTTTATATATATATATAAAAAATTTTATATATATATATATAAAATTTTATATATATATATATATATATATATATATATATAAAATACATGTATCCCAGTAGAAGTAAAGATCAATATCTGCAAATTAACAAGACTCCCAGGTGAGGCCATCCCTGCTGAGCTACACATACTAATATTTGAAAGACATCACTCGAGACCAGTAGTTCTCAGCCTTGCTTGCACATTAGGATCACCCTATCAGAATTCTTGTATATCTATTTTTATTTTTGTTTTGAGGCTTTCCAGAAGATTCTAATGTGCAGCCAGGATTGCAAACCACTGCTCTACCTCAGTAGTTCTCAAACACTAGCCTGCATGGGAATCCCCTGGGGGTTGGGCGCGTGTTATGACACAGATGGGTCCCCTCACCAGAGTGCACAATTCAGTAGGTCTGGCATAGGGACCAATCATGCATGTTTTTTTTTTTTCTTTTTTTTTTGAGACAGAGTCTCATTCTGTCACCCAGGTTGGAGTGCAGTGGTGTGATTTCGGCTTACTTTAACCTCCATCTCCTGGATTCAAGCAATTCTCCTGCCTCGGCCTCCAATTAGCTGAGGCTACAGGTGTGTGCCACCACACTGGTTAATTTTTTTTGTTTTTTTGGTATTTTTTAGTAGAAACAGGGTTTTACCATATTGAGCAGGCTGGTCTACGAACTCCTCACCTCAGGTGATCCGCCCACTTCAGCCTCCCAAAGTGCTGGGATTTCAAACATGAGCCACCGTGACCAGCCAATCATGTACACTTCTACCAAGTTCCCAGGTGCATTCATTTGCAAGGGCTGTTGTAACAAAGCACCATAAACTAAGTGGCTTACAACAGCAGGAATGTATTCCCCACAGTTCCGGAAGCCAGAAGTCAGAAATCAAGGTGCTGGCAAAGCTGTGCTCTGGCAGCTGATCCAGGGGAGAATCTTTCCTTGCCTCTCCCAGCTTCTGATGTTTGCCAGCAGCCCTTGGAGTTCTTTGGCTTGGAGATGCATCTACTACTCCAGTCCTCTGTCTTTACATGCCTGTCTCCCTGTGTGTCTTCACATTGTTTTCCTTGTCTAAATGTCTGTCTCTCTGTCCTAATTTCTCCTTTTTATAATAACACCAAGCATATTGGGTTAGGGCCCCTGCTCATGACCTCATTTTATCTTGTTTACCCCTACAAAGAACTCAGTTTCAAATAAAGTCACTTTCTGAGGTATTAAGGACTAAGATAATCAATGTAAGCTTTTTGGGGGGACATAATTTCACTTATAATACCAAGTGATGCTGATGCTACTGGTCCAGGAACCCCTCCTTCAGAATGGCCACTTTGCTGTGAGCTGCAGGAGTGCAAAGACAGCATTCATTTCTTTCAGTACATCCTACCCAGACTCCAGCTTAGCACTTGGAACGTGGTATGTTTTAAGTAACTGTAGGTTGAATTAATTAATATTCGTTCCACACAGCAATTTGGCCTGCATAAAAGACTTCGATATTTTCCTGATGTTGCCAGAGACTTAAGGTGTGACATTTCATATAGCAAACGCTCAGTAAATGTTGGGTGACTGAACGTAGCTGTCACTCCTCATTAAAAACTTTAAAAATAACCTTACTGGGTCTTCATGCTTTTATTCCACCTTACAGAGCCCAGTGACAGAATGCTGATTAAATGACATGGCTCCTTTAATGGGAAATTAACAATCTACAAAACGCTGTAGATTCAGTAGCAGGCGTTTGAGGTGCTAACTGACTATGATCATTCGTTGTTGCCTTGCCTTGCCTTGATTCCCCAGTGAGAATTCATCTCTATTTAGCAAGTGCTGTGAACTATTCCAGTAAAGGAGATATCTTTCTTTGAATCCCAGCAACCTCTAGCTTGATCTTTAGCTTCATAAATCACTGTTAATTTTCACCTAAGTCAGTGGTCCTCAATTGGGGGTGATTGTGCTCCTCAGGGGACAGGCATTAGAGACATGTTTTGGTTGACTCTAATGGGAACAGGGTATGTTCCCATTCCCCAGCTGGGAACAGGGGTTATGGTGCTGGCATCTAATGGGCAGTGACTGGGGTGCTGCTGAGCATCCTACAGTGCATAACACAGGTTCCCACACCACAGAGAATCTCCGGCCCCAAATGTCAGTAGTGCCAGCATAGAGAAACCCTGACCTAAGCAAAGACGAGATGGACATAAAGTTGCCTCCATGGGCAAGATCATGACTTCTGAGCCAGCCCATCAATGACACTTGATGTGACCCATAGCAGGAGTGCCAGGGAGAAAACAGCTTTGTCGTTCCATATCCAGCTGTTTGGATCAGAGAGAAGTGGGATCTTCAGTCCCTACTGCAGTGTGAGAAGGTGAACTGCACCCAGTGGTTACTAGGTTGTAGGCTCTGTGCAGCATGCCTTCAGCACGCCCTCTCACTGAATGTGAGATGATGCTTCCACTGGCAGTATCTCTCAGGTGATAACCATTACAGTCCTCACATTGCAGAAGAGGAGTCTCCAACACCAAGACTGAGTAGTTCACCCAGTGTCATATGGGAAGGAGTATTAAAAACTCATAAATAAAACCCAGTATATAGGACTCTTGTCTGTGATTTTAATCTCTGTATAGTCTGGGTTTACACTTCAGTTCAGACCCCTACTCTGCCATTTCCTGTAGATGCTCCTTAATTTACAGTGGGTTTATGACCTGATAAACCCATCATAAGTTGAAAATTATCATTAAGTCAAAAATGTATTGAATGTACATAACCTGCTGAACACCATAGCTTAGGCTACCCTACCTTAAACATACTCAGAACACTTCCAGTACAGTGGTCAGTAGATCACATGAGATACTTAACACTTCATTATAAAATAGGCACTTTGTTAAATGATTCATCCCAGCATCACAAGAGGATATGGCAGCACATATTGCTAACCTAGAAAAAGACTAGAATTCAAAATTTGAAGTATGGCCCCTGTTGACTGTGTATCACTTTCACACTATTGCAAAGTCAAAAAATTATGAGTGGAATCATTGTTAAGTCTCTGTAGCTGCATGGTCCTGGGCAAGGGATTTAACCCTCACTGTCTTTGTTTCCTCATCTGAAAATGAGGATTTATAACAGTTCAAAGGGTTTCTACTGGGATTAAAAGATATGAAATACATTTAGCAATGCCTGGCCACAGTATGAGCTGAATAAATGCTAGTCCTTCTCCCCCTTAGCAGTCATTACATTCACAGGTATTAAAAAGGAGAAATGTATAAGCATGATATGTAATTCTCTTAGTTAATGAGACTTTCCTTAAACCAACTAGAAGATTCCATTTACTGGAAACATACTTAATGATGAAACTTTTATTCTGTTCATCTCCTTCAGGGAGTACTTAAAAATAACTCACAAACCCACTGTTAGAGCTCATGTTCTTTGCCCAACCAGGATTTAATTAGTCCTTCAGCTCCTTAGCCCTTCTTAGAAGTTGTTCAATGTTAAATTCCACATGACCCTTGGGTGGGAAGATGTAGAAACCCTCCAAGTACCACCTGTTATGCCCAGTGACTAGGAAGACTTTACAGCAAGAGTTAAGGATTTTTTAAGATTGCTGATGTTAATTAAGGAGAAGAATTATGGATGTGCTAAATTAGATATTTACAAATTGTATTCCTCTCTCTGGGGGAAGATTCATTAATTTTCACCATAAGCAGCTTTATTCTATTGGGCCACCAGAGGAGGATTTGCAGATCACAAACCCAGCTGCATCTTTCTCATACTTAAAGAAGTCTCAGTGTCTGCAGGGTCTAGAGAGGGGAACGTCCACTGCCTGAACAAGGACTTCATGACTGTTCACAATCTGCCTCAGCCTGCAGTCCATTACCCTTGCCTATTCTGTTACAGTGATCAAGTAAAATCCTTCTAATGAAAAGGGCTGTAGGTGAATTTTAATCCATTAGCCATCTACCAGACCTCCTCTGCCATCCTTTAGACTACACATAGTTCCTCTCCTTGCCCTATTTCCTTGTATGTCAGTATTTATATCAAGCAAGCCCTCCTCATCTGCCCACCCTTTATCTGCCAGGCTAACTCCAACTCCTATTTCAAGACCCCGTTCAAATATTACCTCCTTTCTGCAGCTTCCCTCAGCTTCCCCAGGGAGAACTGACAGCTTCCTTTTTTGGGCATATTCATTCATTCATTGACAAGTACCTACCAGGTGCTGTTCTAAGGATGGGGTGTGGAAGTGAACAAGAAAGCATAGAGCCTGTGTTCTAGCCGGGGAACCAATATGAAATAAAACATAAGCTAATACTTAAGTTCAGAAGGTTAGAATTGATAAGTACTCTTAGGAAAATGTGGAATGATGAGAAAGAGTGAAATTGGCAGAGTGATATTTGATGAGGAGATCAGAAAGAGCCATTCTGATGTGAGGTTTGGGCTAAAACTTGAATAATGATAGGGAGGCATCCATCCTCCAAGTATAGAGCCTGGGACATCTTCGCAGATATGTAACCAGCTCTTCCCTTCTCAGAGACTGTGAGCTCCTTGAGGGCAGCACTCCTAGCATCCCCAGACTCTTGGCATCTCCATTATTACCTTGCCGGGAATTCATGCATAGCAGCCGGCAGCCTCAGGTGATGTCTCAGGTGGCTTCATTTAATTTAAAACTTTATTTTCAGTTGTACCTGTTATGCATTTGTTAGCCATGCTTCTGGGTTTATTTTTATTATTCAAAGAAGAAAATCACTCTTGTTTGTTTTTTCTCTGGGTTCAAGACATTTTGGAAACAAAGTTTGGGAAATCTATTTAGGAAATGCATTTTAAGTGCCAGATAACATCTTGGAATTGGTGCCATGACTGATGAGGTCTTGGTGTAATTAATGTCTTATGCGATGTCTCTGATCTTCACTCAAATTCGTCTCCTACTCTGGGTAGTGAAGTTTAGGGAGACCCAGTGGTGTGGAGGGAGGGTCGTGTTAGCTTCTCTTTCCCCGACCTCAGAGAAGACACCAGCCATCTGCAGATCAGCAGTGCCCTCTCATAGTACTTACTAGGCTATTATTATATGATTGATGTCAATCTGTGCCACTAGACAGAGGGAACCACAGCCCAATGGCATTGTCTGTCTGAAAGATTCAAGTGCCAGTCTCTTTGCATCTGGCACACAGTAGGTGCCCTGAAAAGACTTGCAAAATGAAGAAATGAATGAATGAAGGCACAATAAAAACAGGAAATGGAAGGGACACCTCCAGTCCTGAACAGTCTAAGTTCAACTTCAAGGACCACAGTTGGCTTGAATTTTAATCCATCGGGCTGTCTCCATGTGTTCCATGTCTTCAGTAATGGTGGATGCATCAAGCACTGGGCAAGCTGCCAGGAGAATGATGGTATATGTTAACCGTCTCGTGAGGGAGGCAAACTTTAATCGAATGATGGCACAAATAAGTGTGGAATTATGGAGCATGGTAAAAGCTAACAAGGAAAGGCAAATGGGGCCTCAAGAGTACATAGCAGTGATCCTGGAACCAGGAGGATATGGGAAGCCCAGGACCCTGAATAAGAGACTGGTGTGGTTGTTTTAATATATTTTTTAACTTTCATTTTAGGTTCAGGGGTACATGTGCAAATTGTTATGTAGGTAAACTCATGCCACGGAGGTTTGGCGTACAGATTATTTTGCCACTTGGGTAATAAACTTAGTATCTAATAGTTGATTTTTCTGATCTTCTCCCTCCTCCCACCATCTACCCTCAAGTAGACCCCAGTGTGTGTTGTTCCCTTTGTGTGTCCATGCATTCTCATCACTTAGCTAGCTCATCATTTAGTGAGAACATGCAGTATTTCGTTTTCCAGTCCTGGGTTAGTTTGCTGCATAGTATTCCACAGCGTACATGTACCACATTTTCTTTATCCAGTCTACAATTGATGGGCGTTTAGGTTGCATCCATGTCTTTGCTACAGTGAATAGCGCTGCAATGAACATATGCATCCATGTGTCTTTATGGTAGAATGAAGTGACTGTTGAGCCTTGACCTCCAAGGCTGAAGTAGGTGAAGGAGTGAGGAGGGTGTTGTACTAGAGAAGCTATCCTGGGGCATCTGGAGCTGCTGAGGGAGGGGAACGATATGAGACAGCAGACAAGGCAGGCCATGGCCGGGTTCTGTAAGCTCTGCTAGGAATCTTCCTTGGTATCTGCAGAGCACAGGAAATCTTTTGAGAGAGTTCAGTGGGGAGATGATATGTGCAGAGCTGAGTCTGGAATCATCACCGGGGCTGCTTGCTGCGGGGTAGATTGGAGCAGGCAGGAGAGGGATGGGAAGCTTGTCGGGAGCCGGCGTCCAGGTGGGAGAGAATGATCACTTAAACGCACTGTGGGTGCCAGGTTGGGGAGAGGTGGACAGATTCAGGAGATATTTTGGAGGCAAACTCAACAAGCCTTGGTGATGGCTTATTGAGCTCAGTGGTTTTAAACCAGGGACAGTTGTGTCTTCCAAGAAACACCAGGAAATATCTAGATATTTTTTGGAGGTTGCAACTGGCTGGGAGATTGGTGGGAAGAGGGTGTTACTGGCATTTCATAGATAAAGACCAGGGATGTGACTAAATATCCTACAGTGCGTGGAGCAGCCCCTACCCCAACGGCAAAGCTTTATCTGGCCCAATGTCAATAGTGCAGTGGTTGAGAAATGTGGCTTCAGATGTAGAAAGATCAGAGACACAGTGTCAAGGTGACCTTTGGGTCTTGTCTTGCTAACAAGGTGAAAGGTCATGCCATTCTCAGATCTTGGGACCCTGGATAGCCAGTTCTTTTACAGGAGGGATGTGGAGTCTGTGGAGACCACAGGATGGATTTTTTAGGCATTTGGAGACATCCAGGTGAGGAGGTGTCTTGTTTTCTTCTTAAATTTTCACCATCCCCCAGAAGGAAGCCGCCTTTTCTCTGTTAATGGAGTTTCCAACCACCGTGTCCTGAATTCTCACCTCCCCACCTGCCACCTCTCTGTATTCCACCTGCCACCTTTCTGTATTCCACCTCTCTCTTTTCTGCCCTTGAAGCAAAAACTATGGTCTTTGCATTAGAAAGGTTTTACTGCCATCACTACAGCAAAACAGACAAGGGTAAAAGAAAGGCTTCAATCGAATTTCATTTGAGTATTTTATTTCCCTCCTTGTGTGTCATTTTCTCCTTTAAAAAACTGAGGAAGAAGTGTATTTTATTGTCTTCACCTGCATAATTTCCTTCCCAGTGTGGCTGTGTGCTTGTAAATGCTCGACGGATCAAGAGTGCTCTGAAAGCTCCGAGGAGCAGGAAGAGACTCAGGTGACCTGGTGAGAGCCACATTGAACCTCGGTTCACATGTCATTAACAGAGTTCAGTTCTTGGAGGGCCTTGCAGGGAAGGATGCTGACAAGTTGTGATGGAGTCTTTAGGTCTCACCTGGGAGAGCCATGGGAGCACCTGTGAGGTGGTTCCCAAAAAACAGCCCACTCACCTGGTCACCTCTCTCTGCTTCACCCACCTCTCTTTCTTCCTTTGTGCAAAGCACCTATTTGAAAGTAAACTATCAGCTAGAAAGGAAAGGAGTTTTAGAAGAAAGTACCACATCAGCGTTTTGAACAAATTAAGTTGTGTGCAAGCTGAGCAGCCTGTATCAAGGGGAACGTGGTGGAGGGAATGTGAGCCCCAGGCTGCCTGCTGTCAGTTGCAGGATGCCATATGCTTCACCAGCTTGTGCCCTCGAGGGTCCCCTTCTGGGGTGCCCAGGCTGGCTTATGATCATCTTCCAGCATAGAGCACCCCCACCCCCTCTTCGTAGCACTGGGACCCATAGCTTTATTTCTTGCATCATTTTTCTCTACACTCAAAAAAAAAAAAAAAACTCTGCCCAGCATGAGAAATCAAGTTAATGAAAATGTGACCACATCGAATTTCCAATAAGAGAATGGCAAAGCAAAACTTGTCAACTAAAGAAAGAGGCGGTCACTGTAATCCTTTAGAGGAGAGGTGGAAGCAGGAGTAATACAGAAGCTCATTACTGTAATCAAGGCATTTGTAACTATTGGTGGCAGGAGGTGAAAGAGAGAAGCACAGAGAGGGGAGGACTGTGATGGAGGTTTTAACTCTATGTGTGCTGGTCTTTCCCACTCATCTTGCTGATACAATCTGGATCGTTCATACAGACAGGAGACAGAGTTTGCCACATTTGGCTGACCAAGCCAAAAATGCTAATTGGCACCAGCTGCTCAAAGTTGAAGATGCTCTTTCCTTCTGGTGCAGGGGTGAGGACTTGTTCTAACTCTTCAAAATTCACAATCTTAGACCACAGGATGCACTTTCCCAGGGGAAACGCATTCTCCAGCGTGGCTGTGTGCTTTGGTGCTCAAACATTGGTGAAGCCCCAAGTATTCGACAGGGACAAACAAAACACCTGTGGAATCCCTTGGTCAGCTGTCCAGCAGGAGTTTGAAACCATGGTGAACTAAAAAGTTTCTATCTCCCAAAGAAGCATTTTCCAACCAGGGGATGCTGACAGAAGTTGTCAGCACGTCTGGCAAACCTTTCCAGTGTCTGCCGTGATGTCTTAATCCTCCTGTGAGGAATGACAGAGGTAATGGGTGGCGTGGAGCCATCAGTGACATTTGGTGATTGAACGTCGCTGGCGGCAGTGTCTTAATGATGGAGACAATTGATTGATAGGAGGTCAGTTGCCAAGTAGTTAATCCGATGGCAAATTCTGTTCATAATGGAAGAACTGGCCCACGCATGCAAAGCAGCGTGGTGGGGGATTCCTGCTAATGCAGCTGTGGGCACATGAGGAAGAGAAAAGATACCGAAGCCTGTGATGAATGCCTAGCAAAGCTTCCCTTGTGAAACCTCTTGGGGAGTTCCATGAGGGCAGAGATCATGTCTATTTTGTTCACTGTTGTATCCTTTGTTGCTGACACATAGTGGGCATTCAGTAAGCATCTGTTAAATCGATGAAGCAGTGGATGAGTTAGAAGCTGCGTTCCTTAGCCTGTTTTACTTCCAGAATTCTCCTTTTTCACTGATGATAAGCCTAACTTCCCAAGTTAGAAATCTAAGTTGCATTACATTTCTCCCTCTCCCTTCCCTACCACGTTCTGCATATTCCACCCCAGGAATACATATCTAACATGTCTCCCTTCTCTTCTTTCTCCAGAACCAATCCGTATCTCTCAAGTAGTCTTCTGATGAATAAGGCTACCCTCATCTCTGTCCCATGCCCCTCTTAAGTCATTCATTCATTCATTCATTCATTCGAGACAGAGTCTTATTCCATTAATGACATCAGGCTGGAGTGCCGTGGCATGATCTCAGCTCCCTGCAACCTCTTCCTCCCGGGTTCAAGCAATTCTCATGTGTCAGCCTCCTAAGTAGCTGGGATCACAGGTGCACACCACCACGATCAGCTAATTTTTGTATTTTTAGTAGAGACGGGGTTTCACCATGCTGGCCAGCTAGTCTTGAACTCCTGACCTCAAGTGATCCACCCGCCTCAGCCTCCCATAGTGCTGGGATTACAGGCATGAGCCACTGCACCTGGCTTAATTCTTTTAACATCTCATCATGTTACATTTCCGCTTTACATAATCAAAGTCAACAAGTGTTATTTGGCCATAGATATCTCTTAGGCCATGAGAGCCCACCTGCTAGTGCCTTCTCTGCCTTGGGTTCACCTCGTGTCAGTGCCTATGTTGCTTGCTTCACTGTATAGTATTTCTTACCCTTCCAAACACCCACCCTGCATCTTCATGTTTCCTAGTCTTTGCTCATGTATTTACTCAGGCTGGACGTCCATCCTTATCTTTTTTTCCTGGCAAAACATGCTCTTTGTTTTAGATGTGTCATCTGGGGACCCCTTTCTGATCCTTGTCTTCCCTTGGAGAAATAAATTCACCTCTCCTTCCTTTCTTCCATTTTTCATTACTTTGCACTTGAATTGTTGATTTGTCTACCCATCTCACCTACTGGCCTATGAAGGTGTCAAGTCAGGAGCCATAACATCTTTTTCACCGTTCCTTCCAGCAACTAATAGGGTTCCTGGCTCATAAACACTTAATGTTAGTTGGAAAAAATGAATAGATGAATAGATGGATGGATGGATGGATGGATGGATGGATGGATGGATGGATGGATAGATAAGTTGATAGATGGATGGACAGGTTGGTCGGTGGGTTAATAATTAATAGGTTAGATACATGACAAAATGAATGGAAGAAGGAATTGGATGGATAATAAATTGATTAATTCCAGGGGACTCCACCACCTCCCACCTTGGGATAAATGATACGGCCCTGTCCAGAGAAGGCTGAGTGCCCTCTTGGTCTATTTGTCCTCTAGACAGTGAATTCTGGGGTTCCAGGTACCTGAGCATCAGGGTGTGATCTAGAAAGGAGCCTGTGGACCTAGCTGGGAACATTCTCTTGGTCCTGGGGACTCTTTGTGCCATGGAGAAGAGCACAGTTTGAGAGAGGTCAGAGTGGGCTCTCAAAAGTGTGGAACCCAGCTGCTTTTGTCCAAAGCCATTATCTCACTGGGAAATGTCCAAGACATATGGGCAAGGAGATGTCAATCTGCAACTACTGTAACTGTCAGTTCCAGTAGAGGATGCACCAGTTGCTGGTGCTCACATAATAAATCCTTTCTCAAGACATCACCCTAGCTTGGCCCTTCATCTCCTAGTCAGGCATTAACTAATAGGGGAAATGCAAAATGTTGATACTGCAGAATACATAGACAGAAGGGATTCACACTGAAAGTGCAAATTACTTTTTTTGCAGTAAGTGGAAAGTCACATTACTCTAAGAAGCTGCCTAATTATCTGTAATTATGCCCAAAATAGTCAAGCTAGTTTGCTAGCCAGTTGAGGAATTGCATCTTAAATGGATTTGTCACTAGAGAAAGAATGTTGAAACCTGGCAAAACAGATTACTGAATTTCAGGGGAATGATGAGAACGCATCATGCCTGTGTTCAGTCTTTAAAAGACTATGATTATTGGCCAGGTGCTGTGGCTCACGCCGGTAATCCCAACACTTTGGGAGACCAAGAAACACAGATCATGAGGTCAGGAGTTCAAGACCAGACTCACCATCATGATGAAATCCAATATCTACTAAAAATACAAAAATTAGCCAGGCATGGTGGCACGCGCCTGTAATCCCAGCAACTCAGGAGACTGAGGCAAGATAATCACTTGAACCCAGGAGGTGGAGGTTGCAGTGAACTGACATTGCACCACTACATTCCAGCCTGGGTGACAGAGCGAGACTCCGTCTCAAAAAAAAAAAAAAAAAAAGAAGTGTGATTATTGTAAACATTTTTGCTAAGGGAGCATTCATTACAGCTATGCATTGTAGTGTCTTATGGTGTTTGATGGAAACTCTAATGTGAATTCAGAGCAGTCCTAACATTCTAAGAGTTAAAATTATCAATGATTTAGGATCTAATATTAAATTGAGATAAATAAACTGTTTCTATATGAAGGTTTTTTTTTCCTGATTGAAATAAAATAATCTAGTTTCATTGTCGGCAATATAGGAAATACAAAAGTTATGAAGAATAACATCTGTAGCCCCATCATCCAGAGAAAACTATTAGTAACTAATGGGTGTTTCTTGCTAGCTCTTTTCTATATGTATGTTTTTCTTGTAACCCTGGAATTTTAATATATACAACATTGTTTAGTTACATTCTTTCATGTAACTTTCATGAGTATTTTTACCCGCTCTGTAGGCATCAAAGTGTTGGGGGTTTTGTTGTTGTTTTATTTTTTATTTATTTTTTTTTTTTGAGACGGAGTATCTCTCTATCACCCAAGCTGGAATGCAGAGGCATGATCTCAGCTCACTGCAAACTCTGCCTGCTGGGTTCAAGCAGTTCTCCTGCCTCAGCCTCCTGAGTAGCTGGGATTACAGGCAGCCACCACCATTCCCAGCTAATTTTGTATTTTGAGCAGAGACGGGTTTCACTATGTTGGCCAGGCAGGTCTTGAACTCTAGGACCTCAGGTGATCTGCCCACTGCAGCCTCCCAAAGTGCTACAATTACAAGGGTGAGCCACCACGCCGGGCCCAAAGTCATGGTTTTTAAATGTCAATGTAATATTTGCCATTTTACATACTATCATTTACTCAACTGCCAATTTATTGTAAATAATTTTGTTTCTTATATAGGTATTATAAACAATTCTGCAGTGAACGTTCTTGTACAAATATAGTTGCCTTGTCTCTGTCTGTTTTCTTAATAATGTCTAAGAATGGAATTACTAGGTCAAAGGGCATGATCATTTTGGGAGATTATAGATTAGACGTCAGTGTAGTAGTGCCACTTCTGTCTGTGAGTCTTGCTTTCTAGATCTTTCCAATCCAGGGTATAGAAATTAGAGATAAAATCCTGTTAGACAGAAAAAAAGAAGCAGTGAACACTTATTTTAAAACATATAGACAATAGAGGAGAGCCCAAATTTGAACTTCAGCCTGAAAATCACAGGATCTCTGTAGATAGGAAGATCCAAGGCAACAGAAAGCCAAACAGAAATGAGATTGAAGAAGAGACAGGAAAAGAAAACATTTAAAGGGAGGCATAGAAGGGAGCATAGAAGGGTGATAGAGGCAAAGATAAGTAGCCAGTGGAAAGTAGAGAAGAAAAATATCAGCCTGGCTGTCAAGGAAGGGGACACTAACTTCTGCAAAAGTTGTCAGAATCAAAATGAAGCCATTTATGTTAAAACATTTTTTAAAAGATTAATAAAAATTTAAAACCCTGAAAAATAGAGCTGAGAAGGGTTATAAAAAGGAGATTCTCACACTTGGATGCCTGGTAACAAAAACTGTCACAAAAGACTCTGCAAAAACCACAGCCTTGCACAAAGACCATCACAACCTTACAGACACAAAAAATTAATACTTCTGCAAGGACATCTGTCCAGCAGTTCCCTTTCCAAGCACAGACTGATGTCACCAATATTATTGATCTTTGTAGCCAAGACTAATTATTTTAAAGCAATTATGTAATCCTCCTCATTTTTTCCTTCAAAAACATTTGTCTTTCTTTACCTCTTTGCACACAGACACAAAGTTACCGCAGCACACGTATTCCCATTGCAGTGCCCTACTCCTGAATTGATATCTTTTTATTTAAGAGAACCTCTCTCTGTTTGTTATTTAGGTTGATGCTTCCTAAGGCCACCCCTGTGTCACATAGGCAGAAACCTGCAGGGCCAGGGGTGGAGGGTGGGAGCCATTGAGTGAAAAAACCAGTCAAGGTCTACCAGCTTACAGCCCCTTGCTGACCACCTTGTATACAAAGAGAGAGCTACCCTGCTACTTTATCAAGCAGACAGTTGGGCAGCTTGGAAGAGGGCAGATTTTTCCGTGTAGCAGAGTGACAAGTTAATATACAATGTTCATGGAGACCGTGGTTTATACAGCGGTAAACTCAAGCACAGAAACAGATATAGAGGTATTGTACAACCTTGCTGCTCAAAGTACAGTCCATGGACCAAAAGCATTGAAAATGCCTGGAAGCTTTTTAGACTTTCAGAAACTCAGACCCTGCCTGCCCCAGGCCTGTGGAATCACAGTTTGCAGTTTAACTGATTCCCCAGGTGATTCATATACACATTAAAATTTGAGAAGTGCTGTCTTAAAAGACATCGTCTCATATGAATTTCAGGCTTTGCTGGTGCTTGGATTTCCAGTGTTCTCTGGAAGAGTTGAAAGATTTATGTGAGCACTTGTAGTTGACTGAATTGCATGTGATTTTAGGAGAGGGATTTCCAGATGTAAAGTTAAAACATGATGCATGATACTTAGCATAAGTGGAGAAAACCAGTCAATAAGCCCAAGGCTACATGGAACCATTCTGACTTTTTCAGAAAAGGAATCTGTTTAGGGGATAGTTTCTAAAGTCCATCAGAAGAGGTGTCACTAAATCAGATTTTAGGCAGAATATAGCAGATGGGCTAATGTTGCACACCCTCTCTGCTCCCAACTCCAGAAAGTAAAATATTTTGCAATTGAGACTTGTAGATACCCTAGACTGTTCCAAGCACTGTACATGAAATATCCATTCAAGATTATTCCATTGTGTTTCTATCAACTTCTTATTTTTTTCAATGGGAAAATAGTTTTGGAACCATGTGCTTATTAGAGATAGACAAAGCTACGGCCTGGGGAAGCAAGACTGGTACCCAGAGGGTTTTAACTGTTTCCCTGCCTTCCCCAGTGACACAAACTATGCACCAGTATTAATTTTAAATGACTTTACAAAAAGACTTAATGAGACAAGTCATGTAGGCACAGTATAAACGTTTTAGTCTTTCATGTTGTGTCTGCCTGCAGCAGTGTTGAAACTCAAATGTTAGAGAAAGTTTGGGTCTAGCATCAAATCAGATAAACTATCATTTTTAAATTTTGTTATTTTGATAAGCACTTCATAGTCTCTGGAGTTAGCCAGCCCTAAAAATCCTTGCTCATGTTTTTAAATGATAAGGGAGTTTCTGCAAAGATAGTATAATGAAGCAGGAGGAGAAGGCCAATACTGGTCAAATGCCTCGGCTAAATCCACCCAGTCCTCACCATCATCAGGAACAAATTGCAGCTATTATGCACCAAGCAGGATGCAAAGCAGGTAACACATATTCTCACACAAGGTGGTCAGTCAGCCGAATAAAGCCAAAGTTATTGCCTCTGCTCACAGATGAGGAAATTAAAGCTGGGAGGGGTCAAATAACTCATCCCCGGTCACAAAGCCATTAAATGGCTCTGTCCGGATTTGAATCCAGAGCCTAAGTTTGTCACCATATTCTTTTCCCTCTCTCAGTTTCAGTATTTCTCACAAATCAAAGGGCATGGAGACAAACAGAAACTGTTTCCATAGCATCAAGAATGTCACTTAGAATCAGTACCGTCCTGGCTTCGATAACTTGTCTAACAGAGGGGTCATCTTGTCGTGAGGCATCCAACACTTCACCCCACAATTAGGCAACAGGAAATGTTCACAGTCTTAACTGATGCCTGGGAACTTTACAGCAAAGAAAATGTTGAAGTGTCTTCTGGGCTGTGTCCCTCCAGCCCCGTGCCTCTGTCATGCTGTCTACAGAGTTTTGTAATAGCTAATAATCATAATGACAACTCTCAGCCCATTTTCTCTATCAGGGGTCCTCGACCCCCAGGCCTGTAGGAAGCAGGCCGCTCAGCAGGAAGTGAGCAGTGAGTGAGCAAACGAAGCTTTATCTGTTTACATCTACTCCCTATCTCTCCCATGAACACCTGAGCTCCTCTTCCTGGCAGATTACTGGGAGCATTAGATTCTCATAGGAGCATGAATGCTGTTGTGAACTGCACATGTGAGGGATCTAGGCTCCTTTTGAGAATCCAATGCCTGACAATCAGTCACTGTCTCCCATCACCCCCGATGGGACTATCTAGTTGAAGGAAAACAAGCTCAGGGCTTCCACGCATTCTGTATTATGATGTGTAGGATAAATTATTTCATTATACATTACAGTGTAATAATAATAGAAATTAAGTGCACAATAAGTGTAATGTTGCTTGAATCATTCCAAAACCCCCCACACCCTGGTCTGTGGAAAAATCGTCTTCCACAGAATGGATCCCTCTTGCTGCAAAGGTTGGGGACTGCTGGCCTGTGTATGATAGGACATGTTACTGACATGTGACATTATACACACTACTCTGTGTTGAAGCAAATAAAGTTCACTGTAAGCCTTTCTGAAACAGTAAAGATACAGAAACAGGGACATCTAAAAGTCTGCAATCAGGTTCTAAGGGTGACATACCTGCCTTGCCCTTTGTTACAGGAAACTGACCCTGGAGTTGAGTCTGGGAGGTACTGGGAGGTGTCTCAGCAAGGGATAAGCAGCAGGGACTTGATGTCTTCCTAGATACTACTGTTACTTGGGTGGTACCTTTTGTCTCGGTGCCCATTTTTGATACCAGTTTGACCCCGGTAGCACCCAATTTCAGTCTTCCCCTGCCACCTGTGACTTAGAGTGAGTAGAGAGGCAATTGGGGCACACGCTTTGATCATTTTGAGTGACAGAGTTTTCCAGATAAAAACAATATAAAAGAGGAACTGCTCAGGGTCTCTGAAGTGAGGGTCTATAGATCTGTCACTTCCACAGACAAGGTTCCCATTCTTGGCTGTTTGCTGAGACCTCGGGGACATTGAGCACTAGGAAATCAATGATTGTACAGCATTATAGAAAAAGGGCATCCACCAATGCTCACACAATCTGCAGGGCTCGTTTCTTCCTGAGGCAGATGAGTTTTGCTGCACTGACAAGAATCCTTCTGGCTGGCCATAATATGTCACCTCTTGTAGAAGGGTCTAGAGTTTGAGACCATCACGTTTGCTTTCTGCCAGCCCTTAAGATTTAAAGAGTGAACCTACGTTGTTTATTGGGATGGTCTCAGATTGTAGTGGTAAGATTGGATCTGGGCGGTACCAGTTAGCAGAGAGGGTTGATGTTTTTAAAGAGTCTCTTCCAGCAGCTGCAAACATCTGTGAATGATGCTTCCATCAAAAACAGAGCTTGAAGGCAAAAACAATGGGTAATTGAAGAGCATCTAGATTTGTCTGTTATGTGCAACAGCTTCTTCCCTGACTGGTTGTGTCTTGGGCAGCCTCACTGTGTGCCTAATGCATGAATAATGTATGTTTAATGTGTGTGTCACTGCCTTAGAATAAGCAACGTGGACCACAGGTCTTGGGCACCTTAAATAATTTACATTTAAATCTGTGTCTAGTCAGTGAGGCATCTGAGTCTGCATGTAACATTTATGAATGCAAGTGGAGCTTTTATTTCTATTTTTTTTCAAAAGCTAAATTGCCTTTATTTGAGTGTTAGTGTTCCAATTAATTTAGTTGACATCATTTCAACTTCGTTGGTATGCCTACTACTTACAGTGAGTCATGTGGGCCCTTGCTATGGTTTAATGAAAGAAATAGAGAAATTCCTCTAGCACAAGAGTACATTTTTAAATAATTTATCCTTGTGGGTAGGTGGGAAAACTGGGTCTGTGGCCATGCCTAGTGTGCTGGTATCCAAAGCTGGATGTCCACAGTCACATCAAGTCCTCTGTATCTGTGGCACCAGGGCAGACAGAGAGGTCAGTTTCCAACACCGTGGGTGACCACAGGCTCACCTTCCTCAATGGGGTCAGCATCTCATAAATTAGTCATGCTGGAACCCTCTCCACAAGCTCCTGGAGGGAGCTAAAGGGAAGGCAAACTTCTTTATTTTAAACACTACTGTCTTGTTAAGAACCACTGCCTGGAACTAGGTCAGAGTAAAGACAGAGAAATGTTGAAGACTGTATTCTGAAAAGTTGAGGAAGCAGTTCTGTGGCTGATAAGAGTGAATAATAATGTTGTGAGTTCTTACAGTGAGCGAGGCACTGTGCTCATCACCTGACATGTACCATCGTCTTTAACTTTTATTTGGAAAACTGAAGGCCGGGCATGATGGTTCATTCCTGTAATCCCAGCACTTCGGGAGGCTGAGGTGGATAGATCACTTAAGGTGGGGAATTCAAGACCAGTCTGAGGAACATGGAGAAACCTTGTCTCTACTAAAAATACAAAAATAGCCAGGCACGGTGGCAGGTGCCTGTAATCGCAGCTGCTCAGGAGGCTGAGGCAGAATTGCTTGAAACTGGGAGGCAGAGGTTGTGGTGAGCCGAGATAGCACCACAGCACTCCAGCCTGGGCAACGAGAGTAAAACTCTGTCTCAAAAGAAAGAAAAGAGAAAGAGAGAAAGGGGGGTGGGAAGGGAGGGAGGGAGGAAGGGAGGGAGGAAAAAGAAAAGAAAGAGAAAAGAAAGAAGGGAGAAAAGGAAAGGAGAAAGGAAATGAAGAAGGAAAGGCTGAAAACCCTGAGGTAGGCACCTCAATTCTACCCATTTTACACCTTAATTCTACCCATTTTCCACTTTAATTCTAACCATTTTCCAGATGAGAAACACACAGTGGCCAAGCAACTTTCCTGCTGTCACAAGGAATGGGGATTGGAAGCCAAGGAGCCGAAGGCACGCACAACATCTTTTTGAAACTTGATGCTTTCATGCCTGCCCAAATTCTCTGATTGAGAAATTGTTTTCTAATTCTTTTATTTTAAAAACAAAACTAAAAGATTAAATCCAATCAAACGATTGGCTGATATACATGTTGGTTATTCAAACCACGGGGGCCTCATCCCATAGTGACAGTAGCAGATTTGGAACCCATGAAACCCTCATCCCTTCAACTTCCAACAACACCCCAAGTCCTTCTGATGGAACCCACTATCTCCTTAATTCTTTATGTGATAAACACATATCGAGTAGCTACTTGGTGTTAGTCCCTGGACAAGAGCTGAACAAAGTCAAAAACAAGATAGGAGAGGTCTCCCTCTCATGGAGTTTAGAATATAGTAGACATATTCATAGTTCTGATTGGGCAAAATTTTTCTCTGCTACTTTTATGCATAGTTTCCAGCTCTGAAAGCTAATGCTACAAAGATAAAAGTTGCATTTGATATATAATGCAATGGAACGCTACTCGGTGTTAAAAAAGGAGAAAATCCTGCTGTTTGCATCAGCATGGATGAACCTGGAGGATGTTGTGCTAAATGAAATGAGGCAGACTCAAAAGGACAAATAGCACATAATACCACGCATGTGATGAATCTGAAATAGTTACACACATGGAAACAGAGTGGAAAAATGATTGCTAAGGGCTAGGGGGAGGGAGATTGCCATGGCATTAGTCAAAAAGTACAAAGTGACTCCTGAGGTTCTATTTAGAGTTCCACTTAGCATTGTTTTTCTATAACATTGATAAGAAAAATGGAAAAAAATGTTTATCGGTCCCTGGGCCTGCCTTCTGTGTGCTCTGCCATTAATGTGACTTAGCTTCTTTCTCTGTGTTTACATTGTTTTGTTTTGCTGCCTACTTACTTAGTCTCTACAAGTTTCAATTCCAAATTCCCAAGAGGTAAAAATGATTGACTCAACCTTAATCATATGAGTTGGTTCCCCTTTGGGGTATAGCCCCGCCCCCTGGCCCAGTAAGACATGGTGCTGTGGCAAGAACACGTGTTCCATAAGCTTGCCCCTCCCGGGCCTCAGGGTTGAGCAGATTAACCTGGAAGGGAAATGGTATGTCTAGCAAATTAGAACAAGTGAGAAGTATAATCACCTGTAAATTCATGCTTTATTTTCTGGAGTTTTCTTAAAATTCAGTTCTCTTCCCAAACCTTCTGTGACTTCCAAACCAGTAGATCATTTTTGATTGGCTATTCTTTTCTTCCCCTGAAAAATATTCATTCAACTTCTTCTCTCACTCCTTCAAAGATGCTTCAGGCCAGGCATGATGGCTTATGCCTGTAATCCCAGCACTTTGGGAGGCAGAGGCAGGTGGTTCACCTGAGGTCACGAGTTCGAGACTAGCCTGACCAACTTGGGGAAATGCCATCTCCACTAAAAAATATAAAACTAGCCAGCAGTGGTGGTGCATGCCTGTAATCCCAGCTACTCAGGAGACTGAGGCAGGAGAATCGCTTGAACCTGGGAGGCAGAGGTTGTGGTGAGCCAAAATGGCACTGTTGTACTTCAGCCTGGGCAATAAGAGCAAAACTCCATCTCAAAAAAAAAAAAAAAATGCTTCAAGGAAGGGAGGGCATGCTATCAAAGTATATTTTCCTCCCCTTCTGCAGGGGCTGTACATTTAAGTCAATAGTAGCACAATGTAAGAAGAAAGGCTATTACCAGCTAACATTTATTGAGTATTTACTAGGCTATCAGCACTGATCTAGGCACTTTACATGTTAAAATTCATTTATTTTCTACAGTGATCTTAAGCAGAATTTCCTTCATTTTCTTATTTGCAAAATGATACTACCTAATATACAAGGAGATGGTGAATTTTGAAAGATAATGTCCCTGCATTTCTTATTGTTCATAGTACATACTGAATAAACTGCCTGGTGATTGCTGTAACAGTATCATCAACTACAACAATGTGCCACAGCTCAATGGCAATGCTGTTTTGTAGTTCCTTAAAAGAGACCACTCATCTGAATCTGACTAAACTGAAGACAGAGCACCAACATCAAATGGGGATTCAGATATCCAAAGGGTGAGAGGTGAATAACAAAAAATGCTTACAGCCACAAGTTGGAATCTGGTGGAATATAGTGCCACCAAGCCAAGATCCCAGAGAGCAGAATTCTGAGAAATCCATGTCCAGAGAATGTTGTCAGGACCTTGGAGAGCTCGCGGTGATGTCCAGGTGTCTTTCACAGTCTAGATCTCAGACTAGTGCAAAACTCTGCATAGGGCTCCAGCCTTGTAAGGGTCTCATCTTGTTTTATTTGGGGTTCTGGCATAAACGGAAGCCTAGGTACCAAAGGGATAGTTCAGAACTGGAATCTTCTGACCTGGATAGGGCAATCGAATTCTTGATTGCACTAGACAGTACCTCAGGATCCTTGTCGGAGAATAAGAATTTTGGTCTTCTCATGTCAGCAGATGAGTTCGGCTCTACTACCAGAATAGAAAAAAAATAGCAAAATAGATAGCAAAAAATTAGCAAACGACACCAACTTCTTTTCTTATGTAGCCCACAGTGAACAAGAGGCAATTGTCTCAATCAGAGTCAGGAAAAACACTGGGTTACATTTGGATTCTATGTATTTTTAGATGTTTAATTTCTATTTGCCTATTTCATGAAAGATTGGTAATCACACATAAATCTGCATGAGTAAGAAGACACCCATGAAAATAAATAGTGCTACAGATGTAAGATTTGAGATAAAGTATATCTTAAGTGAATAGATTGTCTTTTCTCTTAATGAACCTTCAACCTTCATGCCACGTAGGTTTGGTGAAGAATATTTTTGATGTCTGTGCACCAACACCCACATGGAGGGTTTCTGCCTGTCTATTTTGGGTAGAAGATACTTAGAAAAAAAAAATCCATCTCGATAGGAGGAGAATGTCAAGAAATAAACCACGTCTGTGTTCCTGTAAAACTAATACCAAACTTGGTTAAGATGCATCTGAAATGTAGCTAGAAGTGCTGCTCTGTTGTTAGTATAAAGTACCCTGAGTATTGTATATTTGGTTAGACGGTGGGGTGGCCAAGGGGGAAGAGGACTTGGATTCTGTCCTGAGCTTGTGGCAAGCTGGTAGAGGAACCTTGGACAAGTCTCCTTTTCTCTCTGGGTGTGTCTCCTCATCTGTAATAGAAGGAACATTGGATTAGCTGGTCTGTAAAATTTCTTTCATGATCAGAAGTACAGAGTGAGTATGTGAATGATAAGTGAATTAGTGAATAAATTTCTCCTTGTTGCCACATTGCAGGAAGAGCCAATGTATTTTCAAAGAGGGGCAAGAAGCAGCATCTACCAGCTGCTTCCTTTTCTTAGGAGCCCTCTCAGAGCCTAATAACATAGGGAAACATTACTAAATTATGGCTATGTGCAAGATTACTAACTTTGAGTGGATAGTGATTCTTCTTGGAGGTTTTAAGCAGCCATGGAACCAGGATGGACTCCTGAGATGGACAACTGCATTTATTTACCTCAAGCTCAACATGATAAAAATGCTTTTGAAGCTGTAATTTTACATCTTGAAAAAAGATTAAATTTAAGGCAATGTACAAAGACAAAGAGTGACTTGGAGAAAATGCATTAATTAGGTTTGAAATGTTTATGTTTTAATGTCAACTAAATTGGTTAAGCTGAGGTCCTTTGGGAGTGGTGACAGTTATCCTGTCCCTACTGGTAATCAATATGCTTGATTTGGTGGAAATTTTACATATAACCTTACAAATCCTTTTGACTAAAGTGCAGGTTTCCTCTAGAAAAGACCGGTTTTAGAAAGGCAGGTGTCTGTGTGTGTGTGTGTGTGTGTGTGCGTGCGTGTGTGCGCACGTGCGCATATGTGTGTGTGTGTGTACACATAACAGACAGCAAGTCTTCTTGAAAAACAGACCCAGTCATGTCAAGTATAATCATCCCCAAACCAAAGCCTCCTGCCCTATTTTCTGCCTTTCCTCTGCTCCCTGCCAGAGCCGACCTACCATCTCTCTAGGTAGCTTAGCACCACTGCTATCCAGAAACTAATGTGGGACGGGTCGATTTGTTTATTCCGCGATGCTACTGTGAGTACAAATCCTGGAATCCGAGAGATCCAGGTCTGAATTGCAGTGTCTTCACAGCCTGCCGGTGTGACTGGGATAAACAACCTTAACCACTAGTTTCTTGTTCTACAAAATGGGGATGTGGAACCATCCTCACAGAGCAGTTATGAGGCTGAATGAAGTCAAATATGTGAAATGATTAGCACCATGCCTGGTGTTTTGCAAGTAAGTGTGCAGTATCTGAGAGGTGCTGCTGGTCTCGGTAGTACTGTTGGTATTTATCAGGTGCCTTCTGTGTGCTGGACACCATGTGAATCCCCAGAGATGCAAACTGGACCAAGTCTGTACTTTCAAGTAGTTCAAAATCTAGAGGGGAAAAGTGGCAGGCAAGCAACTAATCAGGGAACGACTGGGCAAGTGATGTGACAGTAAGGCATTAGCATAAACCCAGACAAGGGGCAGAAAGGAGGGGAGGGGCTGCTTCTTGAAAAAGGTGACGTATGGGATGAATTTTTTCGTATGTGAGATGGAGTCTGTCACACAGGCTGGAGAGCAATGGTGCAGTTTCAGCTCACTGCAACCTCTGCCTCTTAGCTTCAAGTGATTCTCCTGCCTCAGCCTCCCGAGTAGCTGGGATTACAGTTGCCTGTCACCACGCCCAGCTAATTTTTGTATTTTTAGTAGAGATGGAGTTTCACTATGTTGGCCAGACAGGCCTCAAACTCCTGACCACAACTGATCCACCACCTTGGCCTCCCAAAATGTTGGGTTACAGACATGAGCCACTGCTCCCAGGAGGGATGAATCTTAAGCCAAGTGGCAAAAAGGTAAGAATATTGTCTGACACATTGAGGGATCAGGGATAGTCTGTACAGAAGCCAGAGTGAAGAGTGTGGAAGTCGCTGAAAGGCAGCCCTCCTCTGCGCTGGCTCCACAGTACCCATGTCCACCACATAACAATGATCTGAGTCATGCAGTAAGTGCTATAAACTGTTTTTTCCAGTTCAAAGTAGTCTCGTTCATACACATGAAATACCAAACAGGGCCACCATGGCAGAGGGAACGTCCCATTTTATGCCTTGCTCCTCAGTGCTTTTGAGTCTCCCCGTGCATCACTTCCCTGCCCCACACCTGCCAGGTGTGTGGGTTCTCTTGCATGTTTGCAGTTCTTCGGTACTCTTCAGTCCCAGTGATCCTTCTCAGACCCTTGTCCTCTAGAAAAGCAGTTAGATCTGGACCAAGCTTTCTCGGTTTCTGGCTAAAATTTTCCTCGTCATAGTACCCTGACCCCAGACTCCTGCTGGATGCCATCCAGTAGAGTTGTCCAAGCTCTCATCTCCGCTACCGGCCTGGCCCACTCTCTCCAGCCTTGACAGCCCTGATCCTAGATCCCCCTTGGGATTTCCATTCTTCTTCCACTGTTCTTTTTTATTTTCTTTCTCAGTTGCAGAGGTTTTCAGAGGGACTGATTACTGGGTCTCTTCTTTCCCCAAGAGTGCTTCTTTGTCACAAATGATTCCACTACTTGAGGACATTTGGTGACATTTAATTCATCTCCTGTTCTCTGCTTGGATGAATTCTCCGAACTCCCTGAGAGGAAGGACGAGGCAGTGGAACATCTGAGAAATGCAATCTTTACGTGGTGGGTGAAGATGATGGATTTTCATGTCCTTCCTCATGCTTTTTCCCGCTGCATGGGGACTTCTAGGCATTCTCCTTTCTCGTCCCTGCTTTTAACTGATTTATTCTTTTCTGACTTATGACTTTTCCTTTTCACATGTAGCTTGTCTGATCTTTCTTCTTTTGCCACCCACCTCTCATGCTATAGCATTTGCACTCTATTGCATGTTGTTTAAGACTGGGACCCAGTTGAGTTTTAAAGCAGGTGTGAGACGCTTTGCAAGGCTACAGAACTGTGTTCATCCCTCTCTTGACTTGGACTATGGAAGTTGTCACCTGCTAAGATGCCCTGAATAGCGTGTCGGGCTCTCAATTGGCCTGAGAGTACCACAGTGCTCTTCCAATTTCTTGGGGATGTCCAGGCATCTGATAGTAGCAGCCTCGTTACCTGCTCCTCTACTTGCAGTGGACGTAAGGATCAGCATTGTTCCCTTGCACCCACCCTGTTTGAAAGGGAAAGACTGTTCTTCCCTTTCTTTAACTTTATGCAACTCAATGCAAAAAGAATATCTGTCCTTTTCCCCCCATGGGGCAGTGGTGGCCTGCTGGGATGGGAACTCCAGCTTCTTTGTCATTCCCTCACTCCTTTTATAGGAAGACAAGTAGCTAAATGATTGTGGGAAACTGACATGCCCTTCCAGCCACATCTATTATTAGGTAAGGTCCCTGGCTCTCAAAGGCAACACCCCACCTCCATTTTCCTTTCTCCCTCTTCCACTCTCTCCATCCAGGTGCAGCAAGCCCTTTTGTGCTTCCTGTTCTCTGGACCCCCACATGCCCTGAGCAGGCATGGATTTGCCTTCCTTGTACATCTGATGAGGCTGGGCAGAACATCAGGTCGGAGGTCCTGGTCAGTCACAGGGAAAGCCCTGCTCTCTAGCTCACTTTATGACAGCCCTCTGCTCTCAGGGTTGTCGTCACCTGCTCAGATAATAACCTCGCTCATCATTTCTCATCTGCCTGGTGTTCCTTGCATGTTATTTCCAGAGGCAGAATCCCAGAGAAGAGAGAGAGCTCTGAGCTCCTGAGAATCACTCCTCCAGAAAAGCTCTGCAGCCAAGGAAATAAAGAACAGTGGAAGAGAAATGCTCTCCTTATTCTCACCCTCATCCCTCACTTATCCTTTCTCCACTGCCCCACATTCCCTCCATCCCTGGGAGATTTACCCACCTGCCATTCCCTGTGTCATACTATTCCAGGCTCTGTGCTTCTTGCCTGCCTGTGCCTGAAAGGCCTCACAGTTTTCCCCATTTGCCATCCAGCCAACCCCTACTTGTTCATAACTCAGATTCAGCGTCCCCTCTTGGCGGGAGATCCTTGACTCCCCAGCCAGGCTTAGCTGCCATTCTTCTGGGCTTTCCCAGTGCCCAGTCATGGCTCTCATCACTGTATTCTCTAAAACGATTGATTTCCTCCCCTTCCCTAGCAGTCTGTGAGTCCGTCGAAAAAGATGCCATGTCAATCTAACGTTGTATTCCTGGTTCTTGGCACATAGTGGGGGAACTCATAGAGACTAGAGAGGAACCAGAGTTGAATCAGTGCCCCTCGAATCCCGGGCATGCCTATAAAATAGGAAACATCTGAATGTACAAGTTGCAGGCAGGGAAAATGAGGCACAAGAAAATTCGCTTACACAAGACTTAGCTAGTAAATGGCAGAGCTGGTGCATGTGAAAATTTCTAAGGCAGAAATATGTACTTATTTAAAAATGTTTTTAAAAAGCAAGAAAATGTCCAGGCACAAGTTTTAACCCTGTAAATTCTGTTGCTTCCACCTGCAACCAAAGCCCCAGTTCATTGCATCCTGCACAGAGTGCTGCCCACATTCGCTTGGGGAATCAGCAGCTTATACATCTTGTTACTTCATGTCCAAACCCAGCCCACAGGCAGGCGGGGATGCTCACCAACTGTCCCGTTAGCAGAGCTTCCCGTTTAAATCAAATTCTCTCCTTCTCCCAACCTCATCTCAAACGCATTCATTGGTCTGAATACATGTGCTGGTGGAACGAAATGAAACTCACCCCAAAACAAAAGAAGAAAAAAAAGCCAATCCGATGCAAAATCTATCTGCATTTCAGAAGCTGTCAAGATGAAAAATGAAGCCACGAGTTTGGCCTTTAAAAATATTAATTTCTTATAAAGATGAACTGGAGAGTGGTAACTAGAAAATTCCCTTATCTCTTAGGAAGAAGAAACAGGATGAAATTCTGATCCTTCTGGAGCCTTACATGTCATTTCCAAATTCAACTATTACTTGTTCACGGTTCATTTATGAGGTTTCTGAGCATAATGAATGTCCGTACATGTCAGTGAGTTATTGATGAATCGCTGTTTCTATTCTGAGCTCATCGTGTCGTTCAGAGTGCTTTGGCCTTGCTGTCACTTTAGGGGGTGATAGTTAAACCAATGGAGCAAATCTGAGCAACTCCTGAATGGTGGCAGGAATTTGGGCTCAACGAAGGGCACCCACAATAAATGCCTCCTTGCTAGTAGATGGGAAGGACTAAGAAGACAGAGGGGAAATTGCATGCTTTCTGCTGGCATCTGCAACATCTCTAGCATATGTCTTTTCCAGCAGTTATGAAGGATCCTCACTCTCCCTTTCCTCCTTTGGTCCCATTCCATCCTCCAGAGCTCCTTGTGATCAGCTCCCAAAGCCACTCACTGTTCTGTTCCTTTGGGGCCTCTGTCTACTTCTTGCCCTCACCTCTCTTTCCTGGACCATTGCAGAGTCTCAGAACTGCCTCTCTGCTCCCAACTCCATCCATTCGCCTACTGCCTCCTGAACATTCTTTTCTCAAACAGTCTCCTCTGCTTGAAAGTACTGTCGACTCCATCTTGCCTAGTGCAGCAACTTTAAATTCCTTAGAATCTTGCCCCAAACCAGTCTGGCCTCCTCTCCTTTTTCTGCTTTTGAATAATGTAGATTCCTGCCAAATATGTTATTCCACCAATCTATGAGGACCTTGCCTGCCTTCTGTCCTTTGCACATGCTCTTCCTTCAGTCTGTGTGCTCTTCCTTCCCCCATTGACCTGGGAGACTCCTGCAGATCTTTTCAGACCCAGCCTAAATGCCTCCACCAAGCGTCCGCTGCCTCTCCCAAGTGGAACCAGCTGCACACTGCACTCCGCTATGGTGACATGTACAGTACATGTGGCCACCAGTTGATTGACAGTTTGTCTCTGTAAGCCAGTCTGCTCAGGGCCATCTCTGATAAAACAATGTGTTCCCCTTCCTTGGGAAGTAACTTTAGACAAGTTGCAGGGGTTCATGGGCTGTAGCCTTGATGCTATTGTTTCTTTGGAAATTATTCTAAAAAAATATTTAGATGAATGAAATAATATGTTTAGTAAAAACACATTTTTCTATTTTTTTCTAAAAGTGTCTTATACAATTTCCGTCAGGATTAATGGAGAAAACCCCTCCAGATTCCTAATTGTCTTCTTCCCATGATAACAAAATCTCTCTCTTCTGTTCACAATGACATAGGACATGGGCTCAGAGATGTCCAGGCACCTGGCTCTCTGCCTGTCTGCCTCTCTGGAGAAGCCAGTGGTTTTAAACTGATCATCATTCATTCCATTTCTCGGACTCAAGGTCCTTGTTCCTGTGTAGCCCATCTTTTCTTACAAAATGGGAAGAATCTCTATTGCTGGCCAGAAAGCAAAGCAAAGGAACCTGAGCAGACAGGATTCTAACTCACGCTGTTGACTTTATGAGTACAGGTCTTGCATTGTAGATGCCAGCCAGAGTATCCACCTCCCCCAGTGGCCACAAAACTACCTTGAGAACTAGCCAGTGAGCCACACGGGGTCTTCTCTGTCTGTTCACCCCACCTTCTAAAGTCCCCACCTTTCACGGTTTGCCTGTGATGGCATTTGTCTCAGAGGCTTGACTCTATGTCTCCCCAACAAGGTGAGGATGCTATCTGCCATTTAACCCAACCCTTTCTGAGTTCTGATCATGTTCCTGTACCAGGCAGTGAGAATGGCAAAGCCAAGGAAAAACGTACCGCTGCCCTCACCGCGCTCGTGGTCTAGTGCAGAACAGCCTCACTGCTTTACTGGGCTGCTGTGGGAAGGAACTAGTACAGGGTATGCAGCCGCTGGAAAAGACGGCTGAGGAGCACAACAGCAGGAGACAGTCCATCCTAGAACTCCCAAAGCTTCTTTCTTGTTCTTTTATACGCATATATATTTATAGGTGTATATATATATATGTATGTAATATATATAAATATAAATTTATATTTATATATATAATATACAAAATTACATATTATATAAATTTTTTATACTTACGTTACATATAAATTACATGTTTATGTATTACATATATGAATTTATTATGTTGATTTATAATACATTATATATTATACATATAAATTCATATATTACATATATTTATATATTATGTATATAAATTATATATGTCTATATATAATATATATTACATATATAAATTTGTATGTATATATATGTCTCATCCATATATATATATAACCTTCTGGCCCCACCCAAGGGCTAGAATATAAATTATATATTACATATATAAATTTGTGTATACATATATATCATCCATATATTAAAATATATATATTATATATATCATATATATGTTATATATATCATATATATATATATATAAAAAAACCTTCTGGCCCACCCCACCTGAGGGCCAGCACCTCAAGCTAAACATTGAGAAACAGAGGCGCTGCATTCTTCCCCAGTATGAGGGAACCACACTCACCAAAGAAAACCAAAACAGACCATGCTGACCTGCACAGATTTCCACAAATATGGTAAAAACCTTTTCACTTAGTGTCATTACCAAAATATTAGGGAGTATTTCCAAATGGAAATCTTCACCCAGTTTTCTCCATATGGGTCTTCTACGTCAAGTTTTTACTACTGAGAAAGCAGCCTAAATACTTTATCTGCAAGAGAATAAAAAGGTGGAAAATGGTCACATGAGGGACAGTGAGAACAGCTTGCTGATAAAAACGCAGTAGACAGCTGCATCTTGGAGGAAGCTCTAACAGTCTTCTTTTCATTTGTCTCAGCTTGATCTTGGGCCAAGTTTTTACGTCTTTTTAAAAAACAAAAAATCTGGCCTTTAAAACAATAAGGTATTGATCACTTAAATTATCTGTGTATTGAATTAGACTAATAGAATCTAAGTTTAAGCGAATTTGGAAGCATGATCTTGAAAATGAGATAACAGGCCCCGAGTTAGTACTTCCAGGTAATGGTGACCATACACTTTTACCATACCAGATAATCAGGAAATATTGGGTCTGCCACTCCTGAATGTGAGGGTGGCATGTGCTGCGAGAATTCAGCACAGGCAGTTCGCTCCTGAGAAGGACCAGAGATAAAGTTTATTCTCCCATTTTCCTTCGAACTATAACCCACCCCTCAATTGCTCCCTCTCTCATCTTCCAAACTGCATTTTCTTTTCACCCGTGCGCTGTGATTTGTCTCAATTCCATCCAGCGAGGTGGCTGAGCTAGAAACTAGCTACCAGGCCGGCACCTCGTTCCCCTCACTCCTCGTGTGAAACGTGCACTCCAGCCACAGAGCTAAGGAGTTGCGCCACATGGGTACAGATCCGGGCTCTGTCACTTCCTCTGGACTAACTAGGGGAAGTCATTTAACATTCTGAGCCTCAGTGTTCTCATCTATGAAGTGGGTCAGATGGTGACACTCATGTCACAGGATGCAGTGAGAGTCGAATAGGGGAAACGTCCAGAAAACTCAGACAGCCTGGCATGTGTTAAGTGATCAGTAGATGTTATTTATTTTCACAGTCATCATCAAAACCCTAATTGATAACTAGGTATTTTTTGTTACACTTTTTTTTTTTTTGAGACTGAGTTTTGCTCTTGTTGCCCAAGCTGGAATGCAGTGGAGTGATCTCAGCTCCCTGCCACCTCCGCGTCTTGGGTTCATGCGATTCTCATGCCTCAGACTCCCGAGTAGCTGGGAAGAGATGGAGCTTCACCATGTTAGTCAGGTTGGTCTCAAACTCCTGACCTCAGGTGATCTAATCCACCCACCTCAGTCTCCCAAAGTGCTGGGATTACAGGTGTGAGCCACCACACCGGCCTTTTAGTCTTCTTTCTAAGACTGTCTTTCATTCCTCACCTACTCTCCCTCCTGGACCATCTCATCTCACCTGGATGGATATACTGTCCGTGTCAGCTTAGCATCTTAAGTCCTCAGTACCAAGCACAGTGCCTGGCACCTCATGGTACCAAAATAAATCCCCGATCCATTGAATTGAATATTCTAGCCCCTTGCTCACCAATTAATCGATGTTATTCCTTGCCACTTCTGGGACATGGGCAGAGGAAAAGCTATTGAACATGTATAATAGCCAAACATGGCATTCTTGATATGGAAGAATTCAGAATAGTCTCAAAATACGCTTTGGAAATTCAAATCATCCATCATTTCTCCTATAAATTTCAGTAATCATTTCTGTTTGGTTTGTTTTAAGGATTTGATGCATTTAAAATTTAAATGTGAGAAAGTTATGCCTTTTCTTTTGTTTTATTTCCTGGTAGTATGACCAATGAGGCAAAGAGTCTAAACTCATTAAGTTTCACACATAAAGGATTGAAATGCATATAGTACTTACAGAGAGTATGGGCTGAGTGATGAAGCTCTCTTTTTAGGCCTTGAACATGTTGACACACTCAATATTTTTCATCCACAGAATATTGTAAGAACATCGTCGCACACCATGGAACGTTCATATTGTTTTTATGACTGTGCACAATGCAATGACACATTGCTGAGCTGCTGAGAAATTTAAAGAATAAAAAAGATTTAGACGCTGAAAAAACCTTGAATCATTGAATTTGGGGAGGTAGGGAGGAAGGTTGGAGTATGCCTAGGAGCTGATTATGTGGCTTCCAACAAATGAACTAGAGGCAAACTATATGTGTTTTCAGTGGCTCGATCCTTGGGTTTAGCAGTAGTGGGTGTGGGTCAGTTCTGCATAGTCAGCATTCGGTGGTGGGTCAGGATGCCAATGAGGTCAGCAATAAAAACAGAATGATGGTCTATCAGCATGGAGATAACTACTGAACCTGAAGGCAAGGAAGCTACTAGAGGAAGGACAGTGACCAGCAATTGTGGCACATGTTCTCTCTGCCCTTTTTCACTAATCAATGCCCACGGTAGATATCACTAATCAATGGCGGCACTTCTGAGTCCAGATGTAACCTCAGGATCCTACTTAACACAGGGGCCTAGAGCATAGTTGCCATAACTGACCCAGTTTGCTATATAAATTGAAACCTAACATTTCTAAAAAAAATTTTTAAATAAAATAAAAAACAAAGGTAGAAGGAAGCCCATGTTTTGTAAATGAGGCTGCATTTTTAAAATGTAGGTAACTCTTGGCTTATCACCCAGCAGATTCTTTAATGGCATGAAAGTGAGGCTTGCTTAACTGCTGTAGTTCTTTATCAAATCAATACACTTATTTATTTGGTAACTATTGAACACCTGCTATGTGACAGTCATATACATGCTGATTAGTAGCTGTCTCCTTGTCTTGGCAGTTCTCTGCGCTGAGCCTTGGGACAGGGAAGCCTGGACTATCTTGCCCTAGATTTCAGTGAATTGGGTCAGAGGGATTTAAAGAGGAGATGAGGATCCCCAGATACCCTTGGAGGTACAAAGGTATCTCCAACCCGCTCTTTTCCCAAGACAGTCCATAAGCCCTGTGCCCCTCAATTTTCCCAGCTGCAAAATGGGCAGCTGCTGATACAGACCCTGAAGCATTGTCATGAGATTCAGATGAGGGAGATGAGTACCTGGGTCATGGAAGTTGCTCTGGAAACGGCAGTAGATATTGTCATTATCTGATGTTGCTATTGTCGTCGTTTTGAGGCACACCCTTGATGCACCAGATGGGAGCACCGTGCTCTGTATTCATAAAAGCTGTGCTTGTGCACTTGGGCTTGCCTCCAAAGTCTAGAGCCTCAGTGTCGGCCTGATTATTGACGCTTTTGACTTCCCAGCTCCAAGCAGGGAGAGCCCTCCAGGTCCTCAATGGTAGCGTTCTCTGGGGAACCTGTGCCTCAGAAACACTGGTGAGGAAAAACAGCTGTGACCCCAGGCTGAGAACCGTATACCCTCATCTGGATAGGGTGTGCCACTTACATTTGCTGCTCTGAGATCAGACCCAGGCTCAAATCTTGGCCTCCTCACTTACCAACCACACAACTGTGAGTTACTTCAGCTCTTGGTTGCTCAATTTCCTCCTCTGTATCATAGGGATGGCATTCCATGCCTGTGGTTCACTATGGGTCTTAGCAGATCCATCCCTCTTTCCCCCTCCCCATTCAGTGGTAGCTTCACAAATCACCACCAAGTCATGCCAGATCTTGTTAAGATTCCGATGGAATGACAACCTTCTATGAAACAATGATTTCATATACACCTTCTGGGGTCAACAGGGCTCCAGAATTTACTCCCTGCAATGTCCATGAACTCCAGTTTTAAAACTCCAACCCGTGAAGAGTAACTTTTTAAGAGAACAATGTGTAATACTCAAGAGAAATGAAAACACATATCCACAAGAAAAACCCTGACCATGAATACTAATAGCAAAATTATGATAATAACTAAAAAGTGGAAACAACCCAAATGCCCATTCACTAATGAATACATAAACAGAATGGGTCTGTCCATACAATAGAATATTCTTTGGCCATAAAAATGAATGAAGCACCAAGAGATGACGTATTTTTGTTTCTGAAGCCATTTGTTCCAGCAGCCATGGAAAATGAATGCAAGTGGTGACTGCTGATAGGTATGGAGTTTTTCTTTGGGGTGATGAAAATGTTCCAAAATCAATTATGGTGATGGTTGCATGACTCTAAATATGCCAAAAACCATTGAATTTGTACATTTTAAATAGGTGAATCATGCCGTATGTGAATTATGTCTCAGTAACGCTGTTACCAAAAGATTTAAAAAAGACAAGTGTCCCACAATATAGCCAGAATCTCATCAAGTCAACCCCCTGGCTTAGTCACCCTCACAGGCATCCTCTTCCTCTCAGGAGACCAAGCTGAGCCTGTCCATGGACCTTCACATCTCCCTCCCCCTCTGCCCTCCAACCTGGGGTTTCTGTCTTCACCTGCATCCATCCCAGGGCTTTGCACATGCTGTTCATGACCTGGAGTATTCTTCCTTCTCGCCCTGTGCCATTGCCCTCGTTACCTCTTAACCTCCTTTCAGATTTTAGCTCAACCATCAATCCCTTGAGAGCCTTCCTGGTCTCTGAGATACGTTCCAGCTCTTCTTGGAGGTGCTTTCATAGCACCCGAACCTCTTCTTTAGCTCTCATTTCACCCTTAGAATATAACATAAACTCATATGATTAATATCTGCCTCCCACACTGGGCAGTAATGTAAAAGCAAGGTCCCAGACTACTTCACTCACCTTTGCAGCCCCAGAAACTAGCACGTAGTAGGCTCTTTATTGTATTTCTTTAAGTGATGTAAAATTCACATAACATAAAACTAACCGTGTTAAAGTGAACAATTCAGTGGCATTTAGTACATTCATGGTGGTGTACAACCATCGCCTCTAGCTGGTCCTAAAATATTTTTATCATCCCAATAGGAAACTCCAGACCCTTTAAGAAGTCTCTCCTGCTTCTTCTTCCCCAACCCCAGTCCCTGGCAAAAAACAACCTGCTTTCTGTCTCTATGGACTTATCCATTCTGGACATTCCATATAAATGAAGTCATTCAATATGTGACATTTTTGTGTCTGGAGTTTTTGACTTAGTGTAATGTTTTCAAGGTTCTTCCGTGTTGTAGCTGCATCAGTATTTCATTCCTTTTTATGGCTGAATAATATTTCCTTGTCTGGATAGACCACATTTGGTTTATCCGTCCATCTACTGATGGACATTCGGCACTGTTTCTGCCTTCTGGTTCATGTGCTGTGCTGTGAACATGTGTGTACATGTATCTGTTTGAGTGCCTGTTTTCAATTCTTTGGGATATACACCTTGAAGCAGTAGCTCCGTGTTTAACTTTTTGATGAACCCTCATACTAGCACCTATGTGGTATTACACATAGCAGTGATACCATTTTATATGCTAACCACCAGTACACAAGAGTTCCCATTTCTCCACATCCCGCCAGACCCTGCTATTTTCTGTTGTGCCAATTTTTTATACTGCCCATTCTAGTAGCTATGAGGTGCTGTCTCATAGTTTTGACTTGCATTTCTCTAATGATTAGTGAAACTGAGTGTTTTTTCATATGTTCATTGGCCATTTGTATATCTTCTTTGGAGAAATGTTGATTCCAGTCTTTTGCCTACATTTGAATTTTGTGGTTGAGTTTTAGGTGTTCCCTACATGTTCTGGGTAGTAGATCCTTATCAGATGTATGATTTGCTGAATATTTTTATTCCATTCTGTAGGTTGTCTTTTCACTTTCTTTATCATGTCCACTTCATCGTATTTTTAACAAACTAAATTAACAAGTCCAGTGGCACGCATAGGTGACATTTTTGGACAAAACATTCAAGGGCTCCCATATTTCACTGGATACCAGTGGGTCAGGAGTCCGTCTGCTGATTGGCTGCAGTTTTCAGTTCCATCCAAGCATCAGGCCACATGGCGCTGTCATCGCTGCAGAATCACTTATGAATAATGGATGTCTTCATATAGGAAGGGTTAAACAACCTCTGTCCTCCTGTGTCCACTGACCAAGTCCCCTTCATGATTTATGGATGACCACATTAAAGGAAGAAGAGAGGAAGAGGAAAAGACCAAGTTTCCCAGCACAGCCTTTTCAGAACCCCCATGTCACACCTCAGTGCCAATTAACATTTACTTGAATTCTTGGTTCCCTCCCCAGCAGCTGTTGGGTCCAGCTCTCTGGAAATGTCTGAGATATAAATGCTCAGACCTGCACACTGACATTTAAAGAGCCAACAAAAGGTGTGCATTCTTTATTTAGCACCTTCTTTCTATTGCAGTGTGAGGTCCTCCCAGATGCCCCTATTGGAGTTACTAATGGCCATCATATCTTGGTTCGGGGAATGGTTGCCTGCATTTAAGCAAAGCCTGAGACTCGTGGGTTTGCACTGCTTCCCAGAGGGCTGAGGAGGCGAAAGGGGTAGGAAAGCCACATCCATCACCCAGGGTCATGTACCTTGTGATACATCCCCCGCAAAATTACATAGATGGATCCAAAAGCCCTGAATCATTGTATTTTGCTCTGATAATAAAACTTAGTCTTTTATGATAATACGTGTTTATTGTGAAAAGAAATGAGAAAATTAGGAAAGGACACAAAGGATAAAGTAAAATTTGCATAACCATATCATCCAGAGATAATTGCTGTTAATATCTTGCTGTATATAATTCTCCTCCTCTGTTTATGTATTGTGATACATAAATACCTTTTTAACAAAAATGAGAGCTCACTGTTCATACAGTTTTGTAACCTGCTTTTTCTTCTCAACAGTATAACAGAAACATTTTCCATGTCATTAAATATTCTCCTAGTAAGCATTTATTTTTAATGTGGGTGCCTCTGGCTTAAACAGCAGCAATCTCCAGTGCTGGAAAGAGCCATGCTTGGTGGATTTGAATACATTTTTCTGCTTAGAGTATCATGAGTTTGTTTAAATGGTACCTCTGTGAAAATATAGCACTGGTTAGCCATTCCTGGAGGGGGAATAGTGTCTAGCCATTCTTGACTTGCTCAAACCCTATAAAATTAACCATTTCTCACAGCCATGGGCTACTTTTCTGGATGGGAAAATTTGCTGGGACTTAGGGTTCCAGGGCACAGACCAGGCAGTGAGTCACTGGCTGATTTGTAACTCTGTTAAGGGGACAGGGCTGGTTAAAATTTAAAAAACCATGGAAGGTCCCAGGCTGAAATATGCTACAGGGAAGCAGACAAATATGAGAGACACACAAATGTCATGAGTGTTCAAAAGCAGAAGTCACATTCCACAGCAGGCAAGAGGGGAGGAGGAGCCCCTGCTGAACCTTCAAGGAGAGGTCCAGTTTGGAGAGGTAGAAGGGGCAGTCAACATTCCTTCAGTCATTGTCTCTATGGGTGTTTAATGAGTATCTGTTAATACTGTATGCCTAGCAGTGCCCTTGGTGTCAGGAATATGGCAATGAAAATACTTAGATGGTCTCCAACTTCAAACACCTTACAGATTGGCACAATTCAGAGCAATGGGCAGCACAATAGGAGAGACTACTGGATACAGTTGCATTAATAACTACTCAGTAAATGTTTCAGGTGAACAATAGTCCTCACGACAATGCTGTCAGGCAGATTCTGTTATTCTCCCTATTTGCAAACTGAGGCTTAGTGAGGTTAACGTGCCTTCAGTCTCAAGTGCAGGTAGTTGGTAACAGAGTCAGTCTTCAAATCCTTTCCACTTATTGAGTGTTTGGTCCATGATATGAAAAGCATTTTGCACATTTCCTCTTATTTAATCCTTCTGACAACCTTGTGAAGTAGACGATAAAATTCCCATGTTTAAAGAGAATATCATAAAGACAGAGAAAGTTGTCAGGTGCCCAGGTCCACAGTAAGAAGTGGAGCAGGGCTGTACCTGTGATATATGGCCTGAAGACAGCTCCATGCCCACAATACCTCACTGTTACCACCTCAGCAAGGCAGAGATCCTGGCTCGTCTAGGGGAGAGTGAATCACCCCGAGAGAGCACTTCTAAGGCTGACTTCCAACACTATCATTGTGTTAGTTTGTTCTCATGTTGCTATAAAGAAATATCTGAGACTGAGTAATTTATAAAGAAAAGACGTTTACTTGGCTCACAGTTCTGCAGGCTGTACAGGAAGTATGGCTGGGGAGGCCTCAGGAAACTTACAATCATGGCAGAAGGCAAAGGGGAAGCAGGTATGTCTTACATGGCTGAAGAAGGAGGGAGAGAGAGAAGGAGGAGGCACTGCACACTTTTAATCTTTTTTTATTATACTTTAAGTTCTCGGGTACATGTACAGAACATGTAGGTTTGATACATAGGTATACATGTGCCATGGTGGTTTGCTGCACCCATCAATCTGTCATCTATATTAGGTATTTCTCCTAATGCTGTTCTTCCCCCAGCCCCCTACCCCCCTACCAGGCCCCAGTGTGTGCTCTTCCCCTCCCTGTGTCCATGTGTTCTCATTGTTCAACTCCCACTTATGGTGTTTGGTTTTCTGTTCTTGTGTTAGTTTGCTGAGAATGATGGTTTCCAGTTCCATCCATGTCCCTGCAAAGGACATTAACTCATCCTTTTTTATGGCTGCATAGTATTCCATGGTGTGTATGTGCCACATTTTCTTTATCCAGTCTACCATTGATGGGTATTTGGGTTGGTTCCAAGTCTTTGCTATTGGGCACTACATGCTTTTAAACAACCAGATCTCATAAAACCTCGCAATCATGAGACCAGCAAGGGGGAAATCCACCCGCTTGATCCAGTCACCGCCCACCAGGTCCCTCCTCCCACACTGGGGATTACAATTTGACATGAGATTTGGGTGGTGACACAAATCCAAACCATACTAATCATTTATTTTATTTACAAGTATTTATTCAGCAGCTGTCATCCCAGGAGCTGTACTGATATGAATGGAGTCACAGCCCTTGATATGCTCACAGGCTACAGGGAGCTACATGTGCCATTATGATAAGTCAGATACTGTGTTAAATGCAGGCATGAATATGTCACAGTGTTGGGGCAGAAAAGTGGATGCCTAGATAGACAGGGACAAATTAGGGCAGGCTTCACAGGGGAGTGACATTTGAAACTATGAGTATGTGCTTACCTGGGGGACACCTGAATGGAGGTTTTCCCAGGCAAAGGGAATGGTGTTTGCAAAGGCCCAGAAGTAGAGATACCATGGCATGTTTGGCTAAACCATGGCCAGGGATTAAGTACGGCTGATAGATAATGGGTGAGGGGAGGAGTGGGAGGAAATGCAGGCAGAGGGGAACAGATCTCCAAGGGCCTACAGTGCTTTCCACAGAGTTTAAACGGTATCCTGGTAGCAGTAGGGAGTCGTGGGAGGAGGTAGAGAAGTATAGCAGAGTGATCAGCATTGAGTGTCAGAAGATCATTTTAAGGAATATGAGCTTGAGGTGGTACTATGGGACTCAGGGAGACCAGGGGGACTATTTTTTGTGGCCTGACGTATGGGAGAGAAAGTGAAAATAGAAAGAAGACAGATGTTAACAAATTAAGGAGGTAAAATTGATCAACTTGGCAGTTAATAAAATTGGTCCAGGAAGGTCCAAAATCTAAGATCAAGGCAACTCAGCACCAGTTTTCATTTCTGTTCATTATTTCTCTCCCTCCCTCTCTCTCTCTCTCTCTCTCTCTCTCTCTCTCAAAAAACAGGGTCTCACTCTGCCACCCAGGCTATAGTGCAGTGGTGCAGTCTCAGCTTACTGCAGCCTCAAACTCCCAGGCTCAAGCGATCCTCCCACCTCAGCCTCCCAAGTAGCTGAGACTACGGGTGTACACTACCATGCCTTGGCTTATTTTTATATTTCTTTATAGAGACAGGGTTTTGCTGTATTGCTCACGTTGGTCTTGAACTCCTGAGCTCAAATGATCTGCCCACCTCGGCCTCCCAAAGTGCTGGTTTTACAGGTGTACGTCACCACACCCAGCCTGTTCATTTCTAATAAGTCCATTATTTTGCTTGTTTCATTTGTTCTTATTAAAGTTTCCATGCTGTTGGAGTTAATTGTAAGTAGAAAGTTAGGAACGGCCAAATGTTTGGTTGGTTGCTGAGCAGAAGAGCAATACTTAGCATCTTTGTTACATAACAGATCTCTATTTGTGGGAGTTAATATTTATAAAAGAAAGAAAGATGGGAGTCCAGGCATCCTTAGATGGTGCCATTTATTCTGTTTATTTTTAAAAAGCTTTTATGGTGTTAAAATCCTAGCCTTTGGTTTTGCATCTATAATGAAACTTGGGCAGATTGCATTTCAGCTGGCATGGTAGGAAATGTGCTTTTTATTCACTTTGAAATAATGAAGATCTTTTGTCTTTTACAGAAATCATTACTACGTTTGTTCATTGATCCAACCAATGCGTGTGGGCATTTGGGAAGTGGGTATTGTCTCTGCCCCTCTGAAGCTGACAGTTGAGTCATTTATCCCTGAGTACACCCTCAGTATTTACCCCTGTTTTAAGCAGGTATTCTTCCTTGAAATTTATAGAATGTAAGAAATCAGTCATCAAGAACCAGGAGTGATTTTCAGTGGTTATTTAATATTTCAGACTTCAATATTCATCCCACATGCTCCTGCCTCAAGGCTTGAGCTTGCTACCTCCTTTGTCTGAAGGGTTCTTCTCCAAAACATCCACATCTTCTCCTTACCCCTTTCACAGCTTTATTCAAGTGCAACCGTCTCAGGCCACCCTATTTAAAACCGAGCCTCGGCCAGGCACGGTGGCTCACACCTGTAATTCCAGCACTTTGGGAGGCTAAGGCGGTGGATTGAGTCTAGGAGTTGGAGACGAGCCTGGGCAACATGGTGAAATTCCATCTCTCCAAAAAAAAAAAAAAAAATACAAAAATTAGGCAGGTGTGGGGGCATGCACCTGTAATCCCAGCTACTAGGGAGGCTAAGGTGGGAGGATTGCTTGAGCCCAGGAATTCGAGGCTGCAGTAAGCCAAAATCATGCCATTGCACTCCAGCCTGGGTAACAGAGCAAGACCCTATCTCAATAAATAAATAAATAAATAAAAGAAAACTAAGCCGCCACCCTAGAACTCTCCATGTCCCCTTTTATTTCATTTCTCCCTTAGCGCATTCCACTATTGATCTTGTTTGCAATCAGTCTGCTCATCCAGAATGCAGGCTCCAGGAAGAGGGAATCTGTGTGACCTTGTCTATGGCCTTATCCATGCTGGCTAAGAGAACACCTGGTCCTGGGTGGGTGGATGTTTGTGGAATGGATAGATGAACCCTCTCTGAGCCTCGAGTTTCTCTCCTGAAGACAGGGTTGTCGGCGATGGGGAGAGCGGGTTAGTAGGGTGTGGGGGAAAGAGCAGCAGGGTTCCAGGATGCTTGGCTCTGTGGGGGCTGCTCCCAGCATTTTAGGCTGACCAGACTGCTTCTGCAGGGCAGTGCTGAGCTGAAGTTGGTCTTGATTTACGCAGATGTTTCTGGCTTACGCAACGCTTGGCTTAGGATTCTTTATCCATCAGGCCCATAAAACAACTTAAAGGAACAAAAAATATCCATGTTTTAATGGTCTAGACTAAGTGCTAGAAGCGTCCCTTTGGAGAGGTTTTTGTTTGTTTTGAGGAGATTTTTTGTTTGTATAAACACTGCCTTTCAAAATTTAAGGTACTGCCTTATGGAAATCCCACGTTTCTAGTCAGAAAAGAAAAGTAAAACATGTAGAGAAGGCAAAACAGTCATCCCATGGAAGGATAAATGGATCCTTCCCGGCCCACCCTCTCTTCTGAGGCTGATGCCCGTAAAGGTTGTCAGGACACACAGGAGCCTGGGCAGTGGGGTCTCTCAGGAGGGGAGACAGTCACTTCCCAGCCATGGGACATTTACCCCGACCACTGCCAAGAGCCACGAATAACATAAAACCATGTGCTGACGCCAGTGGCAATGGAACTCAGAGTTGACAGAACTCCCTGAAGACTGAGCTCTCTTGAAAACATAAAATTGCTGAAGACCCTAACCAGACTCCAACCATGCTGGCCCAGTTGGACATTCAGCCTGAACTCTTAAGTGTAAGACATGTGTTCCATCCGCAGAGCATAATGGCCGTTGGTGGAGTTTGCATTTAACCACGTGCATTCATTTCCCAGGGCTCCTGAAGCAAATCACCACCCACCAGAGGGCAAACAACAACTGAAATTTATTCAGTTTATTTACAGTCCTAGAGGCCCGAATTCCAAAATCAAAGCATTGGTAGGGCCTTTGTCTCTCTGATGGCCACAGGGAAGATCCTTCCTACTTCTGCCAGCATCTGGAGGTCCCAGTTCCTTGGTTTCTGGCTGCAAAGCTCCAGCCTCTGCTTCTACCTTGAGGGGCCTTTCTCCCTGTGTCTCCATCTTCTCCTCTTCAGTCTCCTTTAAGGACACTTGTAGATCTAGGGCACACCCAGCTAATCCAAAATGATCTCATCTCCAGACCTTTAACTTAATTATATTTGCAGAGACTCATTTTTCCAAATAAAGTCACGATCGCCAGTACTGGTTGTTAGGAGCTGGGCATATATTTTGGGTGACCACCATTCAACACACACTAACCCACGGAGATAACACTCATTTCACTTTGAGGAGCTACCATTCTTAGTTGCTTTGATTTTAAAAGCGCATATTTCTGTCCAGGATTTATTGAGCATCTATCCTGTGGTTTTGACTGTAATGGCTTCCACTTGCTGGTTTTATTCTGTGCACCAGGTCACAGGATCAGTGATGCATAGGGATCATCCCATTTTATCCTCACAATAGTGATGGAGGGAAGATGAGATTGCTTTATTTTGCAGAACCCGGGGCATGTGGGCATCAGAGAGTCTGATTTGTCCATGGTCACGCAGCTCTTTAAAAGCAGAGCTGAGACCAGGCGCAGTGGCTCATGCCTGTAATCTCAGCACTGTGGGAGGCTGAGGTGGGCAGATCAGCTGAGGTCAGGAGTTTGGGACCCGCCTGGCCAACATGGTGAAACCCCGTCTCTACTAAAAACGCAAAAATTAGTCAAACATGGTGGCAGGCACCGGTAATCCCAGCTACTCGGGAGTCTGAGGCAGGAGAATCGCTTGAATCTGGGAGGCAGAGGTTGTGGTGAGCTGAGATCATGCCATTGCACCCCAGCCTGGGCAGCAAGAGCAAAACTTCATCTCAAAAAAAAAAAAAAAAATGCAGAGCTAAGCCCTGGAAGAGTGGCTCATGCTTGTAATCCCAGCACTTTCGGAGGCCAAGGTGGGTGGATCACCTGAGGTCACAAGGTTGGGACCAGCCTGGATTGGCCAGGTGTGGTGGCACGTGCCTGTAATCCCAGCTTCTGGGGAAGCCGAGTCAGGAGGATCACTCACTAGAGCCTGGGAGGGAAAGGTAGGTGCAGTGAGCTGAGATTGCACCACTGCACTTCAGCCTGCGTGACAGAGCAAGACTCCATCTCAATCAATCAGTCAATCAATCAATAAACAAAAGTAAAAAAATAAAAGCAGATCTGGGATTGGTCTCCTTATTTTGGCTTTAAAGTCCATGCCGTTTTCACCATGTCATAAACAAGCAGAAGCAAATAGTTAAAGCACGGGTTCTGTGTCCAGGCACCTCATAGCAGAGTGGAAGGACAGAGAACTCTCTATGGTTTATTGGGACACGATGTGATATGTGCTACAAGGGAACTGTGTAAAGAGCTCTGTAATCTTTCCACCCTGGAAATTTCAGTAAAGGCTTTAAAGAAAAAGTGACACCTGAGGCGGTCACTTGAGAACAGCAGGACTCGGCTGCATCTGAATGTAGAGGATTGCATTCTTGGCAAAGGGAACGCATCTGCCGAGAAATGCAAAAGTGAATGGACCACGTGCCTGATCCCGTGAGAGCGTCCAGGGGCTTCCATAGGAGGTAGTCCTAGGATGCTGAGACACCATATTAGGCTATTCTTGCATTACTACAAAGAAATACCTGAGACTGGATCATTGATAAAGAAAGCAGGTTTAATTGGCCCACGGTTCTGCAGGCTATACAGGAAGCATCGTGCTGGGCATCCATTCTGCTTCTGATGAGGCCTCAGAAAGCTTATAGTTGTGGCGGAGGGCAAAGTGGGAGTGGGCACGTCTCATGGCGAAAACAGGAGCAAGAGGTTCCGGGAGGTGCCAAATTGAAACAATCAGGTCGTGTGAGAACTCACTTTCTATCACCAAGGCGGCACCAAGCCATGAAAACTCTGCCCCAGGATCCAGACACCTCCCAGCAGGCACCACCTCCAATACTGGGGATTGCAATTCAGCGTGAGATTTGGTAGGGACAAATATCCAAACTATATCAGATGCCCCGGAGCCCGGACTTTGGCATGGAGGGTCAGTCTGAGAAATCTTGCACTGGTCTCTGGTTGCTTCCTGTGTGCCATACACTAAGCTGGTGTGGGTGGCCTTCCCTTCCTCAACAGCATGATGCTAGTAACCTGGGACCTCTTTCCACCTTCCTGCACTCCTCTATAACCACTTCCCAGATCACTCCAAATTTACATTCTCCTCATCTCAGGATCTGGCAAAGTGAGACACAACAGTAACCCAAACTAAGGCAAGCGCATTGGGGATAAGGAGGATGGAGTCATGTGAGAGTCCCTTTCCAGAGGGGAATCAGCCAGACTGTGTGCAGTGGGGGTGGGAGAGGAGGCTCGACATGAGGGACTCCCAGTTTGGATGCCTGAGCACGGGGTGACCAGGCATCTACCAGCAAAAGGAAGGACTGTGTTTGGTTGGAGGAGCTGCTGAGCTTGCTTTGGGCCGTGCTGTGTTTGCAGTGCTCATGACACATTCAGCTGGAAATGTCAAACACGCAGTTAGAAGTGTAGATCTGGGAATTAGGAGACAGGTGGTCATTGAAGCTGTCAGAGTCTACAGGGGTGGGTGGAACCAATGCTGAGGAATAAGCAGGGTCTCCAAGAAGAGGGCTGACCCTTGCAGACTTGGTGGAGATTGCTTGAAGAGCTGCCATGAGTGGCAACCTACTAATAACAAAAAGTTATCATTCTCCCAAGCCCAGCCTCTACAGGGCTAGTGGAAGAGCTGGGAAATCGGCTCCCAGGTGGAATCTTTGGACTAGTACTGATAGGGGAGTTGGCTACTGGGTAGGTGAAGAATAGTATTGTGTATGCTCCAGGGCATAGCAATTGAGAGTGTGGGCTACAGACCCAAGAGGATGGGTTCCTATCCCAGTGCCACCACATAGGAGCTGTGTGTCCCGGGACAAAAGAATCCTCACCTGCACAGTGAATACGGCCACCATAGCAACTTCGCGGGGGTATCATGAAGACCCAGGTAACCACCACGAGGGTTGAATACCATTTCCAACATGTAGTAAGTGCTCAGTGCACAGTCATGATTATTATAATGGCAACGTGTCTGGGTGGAGCCCAGGTGAACTGGCAAGCGATGACTCCTTGTGGACTGGAGCAGGAAGGTCCGCAACTTGGGGCCAGAGCCATGAGGGAGCGTGATGCACAGAGGTGTGTTGGCACCCACGGCTGAGGCTTTTCCTCGCACCGGGACAAGGTGCTGAGGCACTGGGATTTCCTCCCAGAGGGAGGGCAAGTGAGTCCAGTTCCCCTCCACTTTGAAAAGGGCTCTGGAGGAGGGGCAGAGGAAAGGCAGAGATTTTATTGTTTCCAGTTTATTGTTATTTTTTTAAATAAATGAAAAGGAGCCCTCCAAGGGCATGTTTATGGGTCTTATTATTTGCGAAGAAAAAACACACTTGTCTTTATCAACATCCTGTATGTCTGTGAGGCTGAGCTGAGAAGGGCGAGACCAAATGTTAAGTCGTAACATTTGACTTCTTGTTCCTTGCTCTGCTAACGTTCCAGGCTGTTAATAGGCTTAGCCCTTGTCAGCGGAGCCAATACAATTTCAAGAACAAAATGAATGATGGCGCCCAGATCAGAAAAGCACTGCCTCATGAGAACAGGTCAGGGCAGTCCGTTAGGCATCTTGTGCAAATAATGCCGAAGAAAGGGGGTCACAGAAGCTGACTGTACCAGGCATGAAATCACCAGGGCAGCCTTCCAGAATAATCCATGGCCGGGTTATTCTCACTGCCTTTTCTCCCTGGTCTGCGAATTCGCTTTTGGACAATAGCTGCGGTGTAATTGGAATCCATCTTGTGTGATTTTTTTCCCTCAGATGATTTAGAATTAGTTCAATTTATTTTCAAAAAGTATAACCCAATGACAGCAGAAAGGCCGTGTCTCGAATTGCTTTCCTGTCCATGGCTAGAGTGGGTGGGTGTCATTTGCTGATTTATTGCTCTCTCAGTGGGCTTCTTTTGTTTCCAAAGCTACCTGGAATTAGGGCCAGCCATAGAACTCTAAACCAAAGTCAGCTTCGCATAAAAATGCATTTGACTTAAGAGACCACGGATAATGCTGATTAAAAGTAACCCTGCGTGGCAAAATTTGATTAACAGATCACATCTGAATGGGAAGAGGTTCTAGGGACTGGAGGACGAATCAGGCTCACCGAAGGCAACTTTGATTGCAGTTTTCTACAGGGAGGATGCAGTTCTGATTAAATGACTGAAATTAGTAGGCAGGGACCATTACCATGCAAAGGACTGACGTTAGGCAAAGGTCATAAAGCTGGAATGGCTGCAAGTCATAGATGTTTAAAATCTAATTTTAGAAGCATCCTTCAACCCTTGGTGGGCTCCTGTGCCTCTGTCACTGGGAGTCAGTAATTGAATTTTCTGGACGTTTTGACCAGTATGTAACTTTGTGGAGCTGATTACACAGCAGAACGCAATTTTTAGTCTGACCTTAAAAGCATTACCTTCTGCTGTGTGATTAGAAAACATACAGAGAGTGCCGCCCTTCTAACTGCGCTTGATTTGGGGAAGAAAAAAGAAAAAGAAATACCTTGCTATTTCATGTAACCTGGTAAGATTCATTTAGATTCTACGCAGATCATTTAATAACAGATTTTGTAAAATCTTAACATACGGAGCTACCGTAAAACGTATTATCTTTTATTACCCATACAGAGAATGACATTTTAGATGGTAATAAATTGAAACCCAAGGAAAGCTATTTGCTTTCGGAGACTGCTCAGCGAATGACAGGAAGAGTAGTTTCCCAGTTTTACACCGTAGCAAATACGGCCCCCCAGGGTCATTGGAGACAGCCCCCAGCTGGCTTTGTTGAGATTTATCTGAGCAACATTCTCTTGTCCCTCTTTTTCTTGAAAGGTCATTTCCATCCAAACCTCACCACTTGAGGATCCAGTTTTCCTACCATAATGTCCCTTTTTCCATCCCATGCACTTGGAGATGTGTGGCTGGCCTAGGGCTGCGCCTTTGACTGGGACCAGCCAGTGGGGCATCTGCCTCCAGGTAGAAAAGAGCCCAATCCGTCAGCTCCAGAGCACCCAAAGCCTCCCTCTGCATGGGCTACTCTCTGAAGAAGGATCTTCCCTTCACAGGCTTGGGCAGCCAAAGCCTCATCACCCTGCCACGCCCTGCAAAACCAGGCTGTCTAGAGACGGATTCAGCCTGTCTTACGTTGTCCATGCCTGCCTTTGGACCTGTAACAGCTGCGGCCTGTAATAGCAAACCTGAGGCCAAGTTTGCTGTGTGTTGATCAACATAACCACTTCTTGATTTATTCATTCACTGAACATTTACTGAGAGTGCCTGATGGTGAACTAGTTTGTATGATTTTTCCCCTAGTAATTTAGAATAAGTTCAACTTGTTTCCAAGGACTAAAACCCGATGACCACATACAGGCAGTATCTTGGCACCTCCGTGTCTCAGGGGGCAATGCATTAGGGATATGGCAGGACTAAGTCAGAGACAGAATCCTTGCCCTCACCAAGGGATGTAATAAATACTTAGAAAGTGACTGACACATTGGAAATCATAGGCATGGAAGAGAAGCTTCTCCAGTATTTGATATTTACCACGTTGTAGATGGGAGGACATTCATCTTCCTAGTAGACAGATTTTGCAGGAAAAGGTCTGGTTGACATCACACTTCAAAGGATTGAAATGGAAATATTTTCCAGAGAAATGACAGAGGATGCTATCCTGGGAAGGCGGGCCCCCTGTGAAGCTGGCAGCTGGGCGTGGAATGAGGTGCAGCTGGTGAGGCCACGCACCACCTGGAGCCAGGAGGCTGCTGGGCCTCTCAGCCTTCCAGGAAGCTCAGAGGTCACCCTCCAGAGGAGGTGTATTCATTTCCTGTGGCTTCTGTAACAAATGACCACAAAATCGGTGGCAGACAGTATCAGAATATATTATCCTGCAGGTCTAGAAGTCAGAGGTCCAAAATGAGTCTCGCTGAGCTAAAATGGAGGTGTCAGCACGTCTGGATTTTTTGTGACGGCTCCAGGGGAGAATCCATTTTCCTGCTCTTTCCGTCTTCCAGAGACAACTGGCATTCCTTGGCTCATGGCCTCTTCCTCTGTTTCAAGAAGCACTGCCTCTGACTCTGTGTCTTAGGCACCTGCTGTAAAAAGCTGAGAAAACAAAAGCTAATATGGCAAACAGTAGGTTGTGAAAATACAGAAAGCATAGAGAAAAAACATCTTAATTACATTTTATTTTACTTCAAAGTTAGATCTTCCTTGTCTGAATCCAGATTAGCCTGTTCAGTTCAGCTCCTAACCAGCCATGTGCTCTTGGGATTCCCTCTGTTTCCTCTCACTCTGAGTTCCTTGAAGGTAGGGCAGGACTAGAAGGCCTCTAAGATACTTTCAAGAACTTGTGTCTCTCCAGCCCACAGGCACACTGTTCGCCCTGTCTCATCCTGACACCTCCACTCTTATTCCCAGGCTCTTCTTCCTTCTCTGAATTCTCTCCCCTCACACCCTTCCTTCAAAGCCCGGCTAGTCTTACGTTAACCTGAAGTCACTGAAAAGCCACCACGAAAGCACTCCCAGTGAGCACAGAACCAACTTAGCACAAGCTCCCTGCTGCCCTGGGGAGCCACTTATGTATCTTTTATCTTCACCCAAGCTGTGACTTCCTTGAAGGTCCAGAGCATGCTTTTTCTTGTCCCTTTTGTATCCAGAACAGAACCAGAATCAGCCTTCCTTTCCTATTCAATGACTACATTTCAGAGAGTTTTAGGATTAATGGTTTCCCACCTTCTTCCATAGAATTTGACTTTCAGTCCAAGACCCCATCTCTAATTCTATGATAGGATATTCCCTTCTGAGGAAGCACTCCTTAATCTCTTCCAGCCTCCACCTTTCCACCTATAATGTCTAGATCAATTGGCCTCGCCTTCGTAATTCCACAGAACTCTGTGCTTACCCCCATCTCACTGTGCTGAAATCTGGGTGTTGGTCTCTCCCATGGGACTTGATTCCTGATTCCTGTTATTCACATCATCCAGCACAATCCCTACTACACAGTAAGCGCTCAATCAATGTTTGATGAATTAAATAAGCTCCATAGAGCTTTCCTGAGCACCCCACATTCTGACCTCCTTCACGTAGAGACCTTAATTGGTGACAAGACCATTCTGATAACACTCATCTCATCTGACCTTACAGACTTGCTTTTTGTTCATCTCTCTGGACCAGAAATGCACCAAAAGCAGGCTCTGTGTCATTCATCACGTCCCAGCAGTTACTTGAGCCTAGTAGACACTAAATAAATGTTTCAGTGGACTGGCACTGAATGTCAAGTATTTGCCACCTTGAGCCTATGGAGATGCCTTTTCCAGGTATGCTAGGAATGCATTGGCGGTTTATTTACTGTAACTCATCAGGAGTAGCAGAAGATGCACACGTTGCCTGGAAATGTTTTATTTGATTTTGGTGTCCCTCAACCTCAAATCTATCATTTAGGTGATTCCAGCCGCATATGTCTAAGAGACAGTGTTTATTTCCCCTGCTGCTCCTCCACCCCTGCCAGCTTTGTCGCAGGCAATAAATCTGGGGAAATGAGTGTTGCCTTCTCCTTGCCCACCAGGCCCCAGCAAGGAATGGGGAAAAAAAAAAAAAAAAAACAGCAGGCGACAGCCAAGAACGTGAATGTTCACGTGCATACCGAGAGGCAAGGTGAAAAGACGTCTAAAGACAAACACAAGTCAAACCAGGCTCACCCTCCTGCCTGGGAAGACGGAAGAACACCACTCGACCTCTGCAGTGGGAATAAGGCACATTTTATGAGGATGTGTAAGTGGTTCCTGCTGGATTTATGGACTACCTATTCCCAGTGTTATGTGGCCAGAGTGGTTAAATCAAACTCCAGACAGACAACAGCTCGTTCTGCTTCAGATAGTGTTTTCACCAATCTGTTGCAATATTTATAGACCAGGTGTCAGGTGCAGCCAGGCTGGGGAAGAATGTGGTCCCTGTTTAGGCTCCATATTGCAAGGACACTTGGGATCTCCAGATGATCAGGGCAAAGCTAAAGAGGAAATGAATGAATGAATTCCATTCCATCTTTGCTATGTAGACCATGTTAATGGTTTCTCATTATTGATACCTTAAATATTAGGCTACAAAGGGATTTGTTGACAAAATGCCTTTTTACTCCTTTCCTTGACTCCTAAAGCAGAATGTGTGGGCCAGAGCCCATTTTCACTGGCTCACATTGGCCAACTGGTGTCTCTGTTTCCGACTAAGTGCTTTGGGAGTGAAATCATGTGCGTAGCTTGAAATCAGCCACGGTAGGAGTAGCTAAACCTCCAAAACCGAAAACAGTACAAATCTGGAGAATCTATTCTTAAACAGTTACAGGTATACAACTCTTCATTATTTTTTATATTATATATAATTTTATATTTATATATTAGTATATAAACATCAGTATATAAGACATGTTATATAATTGTTATGTGATGGTTGTAATCAAGACTGTGCAATAATATATAATCATATTTACGTAATAATGGGCAAATTATGTCTTATGTAATATGACTAATTGTTACATAGCTATGATGTCCCAGGCAGTGAATTAGTAGCTGAGAGATAAAACTCTAAACAAGGCCCCTGATCTCAAGAAGCTCAGATTGTCAAGATAGCCACCAAATAAGTAACCAATAAGCAAGCACTGTGGTGCTGGGGAACATAGTACTCAACGTCTTTTGCTGCATTAAAAATTATCTCAAAAGTTAGTGACTTGATACAAGACACTTTCTCTGCTCAGGAATCTGGGCATTTCTTAGCTATATTCTCTGCCTGATGAGCACTCACAGAGCTACAACCAACGTGTTCAGAATCTGCTGTCTCGTTGGAAGATTTGTCTAAGGAAGGCTCCACTTCCAGGTTCACTCAGTGGCTGTTGGCAGCATCGTTGGCAGTTGCTTTTGGCTCTCCCTGAAGGCCACCCTTAGTTTTTTGCTACATCTTCAAAAGACTTCCCAAGGATTTACTAAATAATAGCAGTAGCATCTCTTGAGCATTTATGTATGCCAGGCTCTGTATGCAGCGCTTTACCCCTTTTAAGTCTCACTTATTCTGTAAGAACTTTTCTCCCCCACTTTATGGATGACGAAATGGAGGCAATGAGAACATAAGTCACTTGGCTGGGATCACTCAGCTAATGAGTCATGGAGCCAGGGTAGTAACAATTGATCACATATTGATTGCCTCCTTAAATGTCAAATGTCCTGTTGTGCACGAAGGTTCCTGCCTTCATGGAGCTTCTGTGCTGTGAATAATGACCATCAGTGAAGGAGCAGGAAGTCGCCTGGAGCAAGAAGTAGAGGTGAAAAGTTCAAAATGGAACAAGTGGGATATGGTGGAAAGAAATTCAGTCTGGACAAACTGGTAGGAGGGACATAGAGTGAAGTTCAAGATGAGGCAAGAGAGAGATGGGGAACTGTGCGGGTTAATAGGAAAACCATTTTCCATGTCACATCTATTCGCTGATTTCCCCCCACAGCTGCCATTATGCTTGTTATTAGTGATAAATGTTCCATTAAATGTATACTTATATGGAAGTCATCGTAGCTGTGTAAATATTGAGGGTCCGGTGATTGATTAAGTGCCAGATTTAGTGACATGGCTTGATTCTTTTCTCAAGATGAAATGTTTGGTTTTCAAATCAGTGTGGTCAGTGAACCTGGCCTGTGTCTGCGGAGATTCACTGGAGTCTTTTTCTAGCAGACATACCATCCTGCTTTGGTTTCTAGGATATATATTCTCTGGTAGCTGGTTGACACCCAGGAGGAGATAGCAAATGCAATAGAAATGCATGACTGCAGAACTCGAACAAGGAGAGCAGCTTGACTCTCCTAGATATGTCTTACAGATCAGATAGCTTCAAATAAAATCAGAGGAGCCAATTTAATTTTTCCAGTTTTGACACAGTGCATTTCTTCCTCAAAATAAAATTCTATCTCCTTGAGCTACAGTTCCCCAAAGTATAAGTCACTCCCTGCGAATAAATGACTTTGCTTTGGAAATGCCACTGATATGCTCAGACCTTTGAGATGTAATTTAGTTTGGGGAAACAGTAATATATCATGACTATCAATAATGAAAGTAAATCGCCCACCTTGTGTGCTGAGTACTGGCTAGGTGTTGTGGCCAAAGGCATGGTCCTTGCCCTTGAAAATTTTGTCATCTATTTAGGGAGATAGTAAATGGGCATTCAGAATAAAGCAGAATGGGAAACAGAGCCTTCATATTAGACAAGGTAAGCTAAGCACTGTCATAAACAGCCCTTAAACCTAAAAAATGGCTTATGTCGGGGCCAGGCATAGTGGCTTATGCCTCTAATCCCAGCACTTTGGGAGGCCAAGGTGGGCGGATCATCTGAGTTCAGGAGTTCTAGACCAACCTGAAGAACATGGAGAAACACTGTCTCTACTAAAAATACAAAATCAGCCAGGCATGGTAGCACATGCCTATAATCCCAGCTACTTGGGAGGTTGAGGCAGGAGAATCACTTGAACCCTGGAGGCGGAGGTTGTAGTGAGCCGTGATTGCACCATTGCACTCCATCCTGCCTGGCAACATGAGCAAAACTCCATCTCAAAAAAAAAAAAAAAAAAAAAAAAAGGCTTATGTCTTGCCAACTTCACAGTTTAAAGTAGGTGAGCAATGGGGCTTTGCTCCTTCCATAATTTGGAGATCCAGGTTCCTTCCTTTTGGGGAAATAGAAAGTGCGGAAGGTTACATGGGAGGCTTAAGGACCACACCAAGTACCTAACTTGTGCTCACATTCCTCTGACCGCAGTCAGCCACACGAGTCCATTTTACTACAGGGACATCTGGACTGCACAGTGTAGCCATATGCCCCCGGAATCCAAGGAAACAGGATTTGGTGAACACACAACATGGTTTTCACCACAAGTTCCTTTGCTTGCAGGCAACTGACATTCATTCTGGCTGGTTGTGGTACCTAAAAGAAGCTCTTGAGTATACACTTGAATAAGGTACAGAATCAAAGACAGCATTGAAGTCAGGGGCCAGCAAAGATCCCAGTCCTTAGCACCCACGCTGCTTCTTCCTGGTAGAGCAGCGCCTTTTGCAAAACTCAGCTCAAAAACTGTTTGGAGCTGAAGCTGATTACACTCATCTTTCCTCTGAGCCTTGAACCAGAGAAACACAGAATGAGGTGAGGCCCAGGGAGAATAAAACTTGATCTTGAGAATGGGGTTGACCTTGATAAGGGGACCCCCTTCTCACTGATCAGTTCAGTAACCTAATGACTGAAGGGGAAGCTGGACAAGTGAAGAGGCAGGGTGCCTTCCTCGTGGACAGAGAGAAGCACAAGGGTGGTAAGTTACATTCAAGGCAAAAATCCCTCTGTTAGTCCTAGGAGTTACATGGAGAAATCCACAAGGGTTTACCCTCCATTCTGTCTTTGTGACTCTCAGCCCCACATTTCCTGTTTTCAGAATCCAATTGTCCCAGCTTGAATTAGGGAGTTACCTGTGAATTGGTCAATTCTGGGTGAGGGAGAGAAGCATGATGCATAGCCACTGGGATCTTTTTCTCTGCATCAATGTTTCCTCCTGGAGAATGGGGCATCTGCGGGCTGGAGACCCAACCTAAGAAGAATCTCTTCCAGCAGAGTCACAAATGCAGAGTGGCCAGCGAGGATACAGAATTAAAAATATATGTGTATATTTCAAGTAAGAGTGGCTCTGAGAGCTAGAAAATTAGGGGGTGATTTTCTGGAAAAGGCTCCCAGGATCAGGAAGTAGGTCAGAGGCAAGCGGATGGTATTCTGATCATATAAGAGCAAAGGATTTCATGTGGCATTTTCTCTAATTTTTAAGTGCAAACTGGGTCTTTTGCATTCCAAAGGAGGTTTCTTTTATTATTCATTTTGGGGATTTTGTTACTGTTCTTCTTGTGAAAGCAATAATGTTCATTACAGAAAAATCCCCAAATCATAACAGGCCAGTGAAATTTTTATATTAAAATTGCTTTTAAAAATGAAAACCTGGGCAGGGCACGATGGCTCATACCTATAATACCAGTACTTGGGGAGCAGGAGATGGGAGGATCATTTGAGCCCAGGAGTTTAAGAGCAGCCTGGGCAATACAGGGAGACCCTGTCTCTAAAAAAATACAAAAAATAGCAAGGTGTGGTGGTGTACACCTGCGGTCCTAGCTACTTGGGATACTAAGTTGGGAGGATCCCTTAATCCTGGGAGGTCGACACTGCAGTGAGCTGTGATCATGTCACTGCATTCCAACCTGGGTGACAGAGCGAGACCCTGTCTCAAAAAAAAAAAAAAAAAAAAAAAGGTAGAAACTTGGAAGCAACCCAAATGTTTATCCATTAGGGATTGATTAGATAAATTATAGTGGATCTTTACAATGGACTATTATACAGCTATTAAAATGAGTAGTTCTGTAAGGCTGAGATTAAAGTTTTATGGTAAAACAAATTATAATTCTATGTAAACAGTATTACTTTGATGAAATATGTGTGTCTATAAATGTGTCTATTAAATATGTGGGTATTTAAAGTGTATCTGTGTGTGTGTCTACCTGTAGAGGAAAAAGGAGATAACTATCAGTATTTACCTCTCAGACGTGCGGTTGGGCAAGGGTGGAGGAGCGGTCTTTGAAATGACTCTATCATTTTTCTGTTGCTTACAGTAATTGGATATTACTTCAGCAGTAAAAATATTTTTGAGGTTAGCCTTAAGTTTGCCCAAAAATGTAGACTTTTGAAACCTCTTCCCAAACTTTGCAATTTATCTACTTAATAGTCTAATTGATTCTCTACTAGGTTAATTGATGTATTTTTCATTATAGCTGCAAAGTTTTATTTACTTCAGGAGATGGAAATTGACAAGTTCATTTTCTAAAATTATTTATAAAATTTGTTTAAGAGAGTTATGCCAACGTGTCCTTTGCTCGTGCTACATTCCACTGACCAAAATTTTGTAGAAACCCCCATCTCTACAAAAAATACAAGAATTAGCTGGACATGGTGGCGTGTGATTATTGTCCCAGCTACTCAGGAGGCTGAAGTGGAGGATCGCTTGAGCCAGGAAAGTCGAGGCTGCAGTGAACCATGATCACATCACTGCACTCCAGCCTGGTGACAGAGTGAGACCCTGTCTCAAAATAAATAAATGTTTTTTTTTAATAAAGAATTATGGTAACTTTCCCTGGGGAAAAAAAAGTTTCTGTTTAGGGGAAACTATTAAAAAAGAAAATAATGTATTCATAAAATGATTGGAATACTGTTTTGAAGAACCTATTTTGATGCTATTGTATGATGTGGTAGCTCTGTGCTTTCTCACTAATCAGATAATTGATCATAGTGTTATTACAATAGTTGCAGTATTAGTCGAAACTGCCTTGTTCCTACTTACTGAACATCTGAATCAAGTGTCTTAAGGAAAGCCAAAATGTATTAGCTCATAGAATTCACAAAATCTAAGGAGTAAATCCTGGCTTCAAGGATGACCATTAAGGGGCTCAAATGTTAAAACAACAAGAGCAACTAACTCCATCTCTGCCTCTTAGTCTGTGTTACTTCCTTCTCAGGTTGACTTTATGTGGTTACCAGTGGCTACCACTAGCTCCAGATTGATGCCCTAACCACTTCCAAGTTTAACAGAAAGAGAACTTCTCTTCCCTAAGAATTCTAAAAGAACTAAAGAACTATGTCCTGGAATTGAATTTCAGTCTTGGGGTGGACTAACTTAGGTTATGTGTTCATTGCATGGTGATGGGAATGGAAAGCCCTGATTGGCCAGGCCTGAACCACATGACCATCCCTAAATCGGGAGTGGGGTCAGCCCATCTGAACTCCACCTGTACTGAGGATGGGGAAGGAGTGATGTCCAGGGAAATGATAGCATAGGTTCCAGAAGCAGTGGGAGAAGATATAGGACAGCAAAGCAGCAGACGCCCGCTATAGTTAGTGCTTGAGGCAGTCCTGTAGCAGGTCCCCACAGCAGTATGTACTGCAAGTTGGAGAAGCATGAATGCTATGAATGAGGACTTTATCTCCTTGGCATGTCACTGTCATAGAGCCACCCTGGTCTCCCAGTTTGCTTCCCTTGGCAATGTCAGGAGCTGTCCTTTAGAGACCAGCCCTGTCTGAGATCAAAAACTAAACATTCTCATAGGAGTGGTGAAAAAGTAACATCCTCTTGGATAAAAATATTGAAATATAAATAAAAAGCCTTAAAACATTCATATTCTTTATCCTAGTAGTTCCACTTCTTGGGATCTATCATTCGAAAAAAAATAAAAATAAAAATAAATAAAAGTGGCCAAAATATATATAAACCTTCATGAATAAAGATGTTAATTGCAGTGTTATTTAAAATTGTCAACATTTTGGAAACTGCAAATAACCAAAAGGCCTAATAATAGAAGACGAGTGTATCATAAAACATATATGTGATTATATTTTATGCAACCCTTAAAATAACATCTAGGAATTATGTTGGTAAATATTATATGGAAAAAATAATATATTTACCATAATCTCTTCAATATTGGGGGGAAAATCCACATAATTTTTATGTCAATGATCATGTGCTTTAAAAAATAAGTATGTTGTTTTATGACAAAAGTAAAAGTGTTATATAAGAAATTAGTCCTGTGATGTTCAGGGTAATGATTAACATGTTCAGAGACACTTGGGAAGGATTTTAAAGGTGGCCAATTTACTGGTTTCATGTGGTCCTGCTGCAGAAATTATGGCCAAAAGTACATCCAATCTTGCTGGTCAGTGATTATAAGCAGAAAGCCACTTCGTTAGGCTCAAGTTTTCTAGCTTCAGCTTGTGAATGGATGGGATTTCAAATGTCTATACCGAGAAGTGCCAACTAAACCAGCTAGGAGCAAAATTACCAGAATTCTTGAACCAGGCAGAACCAGAGCAGATGACACCTCAAGTACCTTCACCAAGCAATGCCAGCTGACCCAGCCAGAGCCGGAATTGGGTACTTTGTCAATTCCACTTGCACTCAGCAGTCAGAGAACTTTGTGACCTTCGATCCTGATGGAGCTAGAATTGAAACCAAACCATGAAGTGTCGAGCTGTGAAAGGAGCACACCAGCTTCCCACTCATCACCGTGAATTTCAGTGGAGGGCCTTAACAAACCACCCAATGGAACTATTACTCCTTAAAATAGTAGCTAGGAAGACGCTCAGAAGTTAAAGGAACAGCCGATGAAATGTGTCCCCATGAGCAGACAGCTAACAACACTTCAAATACTTTAAAGTTTTTGGGAGAACTAGCATTGAGCTGTTGAAATTTACCATGTAAACCTACGACTTAAAAGAAAATTAGACATCCTCCCTTGCTTTTTAGTTCTTTGCTCCCTGTGGTATTTCTTAATTATTGGTCGGTATAACCACCTGCTTTTGAAGCTGTCATACTGGTAAGGACTATTTACGTGATTGTAAACAACTATTATTTCTGTTACTGAAGGTGGTTCAACTCAGACTCTCTGTGTGAGTGATTAAGAAATCTCTCCAAAGTGGGTTAAGCTAATAAGGCAAATGATGGCCTTCATTAGCTGAAAGGTCACAGGCAGGGCTGGCTTCAGGAGTGACATGATGAAGTGGCTCCAGTATAACCACTAGGAGAACCGTTTCTTCTCTGAGATTCAAGTGTAATTCTCTTAGGACATAGCCTGTGTTCTTGGATGTGGGGGTTTCTCCTGCACATCCCTCCTGTGGTCATGACATAACTCCTCTAGCTCCCCCAACTAAATGCTACCAGGTCCACACCACAGCGAAACAGAACTTCCTTCACCTAACTGTCAAACACAGGGCCTGGACTTCACATTATACCACTGGAATGGAATCCACTGATTGGCTTCTCCTAATTAGGGCTCATTCCAAAAGTTCAATGGGTAGGAGGCAGAGAAAGGCAATCCCAACCCAAACCACATAAGCAGAGAAGAAGTAAAGAATAGGTCCTCAAAGGAATTGTGGGCTGGTGCCTTACCAGATGAATGGTATGCTTATTGACCAAGGCAAGCAGAAATCTAAAAAAGATGGTTTAAATGTAGGGGCTGTTATTTACCAGTGACTGCACTCTTATTCATCTTAGGATCAGGCCTATTCAATTAGTTGTTTTGACTATATAAACATCATCACCAAATCTTTGTCAAATATTCAGGTGAAAAACACATATGTAAAGAGAGAGAATATGCAAGATTGCTTGTGTTACATTTATCAAATCATTGGATTAAATGCGTCTTCCAAAGGTAACAGCCTGTGCAACAAAAAAAGACATAAAAGAAGTATCATATAAGTGAGTCTAAACCTTAGCGAGTTTTTTTCCCCATCTGTAAAATGGGAACGATAATTGCAAGTTGAGCTGCTTGTGGAAAAGACTAACAAGGATTTCTGTAAAGTGCAGTAATGCAATACCTGCCTCATCAGAGTGTCAAGTAAATGTGAGTTCCTAAAGCTGCCATCTTTGTTCTAAGCTCATCTTCAAAGGTAGCCTCATTTTCAGATCAGCCTCCTGAGGTCTCTGAAATAACAGATATGATGTATACCAAACCAAGGAAATGGAGCATTCTGTAGTATATCAAATGTCTCCCTAAATAAGGACAGGAAATTTAATATATTCTGTCCCCATGGAAAACTCCAATCTTTGAATAGTGACTGTCTTATATTGGAGAAATTCCAAGGGCACATTTATACATAATAGGTAAAAATGTTATCGCTACTTAAAGATGCCTGCTGTAGATGGAGGAGGAGGGGGAGACAGCTCCAGCAACACATTTGCCACCTTTCCAAAGCAGCAACCCAAATCTAAGTGTTATATTCTTTTTTTGTGCTTGTGTTTTGTAGACTCTGGAAAATCCCAAATATGAATTGATCATCGAGGCTCAAGATATGGCCGGACTGGATGTTGGATTAACGGGCACAGCCACAGCCACCATCATGATCGATGACAAAAATGATCACTCACCAAAATTCACCAAGAAAGAGGTAAACCCCTGTGCCAGACACCACCGTTGTGGGCACGGCTACCATTACTGATTGATGTGAATTTGTGTACCACAGCTCCTGCTGGCTCCCATGTCAACATCAACATACTCCTTTGTGGAAGAGAGGATAGTGTTTGGCTGGAATTCCTTCTCACATTTTTATTTTGTGTATGTGTGTGAAGCTAAAATACCGGAGCACAGTGAGAATGAAAGCACTGAATCTTGTTAAAGTCCATAAGAAAATAACTTCTAATGCCCAAGTGCCATTTTCATAGTTTTATTGGTGTTATTTAGCACTGAGTTATGACAGTCCCATTGTGATTTTAGCATAACAATAACTATTTTTTTCCGGCAAGTGCAGATTGAGAGGCCAGACGGAACAGCAGCAAGGAGGTAAAGCAGATTTCCTAGTTAATAACAATGTGGCCCAGGAGCTTATGAATAACAACCAAGTTAGCTCGTCTAGGAGAGCCATTATTTATTCTCAGGCCCTGTGCTTTTATGATTATGGATCATGGTTGTGGTTTCCCATTATTCCAAGGGAGCGATGTTTGGGGAAGGGCTGAGTACATGAGATCACATTCAGTTGCTGAATTGGTACCCATATCAGGAAGCCATTTGCACTATGCATCTGATGGAAATGTGCTAAGATTATGGCTTCTTTAAGGGCCAGGGCCAGGGTATGGATTTGATGTCCTTCCTCCTGACCAAGTGAAGTCTATGAAATAGGTACAATGGCCCCTGACTTTTACAGTCTTTACTGCATTCACCATGGTGTCTCCACCTGAGATCTGTTTCCTGGTTTCACTGTGTGAGCTTGGCTTTACCCTTTTACAAATTAACTTACTGTGAAGCTCAGAGAACCTAGAGAACAAGCCACAAGGTCATGGACAGAGGAAGTGGCAGAAATGGGAAGTGAACCAAGTTCCTGTGACTCAAAAGCTGCACTCCTAACTGTGGTACTGTGCTTTCCTCATCTGCCATCAATGCTTACAGCCTCTAGGGTGTTAAGAGGAAAGACCCATATATGGACCTGCAGTTGCCCCACCCCTCTCTGGAGGAATCTCAAGGCTACCCTGGGTGGCTTGGGACAGATGGATCCTCTCAACCCCCCATCTCCCCAGTGGCTCTATATTAGTTCATTCTCACACTGCTATAAAGAACTACCTGAGACTGGGTAATTTACAAAGAAAAGAGGTTGAATTGGCTCATGATTCTATGGGCTGTAGAGGGAGCATGGCTGGGGAGGCCTCAGGAAACATTCAGTCATGGCAGAAGGCAAAAGAGGAAGCAGGCACACTTTCACATGGAGGAGAGGGAGAGAGAGAGCAAAGGGGAAGGTACCACACTCTTTATTGTTGTTACTGTTATTATTATTATTATACTTTCAGTTCAGGGTTACATGTGAAGAACGTGCTGGTTTGTTACATATATATACACATGCCATGGTGGTTTGCTGCATCCATCACCCCGTCATCTACATTAGGTATTTTTCCAAATGCTACCTGTCCAGATCTCATGAGAATTTTATCATGAGACAGCACTGGGGGGTGGTGCTAAAGCATTAGAAACCATCCCCATGACCCAGTCACCTTCCACCAGGCCTCAGCTACAACACTGGGAATTATAATGCAACATGAGATTTGGCTGGGGACACAGAACCAAACCATATCAGTAGCCCCGCATGGCTCACTGAGGAGGTAGATGTCCGCCTTTCTCCCTGTGGTGTCTTGGGCACTCAGGATTCCAACCTCAAAACAGCAAGGTCCGTGGGAGTTTGATCTTCTGCATTCTCTGACTTCCCATAACAATGTTCCTCTAGCTGCTAATATAGACTGCTCACTATTTCCATGGTTCCAAACTGGCATTTCAAGAACACCGTTTCTAATTGGTTCCAAACAATTCTAATTCAGTTCCAAGAAATTAGTCCCACAAATTATACCACTGGGGTGGGGTTAAGAATTAAAAATATACACTTCAGGGTCAAATAGATGTGGGAAACACTGAACTGATTACGTTAAATGATTTCTTTAACTGCAGGACTTCTGATTAACTTTTAAATGCTTTGTTTTTCTCTAACAGGGTTAGGTATGGTCTGAAGGGTTTCTCAGACTTTTTGGCCTGGGGACTTTTTTTTTCTAGACTGTCTCATATGGCTTATTGAGCTGGTGTTTCATGGAATGTTCATTGGGGTATTTTTGTTTATCTTTAGAATTTCTTTTCAACCTATTTCAAAATAAAAACTCAAAGCATGCTGTAATAATCAATATAAACATAACAAGGAGAACAAAAATAGGATAACCTAAACCCAAAATCTGAAGATAAATCCATGTTGCCAACTATGTGAAATTAGTTACTTTAATGCTACCCTGAATTCGGCTCCTGTGACTTAGGAAAAAAAGAAATGTGTGCTCTTTTGTGGACCAAACGCTATGAATGAGAGACTATTGTTTTTAATGTCACTGAATCTAAGGAACAATTTAACATGAACTGGAAAGGTTAGCTACCATTCTGCAATATAATATTGATTTCACAATATCATATTGGATACACCAAAAGCATACAGCGTTATCTGTCAATCTTAAAAAATAAATTTTGAAAAAAGAGACACTGAGTAAGTAGCATAAGGAAAATGTATCCACCTGTGAATATTGGCAAAAGCACAAAAAATGTCTTCAAATGGGCATTAGACAACGAGCTTGAGATTCCCAAAGGGCAGAACTGATTTCTAAACTCATAAAGAGAGATAAGTAATCAGATGAGAAGAAGTGATAACAAGTACACTAGACCCTCATTTGGATGTTAAATGTCCCAAAGGACTCTTTGTCCGGTGTTTGATAAATTCATGGTTAAACTTTCTAACATGCTCCTGAAAGGCTGATGTTGTTTGTTGTTGAAAGGGATTCATATCCTTTGGGTAGCGACACTACTGGAGGTGGTGTGATGGGGAAATAAGGAGAGGGCACTGGAGCCAGAACTGGGTTCACATCCCACTGACCAGCCATGCGGTGTGAGCATGGTAACTGCTCCACGTCCCGGTCTCTTCACCTTTAACGGGCTGATTGCAGAGTCTCCCTCATTAGGTCCTTGTGAATGAGCTGATGACTAAAAGCACCTGGATAGTGCCTGTCGCTCATTATTCTCTGAAGTGTAGAGATGAGGATGGTGGAAGGAAGGCAATGATGAAGAAGAATCTTGTGATGAGAAAGATACTGTGATGACCATGATGTTTCCAAAATGTCAGAGGCCAAATGACATTCTGATGCAAAGGGCCACCTCCCCTCCATGTTGAAAGGCTGCTCTTTCCTTTTAAGTGATCTGTGAATCTGCTCAAGCACTTCAGAATATATGGTCAGGACCCCAGAGTTCTAGGGGAGAACAGTTCTGCAGGAGAGGTGGCAGACTCTGTAAAATGCATCACTATGAGATCAGGACTGGGGAAAAAGCAAGAGAGGCCAAGAGAAACCTGCTGGGGACAGGAGAGCTCCTGAAGAGGACTGGCTCAGGTGTAGTGGCCTCTAGGATATGGAAGAGGCAGAAAAACAAGATGCCCTAGAAACAGAGGGGAAACACGGGGCTTACGATCTTGACATTGAAACAAATTTTAGTGATGAAGATCAAGGTTGTCGTTCCAGAATAGAAATGGTGATCATTTGGAATTGGGGATGTCTAGAAAGCTCTCCAAGAAGATGTAGTCCCTTGTAAATTTCTTCGTACCTTAGGACATTTTGAAATTCATAAGAATACATGGTTATTGGGAATATATGGGGTTTTAAAATTTTATTTTACATGACTTTCCATCTCCAGAGAGATAGATCTTTTTATCTATTTTTAAAATCTGTATGAAAGAGGAGTTATGATTGATCACAGATAATAAAGACTAGAAATAACACTGTTGAACAAGATGGAGGTAAACTTTCTCTCGCTTAAAAGTTTGGAAATGAAGGCTGGGCGAGGAGGCTTATGTGTGTAATCCCAGTGGGCGAAAGTGGGAAGACTGCTTGAGCCCAGGAGTTCAAGGCCAACCTGGGAAACATGGTGAAACCCTGTCACTACAAAAAGAAAAAAAAAATACAAAAATTATCCAGGCATGGCGTCATGTGCCTGTGGTCCCAGCTACCTGGGAGGCTGAGGTAGGAGGATCACTTGATCCCGGGAGGTGAAGGCTGCAGTGAGTCGTAATCACAGCACTGCTCTCCAGCCTGGGTGACAGAATGAGACCCTGTTTCAAAAAAAAAAAAATTTTACGGGCAGACAGACCCAGGCCAGTTTGGTGATGTCATGATGTCAGTTTCCCAGGTTCCGCTTAGCTTTCTACTCTGCCTCCCTCATGGCTGCCTCATGGTACAATAGGGTCACTGCAGCACCAGCTATAACATCCGATAACAGGAAGAAAGAAGCAGGGAATGAGGAGAATGAAGGAGATCAGCCACCTGAGTAAATGTCACTTGAAAAGCTTCCCCAGAAGACCAAGTGACTTCTGCTTGCATCTCTTTAGCCTTCCTTCCCTGTAAGGGAGACTGAGAAATAACTGTAACTGTCTTCAGTTGGCACGTTGCATTTATAGTGTTTGTTTAAGGAAGGAGATGCTTTAAAGGTTGCTTTAAAAAGTAAATTCTTTTTTTTTATTTTATTTTTATTTTTTTTTCCTATTTATTTTATTGCATTTTAGGTTTGGGGGTACATGTGAAGAACATGCAAGATTGTTGCATAGGTACACACATGGCAGTGTGATTTGCTGCCTTCCTCCCCTTCACCTATATCTGGCATTTCTCCCCATGCTATCTCTCCCCCCCCTCCCCCCCCCCCCATCCCTCCCCCATTTCCCCCCAACAGACCCCAGTGTGTAGTGCTCCCCTCCCTGTGTCCATGTGTTCTCATTGTTCGACACCCGCCTATGAGTGAGAACATGCGATGTTTGATCTTCTGCTCCTGTGTCAGTTTACTGAGAATGATGGTTTCCAGGTTCATCCATGTCCCTACAAAGGACACGAACTCATCATTTTTGATGGCTGCATAATATTCCATGGTGTATATGTGCCACATTTTCCCTGTCCAGTCTATCATCGATGGGCATTTGGGTTGGTTCCAGGTCTTTGCTATTGTAAACAGTGCAAAAGTAAATTCTTATTGCAAAGTAAGCTCATTTGTTGAGCCCTCTTGTGTTCATTTACAATGACTATACACTTACTTAGAAGCTAGGGCCACATCTCTGCTACTGTCTGTTGTAATCCGGCGGGTATCCAATAATAGAGCATTTGCTGAATGCTTCCTGAAGATAATGTTCACTTCAGAACAGAGTCACTGGATGTGATGAACCAAGACTGTACTTAAAATTGCTGCTGATACATGAAATCAATTTTCAGTCATTGACGTTCATGCAGATTTAGGTTGGAAACACTAGTTTTTCTCTGTGGAGAGTTCTATAAGTTTTCCTAATCGCCTGTACATGTGACTTCAACTAAATATTAGTTTTGAATTTCCTACATAAGGGATTTGGAAATGATTTTAGGAAATCTAGTTAAATTTTTCAAACCCAGACTTTAAAATAGAGATGAAAACTTCGGCAGCCACATTTGTGACTTTTTCATTCTTGTCTCTCAAGTTTTATTGTTTTGTTTTTTTAGATTTCTGATTTGTGCCTAGAACATGGCTGATGCCCAACAAATCCTGATTGAATAACATGTTTTCACGTAAATCTCAGGTCATGGGGATTAATAAACTCCCTATTAATTTTTAAAGAATCAGTTTGCAAATGATTATAAGATTTTTAAAAAACAAAGTTTCAAATGTCATTTCCAGTTGTGCCTTAAAATGGCAATTGGTCATTTAGATTTAATAATTTAGGATTTTTTGGCAATTCAATGGGTTCTTTCTAAGGTAAATATTTTGGTGTTTGAGCTATAACATTATCATACCTATAATAAAAATGACATAAAACTTGTATGATCCTGTCCTCCAGCTGGAAAATGAGAGATGGGTAAATATTCCAGTTTTCACAAGGGGACAAAGGCAAATGGCAGGAGTTAGGAGCTGTCAAGCTGCAACTGAGCCACTGGCAGAAATTCACATCAGGTTATCAAATGAATGCCAGGGTGCAGGCTCCAGTTTCTAAAAGTCAGTGTGGAGTCTTAAAGAATACATGATGCCTCAAGAGTCTTCTTTTCCTTTGGGGTATTAGCATTTTTTCTTTTTTGAGATAGGTTCTCATTTTGTCGCCCAGGCTAAAGTGCAGTGACACAGTCACAGTCACAGCTCACTGCAGCCTCCACTTCCTGGACTCAATCAATCCTCCTGCCTCAGCCTCCTGAGTAGCCAGAACTTCAGGCACATGCCACCATGTCTGGTTAAATTTTGTATTTTTTTGCTGTTGTTATAGAAATGAAGTTCTTTTTTTTTCCCATTTATTTATTTTATTGCATTTTAGGTTTTGGGGTACATGTGAAGAACATGCAAAATTGTTGCATAGGAACACACATGGCAGTGTGATTTGCTGCCTTCCTCCCCATCACCTACATCTGGCATTTCTCCCCCTGCTATCCCTCCCCAGCTTCCCACCCCCCACCGTCCCTCCCCTATTTCCCCCCAACTGACCCCAGTGTGTAGTGCTCCCCTCCCTGTGTCCATGTGCTCTCATTGTTCAACACCCGCCTATGAGTGAGAACATGCGGTGTTTGATCTTCTGCTCCTCTGTCAGTTTGCTGAGAATGATGGTTTCCAGGTTCATCCATGTCCCCAGTTCTATCATGTTGCTCAGGCTGGTCTTGACCTCCTGGGCTCAAGCAATCCACCCACCTTACGCTCTCAAAGTGCTGGGATTACAGGCATCAGTCACTGTGTCCAGATAGTATTAGCATTTTTAATAAAAAGTTATATTAATTAACTGCCCAATACGGCCTGTAATCATTTTTCTCCTCCAAATCTGGCTGCAAACTCTGTGGTCACTTCGTATAACAATTATGTAAGATCATTATCTATAGAAATATAAGAACAAAAGGTATAGGCTTTCTTCTAGCAGGGTTGATAGAGATTTTCTCTGTGTCATCGAGAGTTTAGAAACTTTTTTTTTTTTTTTTTGCTTTCACAACACATTTTATTATTGGAAAACTTGTGCATATTTTAAGGGTTATCATCAAATTTCAGGACTTATTTTTTAGGTCATCAGCTATCATGTTAGTGTATTTTATATGTGGCCCAAGACAGATCTTTTTCCATTATGGCCCAGGGAAGCCGAAAGATTGGACACCCCTGAGCTGTACAATTTCCAGTGTTCTTGTGTAATAACTAATGTTTAAATCAATGAGACATAACAACTAGGTTGTCATCTACATCCTTGTTTGGGGCATGTTATGAGTTTTATGTTATCTTTATTGGTGTGAGCATGGCAGGTCAAATCAGCTAGAATTTAAATCTTTTTCCAATGTGTTTACTATGATTCATTCTTCTTCATTAGTGGCTTCATGAAAAAATCAAGAAACCATTTTATTTCTTATGTTGGGAATTTACCGTTTCCTCTTAATAAATTATCTCCGGCAGAATGATGTCACGATACCTATTCATTTTTTAACTTTATCACATTTGCTTATAGTCTATTAAAGTTTTCTAATAACAGCTTTATTGAAATATAACTCACATGCTGTAAAGTTCATGCTTTTTTTTTCTCACCCACATACTCCTTATAATTTATTTGGTTTCCAGTGACTCAAGTAATAAGATCCTACCATTTCCTTTTGGTAGCAGTTTTACTGTTTGGTGGTCCTCAAGGTTAGTTTTTCATGCCTAATACGCAGTTGGAGTAGGTTTTTTATTGTTATTAGACTTTAAGTTCCAGTGTACATGTGCAGAACATGCACTTTTGTGACATAGGTATACATGTGCCATGGTGGCTTGCTGACCCATCAACCCGTCATCTACATTAGATATTTTTCCTAATGCTATCCCTCCCCATCCCCCCACCCCCTCCTATCCCTCTCCTAGCCCCCTACTTCCTGACAGGTCCCGGTGTGTGATGTTCCCCTTCCTGTGACCATGTGTTCTCATTGTTCAACTCCCACTTATGAATGAGAAAATGTTGTGTTTGGTTTTCTGTCTCTATGTTAGTTTGCTGAGAATGATGGTTTCCAGCTTCATCCATGTCCCTGCAAAGGATATGAACTCATTATTTTCTATGGCTGCCTCGTATTCCATGGTATAGATGTGCCACATGTTCTTTAGCCAGTCTATCAATGATGGGCATTTGGGTTGGTCCCAAGTGCTTGCTATTGTGAATAGTGCTGCAATAAACATGTGTGCCTGTGTCTTTATAGTAGAATGATTTATAATCCTTTGGGCATATACCCAGTAATGGGTCGCTGGATCAAATGGTATTTCTAGTTCTAGATCCTTAAGGAATCACCACACTGTCTTCCACAGTCCACACTTTTAAAGTGTACAATTCATTGGTTTTCATTATATTCACAGGGTTGTGTAATTATCACTACTGTCTAATTTTAGAACATTTGCATTGTCCAGAAAGAAACCCAAACCCATGAGCAGTCTCCCCATTGCCCATTCCCCCACCCTGGCAGCCACTAATCTACTGTCAACCTCTATGGATTTGTTTATTCAGGACATTTCATGTGAATGGAATCATGCAATACGTGGTCCTTCGTGACTGGCTTCTTTCACTTAGCATCATGTCTTCAAGGTCTACCCATGTGTTAGCTTGTCCCAGTACTTCATTTCTTTGTGTGGTTGAATATACTCCATTGCATGGTTATGCCACATTTTATCCATTCATCCACTGAGGGCCATTTAGGCAGTTTCACTTTTTGGCTATTGTGAATAATGCTGTTATGAACATTCATGTACAAGTCATTAAGTCTTTATCTGCATTTTCTCTCACACTCTAAATAGCTGAAAACATTTTTCAAAGTACCCATAATATCACTCCAAATTAGTAGTCTGTAATTCCTCACTTGTTTTATTGAAACTTTTCAAAATGGCTTTCTAAATTGCAGTTAATATGGCTTATTCAAGATTTATCAACTTCTTTTTAATAAACATGTAACTTTCATATGAAAAAGTACACAAATCCTGAGTGATTTAATTCTCAGTGAATCAAACACAAAACCCAAATCAAGTCATAGTATATGATCAGCAACTCAAAAGCTCCCTTGAGTTCCTGCTAGTCCCACCACCTGCTCTATAAAAACAGCTCCTCTCCTGACTTCTTTCACTATAAACTAATTTTGTCCTATTTTATCTTTATGTAAATAATCAGTGTGGACTCTTGTGACTAACTTTTGTGAGATTCCTCTATGTTGTTGCATATAGCCATAATTATTCATGTTCATTACCATACAAATATATTTCAGTTTACTCTTCCTTTCTGCTATGTGTGAACATTTGGGTTATTTCCAGTTTGGGAATAATTTGGGTAATAGTGCAATAAGCATTCTTGAATGTGTCTTTTGGTGCGCCTTTGAATGCAGGTGTGTGTTTCCGTTTGAGGTATATCTACAGGTGAAATTGCTGATTCAACTTTAGTTGATACCACCAGAGTAGTTGCTCCGGTTTACACTGGAGCCCTCACTGAGAGTCTTGACTACTTTATATTTTCCCCAGCATTTGGTTTTATCGTTTTTTTGGTTTGTTATTATTTGTAGCCCTTCCAGTGTGTATGTAGTGACATTTCACTGAGGCTTTAATTTGTATTTCTCTGGTGACTAATGAAGCTGGTCATCTTTCATTCCATCCGCTGGCTGTTAGCATTCTACTTCGGGATAGTACCTGTTCAGGTCTTTCAATCACTGTGTAAGTTGGGTTATTAGTCTTTCTTTTATTGACGTGTATATCCTTATTCATTCTGGATGTGAGTCCTTTGAGTTACATACATGTTGCAATTTCTTTTTACATTCTAACTTGCCACTTCACTCTCTTAATAAAGGTAGAGTCCCAAGTTTAATGAATTCCAATGCTGATTGATGATTAATGTCATCTGTGCCCCATTTTTGGCTATCCCAAAGGTTTAATTTCATTGATGGATATGAAACAATTTATATTTCACTTTGCTAACTTGTGTTTTTCTAGGAATTTGTCCGTTTCGTCCTTTTCCTCTATTTTTCTTGGTTGGTCCTGCCTTGGAGTCATTCTATCAATTTTATTAATCTTTTCAGAGAAACTACTTTTTGTTTTGTGGATTTTTCTCTATGGTGTGTTTCTTTGCTTCTTTCCTTCTATCCAGGTATCTTTTGCTATTTATTTTGAAACCTCTAGAAATGATACTTAAATCATTGATTTTTAGTCTTTTTTCTAATGTATGGATTTAAGACTTTATAAATTTTTTTCTTAATCATGACTATAGTGGCATTCCATAATATGTACTGTGATGTATTTTCATTATCATTCAAGTCAGAAATATTTTTGAATTTTTCTGGGTCCCTTTTGTGGCTTGTGGATTTTTAGAAGTGTATTGCTAAATGTGACATATTTGGGAGTTTGTTTTTTTTAAATTATTTGGCTTCAAGTTCTAGCTTAATTCTACAGTGGTTAGAAAGCATCCTCTGTATGACTACAGTCCTTTGACATTTGTTAAGACTTGCTTTACAACCCCACATGCAATCAGTTTTGATAGATGGCCCATGAACGCCTTAAAATAATGTTAATTCTACAGTTGTTTAGTATCGTGAAGCAAGGGCTTCAGAAAATTTTAACTCCTTTTACCATCCTCGTACCTTTTGAGATACTGTTGTCATGTTTTAATTCTGCATCAATTTATATTTTTCTTCTTATATACTCTTTATATTATTATTTATTTCTCCCTTGTGCTTCCACATGGAGCAAGTTCCCCTCTAAAAAATTCCTTTTATTTTAAAAATACTGCAAGCCTGCTGGTAATAAGTTCTCTCACATATTGTTTGTATAAAAATGTCTTTTTTTTTTGCCAGAATTTTTGAACAATACTTTCACTGGAGGTAAAATCTTGGTTGCCAGATATTTTCCTAGAGCACTTTAAAGATAAGATTTCATTGTCTTCTGACATCTATTATGTTTGTCAAAAGGTCAGCTGTCAGTGTTGCTTTTATCTCCATTGAAAGAAACGTGTCTCTTTTCTCTGCTGCTTTCAAAACCTTTGTCTTTACTTTTCAGCAGTTTAACCATGACGTGCTGAATTGTGGTTTAATTCATGTTAATTATACTTGTTCCTTAAGTATCTCAATTCATAACCCATCACTTCAAATATTTCTCCTGACTCATTTTCTCTTCACTGGGACTCTAATTTTATATATGCATGTTTTTTGTATGTGTGTACATTTGTGTTTGTGTATATATACACATATAGGTTATATGTGTGTGTGTATATATGCACACATACATATACAAACATACATATACAAACACATTAACATATATATAAACTTTCTATGCTTCTGTTGACCTATTTTTAAGTTCACCCATTGTCTTCTGTTCTGTCTAATCTAATAAACCCATCTATTGATTTAATTATACTCAGGCCAGGTGTGGTGGCTCATGCCTATAATCCCAGCACTTTGGGAGACCAGTGGGTGGATCACTTGAGGTCAGGAATTCAAGACTAGCCTGGCCAACATGGTGAAACCCGGTCTCTACTAAATAAATACAAAAATTAGCCAGGGGTAGTGGTGCACACCTGTAGTGCCAGCTACTTGGGAGGCTGAGGCACAAGACTTACTTGAACCCAGGAGGCGGAAGTTGCAGTGAGCCAAGATCATGCCACTGCACTCAAGCCTGGATAACAGAGCAAGACTCCACCTCAAAAAAAATACGTAATAATAACTACACTCATTACATTTTAAATTACATAATTTCCACTTCTTTTTCAGAATAAAATTATCTGCTTAAATTCTATGTTTTACCTATTTTCATGAATATTTTATTCAAATTGTTTACAATTCAATGTCTGCTAACCCCAGCATCCATTAATAGATACTTCTGAGTCTATTTTTATTATCAATACTTTTTTCTCTTAGTTTTACGTCATTTGTTATAGTCCCCTGGCATAGCTAGGAATTTTAAAATTTAATTTTGGACAACATATATGAAAATGTTTAGAGAGAAGTTGAGGCTCTGGGTGATAATTCCCCCAGGGAGGGGATCCCCTTTTGCTTTCTGTAAACAGGTAAGAGTAGGACAGGATGTCTTTAAGTCAGCCTGAAATGGAGTTGGTTCGTGATGGGGTTCAGGCTTTTTCAAGGGTGGTCTACTTCCCAGTTTCCCCCTCTCCTCAGATGCAGCTTTCCTGGGGTCCTAACTGAAAATCTGGGATGTTTCCAAGGCTCTTCCACTTTCGCCCATCTTGCATTTCATTCTCAGTCCCTTGACTCTGCTGAAAGCTCTCCTTGGCCCTCTGACCTCTTAGCACCTTCTGCTCTGATGCTTACCTCCTGTCCCTCTGCCCTCACAATTTGGGAAATCCCTTCAAGGTAAAAGTTCTATAGAATATTGGCCTTGCTTCAGCGAATTTTCCTTCTCTCCAGGATCCTGGACTCTCAAGTGTTGGCTGCCTTGCCAGCTCTTCAGCACTTTCAAATAAGTTGGGGTGGTGGGGGTTATGTTAAATCCATATTCTGGTTATTCTAGATTTGAGGGCAGGTTTAGAAGAAGCTTGCCCCAGTCATAAAGACAGAAAAAAGTCCATCTGGAGTATCAGGAAAGTAGCGGTAAAGGTGGTGCCTATACAATTCCTGTGGCAGGAAGCAAATGTTTTCATTTGAAATGTGGAGAAATATTATTAAATGGTTTCACAGTACCCTTCTTATCTCGTCCCATTTGCTTTGAAATCCACTTATTTCAGTAAAAGTTTAAAATGCTTTAAGTGTCTCCTACTTGATGCTATCAGCAAGCAAGAAGGGAGTCTAAATCCAAGAAAGCTGAACTTTGCTTTGTGATTCTTCACGAATATCTACAGTTCCCTTAACTCCTTGGGATCTTTTCATCTGTTTTTGATAGTTTGGTGACTCTGGGTGTGAAGTTAGAAGACACAGGTTTGTGCATCCATCCTTAGCCAGAAGTCTAATTGATGTGAATATATTTATCCAATTCTCCAGGATTCCATGCAATATATTTGAGCACTTCAAATGAAAATCTCCTACTTGGATAAGCATTTACTTCCTTTAGGAGAGCCTTTTAAATTCAGATGCACCTGTGTCTAAACACTGACCACATAATTACACATTCTGCTTGCTCAGTAGAGATTAATCCAGAAAGCCAACCACATATTTCTTAGAAGATCGAACGTATTTCAGTTATCTGACTCAAGTTACTTTTCTGGAGGGTGGAGTCCAAGACATTTTAACTACTCAGATAAATCTTTGAAGATGATTAAATGTTTTTCCAAATAGCCTAGACTCCCTCTTCCTATGAAGTTTTTTATAGCTCTTATAGTGATATATGTGAGACTTTGTTTCTGATACTGTAAAATCACATATCTGACAGTTTTCTGTGTGGCATAGGTTTTAAGTAAACCCAAATACCACTGGGATCTCTATCTCACATTTTGTACAGTATGATGGGGAATATCAATATGTAAAGAAATGGAGTATTTGGAGAGAATAGAACAGTGTGATTTCAGTGCATGGGTACCAGCAATTTCCAGCTGTATAAACAGTACCATCATTCCTGATTACATCATTTCCTGTTCTATCTTGTCCTGGCCAACACTTTGTCCAAGGATTCTAAGAGACTGTCTATTGGAAATTGCATTCCCAAGTTCCCATCACATAGTCAAAGAGGGGTTTGCTGCAAAGCTGCCAACACCTTCATTTCACATTTATCTTCACTTGAAAGGGGTGAGTTCATCACTTTCTTCTCCTGCACCAAGATCATAGGAAAACATGCAATCATTAACTAAATCTTCCAGTGTTCAAATATCACAGGCCCTTGAAACACCAAGTATGCAGCTGAATTTTTTTGAATAAAAGAGAGTGAAGGGAAACATTCGTACAAATATAAGCAATGTTCTATAATAGAAGCCATCATCCAAGCAGTGCACTTCCACCTAAGGAAAAGGGTGGCATGTGCATTTCTGGATTCAATTGTTCATAGACACAAGGATGAGCTATCTTGCAATGTTGGGAATACCCATGCTGATTATAAACTCTGTGTGTAATGTCAAAACATCTGGATTTTTTTAACGGAAAAAAATATAATCTACCCTGTGGCTGTTTCTTCAAGTAACAACTAAAGGTAGACAGGGCAGCCAGATGATTTATTGCATTAATCACTCTTTCATAATTATATTCATGATGTGTTGATCCCCATCATCCCTGTATGAACCTCTTTGCAAATTCTGTGCCTTTGCTAACCCTCTGGTTATGCTCAAGGGTCAGCAGCAACTCAGTGGCAATAAAAGCAATTTTTCACTACAGCTGGCAGAGTCTTACCATGGAGCCACTCCATAGCACGGTGGCCTCTGAAGACTTCATCCATCTGCTGCTATTCAAAGATAATATCCTCACACTAAGACTAACAACCCCAAAGCCATAAAACATCTACTTTTTTAACTCTAACAATAAGACATGACTATACCTCCATAATGCAGTTTACAGAATGAGAACACTGGAGTTCAGAAATAGAAAGCCAAGAGCAGCATAAATGGAGCCTGTTGGGAGATGAAACGTCCAAGCCCACACTGCACCTGGAAGTCATTTTGTACTGAACAGTTTTAGAAGTAAGACCCTGGGTCTGATGCATAGATGGTTTCAAACACTGTCCACCTGGCCACAGCCTGCCTTCATCTTAGGCCAGCGGGAGCTCTATTTACCCCAATGTGCCAAGCCTTGGCATGCCTTCATGCCTCTGCACATTCTCTTCCTTTCTTCCTGGAATGCCTTTCCTTCTTTTTTGTGCCTGAAAAGCTCCAATTTCTCCTTCAACGCCCAACTTATAAATCCCCCAGGCGCTCTTCCTTGTCCCAAAATATGTTAGCCTCCTCCTAGCCTAGAGTGACCACATGGCTTTTCAGTCAGGCACTCACAATCCCTCTCTGTAATCCCATTTGAATGCTTTGCTGTTTAGGCCCATGTCCTTTTCATCACTGTCTCTAGGGCAACATAGGGGCAACAGCAAGTGTTTAATTAGAGATGAGTTATTATTCATGCAGCGAATACCTATTATAGGCCTGTGTTCCGGCTTCCAATGTACTGTTATCCTTTTATTCCATGTCATATACAGTGTTACCTATACACCATTATGTGCTGTGTATAGGTAATATTCTACTATGTATGCCGTTCTATTCTAGTATGTACATACCCGAATTTGTGCATATGCTATTCTAATCTAGAAAGCTATTTTACTCTAATATGCACATATCCTAAGAAGCACATATTCTATTCTAATATATAGTATCCATTCTAATATGTACATATCCTAATAGGCACATATTCTAATATATTTCTATTTTATTCTGATATGCACATGTCCTAATATGCACATAATATCTAATCTGATGCGCACATATCTTAATATCATGTATTCTAATATATAGTATCTTTTCTAATATGCACATATCCTAATATGCACATCATATCTATTCTATTCTTATATACATATATTTTTTATTGTGTTTTAGGTTTTGGGGTACATGTGAAGAACATGCAAGATTGTTGCGTAGCTACACACATGGCAATGTGGTTTGCTGCCTTCCTCCCCATCACCTATATCTGGCATTTCTCCCCATGTTATCCCTCCCCAACTCTGCACCCCCTGCTGTCCCTCCCCTAGTTCCCCCCACAGACCCCCGTGTGTGTGATGCTCACCTCCCTGTGTCCACATATTCTCATTGTTCAATACCCACCTATGAGTGAGAACATGTGGTGTTTGATTTTCTGTTCTTTTGTCAGTTGACTGAGCATGATGGTTTCCAGGTTTATCCATGTCCCTACAAAGGACACAAACTCAACATTTTTTATGGCTGCATAGTATTCCATGATGTATATGTGCCACATTTTCCCTGTCCAGTCTATCATTGATGGGCATTTGTGTTGGTTCCAAGTATTTGCTATTGTAAACAGTGCTACAGTGAACATTCGTGTGCATGAGTCCTTATAATGGAACGATTTATAATCCTTTGGATATATACCCAGTAATGGGATTGCTGGGTCAAATGGAATTTCTGTTTCCAGGTCCTTGAGGAATTGCTACAATGTCTTCCACAATGGTTGAACTAATTTACACTCCCACCAATAGTGTAAAAGTGTTCCTGTTTCTCCACATCCTCTTCAGCATCTGTGGTCTCCAGATTTTTTAATGATCACCGTTCTAACTGGCATCTGTTCTCATATGAACATATCTTAATATGTACATATTCTATTCTCATATATATCTATTCTAATATGCACATATCCTACTATGCACAAAACATCCATTCTATTCTAATATGCACATATCCTAATAAGTACATATTCTATTCTAATATTTATTACATACAGTATCCAGTATGTGATATTCAGCTTCTAGTGTGCTGTATAATTATTTCCTTGCTTATTGTCCCTCTCACCAAATTAGAATGTGAGCTCCCCAAGAATAGAAACTATTTCTTTTGGCTTCTGCTATGGCCCATCACCCAACATGGCATGTAGTACATGACCAAATAACTGATGAATGAATGAATGAATGAATGAATGAGTAAATGATCAATACTTGACAACAGAGACCATCAAAAACTTAGACTCATTTTGTTGAAAAGCACTTGCAGCTGGGCACAGGGCTCACATCTGTAATCCCAGTACTTTGTGAGGCTGAGGCAGGCGGATCATCTGACCTCATAAGTGTAAGACCAGCCTGGGCAACATGGCGAAACCCCACCGCTAATAAAATATAAAAAACTAGCCAGGCATGGTGGCACATGCATGTAGTCCCAGCTACTTGGGGGGCTAAGGCCAGAGAATTGCTTGAAACTGTGGAGGCAGAGGCTGCAGTGAGCCAAGATTGTGCCACTGTATTCCAGCCTGGGCGACAGAGTGAGACTCCATCTCAATAAAAAGAAAAGCACATGGAAGGAATCTCATCCAACACATAGTTTTATAGATAAGGGGCAATGCTCAAGGTAGAAACAGATCCCAGACCAACCTCACCGTGGGCCAGGATGCTGCTGCTGGTGAGAAACCCCAGCCCTGCATCAACATATCAAGTCGTAGAATCAGCCCTGAGATTTATCATTTGACTGTGGTCTGCCAAGAGCCGAGATGGTTGGAGTTAAATTCCATCTCAGAAGTGAACAAACTAATCTACATAAACTGCAGAGGGACCTGAATCTACTTCCTATCAGTCAAGTAAAAAGAAAAAAAAAAGAAAAGAAAACTCAATGTTAATAAATAATACATAAAGGAATCATTAGAGTGGAGACAGGCTTAACTTATCCTGTGAGTTTAAAAAAAAAAATGAAAGTAAGAAAATATTCCACAGCTCCAGTGTTCTGAGCTCATTCTTGTGAGATTAAACAAAATAATATAGGATTAATATATTCATTTCTTTCCAAACTACAATCTATTTCAGTTACAGGCTGAGTATCAGTTTTCCCAGTGTTGGCGGCATTTTATTTTAGCTGTTAACCTGCTCAGTTCAGAAAGATAGGATTTTATGAGATGCATCATCTTCAGCCTGCTTTGCCTGTGTGTGCCTGCATTTGTGTATCACACATAACATTATACTGTCTCTTTCAAAGTACATTCATTCATTCATGCATTCACCTGCTTGCCCATCAGACATGTATGTGCACCATGCCTCCTCTTTGCTAGGCTCTGTGTTAAGCTGGAGTGCAGGCCAGCGAGTGAAACAGGGTCCCTGACGTTATGAAGCAGGGCTAGGGACAACCAGCCAACCAGCACATCAGTTCATGGTGACCCCTCATGATGGGATGGAACAGGGTGAAATCATAATAGAGGGGGACTGTGAGGGCACCTGGCATGGAACTCAGGGATGGCTTCTCGGAGGAAGTGACTGTATTCATTTCCTGGGCTGCCATAACAAGGTATTACCAACCAAGTGGCTTCAACAACAGATATTTATTACCTCACAGTTCTGGAGGCAGAAGTCCAAGAACAAGGCACTGGCAGGCTTGATTCCTTCAGAGGCTGGGAGAGAGAATTGGTTCCATGCCTCTCCCCACACTTCTGGTGGCTGCCAACAGTCTTTGTGCTCCTGGGCTTATGCATGAGCACAAGTGTTACATGTAAATTTTCGGTGCCACAAAAAAAGTAGCACTGGAATATAATTTCCTCAGCAAGGCAATTTGCTTCTGTAGAATGGTGCATCTCACAGATGGAGCAATGGCGAGCACCCACCTGGACAAGGGAGGGAAAGGGGTTCTTATTCCTGATGCAGGCAGCTCCTACTGCTGTGTTGTTCCCCTGTTGGCTAGGGTTAGACTGCACAGTCTAAGCTAATACTGATTCACTATTTTAAAGCAGGGGTAAGAACTGGAGTGGTGGGGTGAGTAGTTTGGCAGGAAGGATGTTTATGGGACAGGTCAGAGCAGATGACCAGGACAGGTGACCGGAGCAGGAGACCAGAATGATTCAGGACGGAGCAGGGGACTGGGGAAACAGATGTGAACTACTGATTAGAATTGGTGGAAAAGATTGTTTACTGAATCCACAAGGAAGTTAAAATGGAGAATTAAAGAATAAGAGAGCTGAAGACAATGACATACTGATTCTTTGAAGAGAAAGTTGTAGTTCACTATATCTAACACACGCATCTGCCCAGTCCCTGCCTCCATCAATACCTGGATTCTCCCTGTGCCCAAGCCAGTGTCCACATTTCCTCTTTGTATAAGGACACCAGTCATATTTGACTAGGGCCTACCATAATAGCCTCACGGTAACTCGATTCCCTCTGTCAAGGTCCTCTTTCTAAACAAAGTTACAGTCTGAGGTCCTGAGGATTCAGACTTCATTTTATTCTTATGGGAGACACAATTCAAAGTCTAGCAGTGACACAGAGGTACAGACGCAGATGGAAGCACCCATGGGAAAACCCCAGGCTGGGAAGGGCATGTCTAGCAGAAGGAACTGAAGGGCTCCTAGGGTGGCCAGAGCAGCGTGAGAGAGCAAGCCGGATGTGAGGCTGGAGCGGGCAGCAGGAGCTGATCTCACCTGCAAGGCGAGGAGGCTGGCTTTATTCCAAGTGCATGGGGAAGACATTAGCAGAGATGTCTTAAAAGGGGTAGAAAGGAACTTTCAAAGACTCAGAGCCCTGACACTCCTCACGAATACTGTTGGTCCACAAGGGTGAGTCAATGGCTAAGAGATTGCTGGGGATGCTAATAGCATGAGACCCACCACCTCTGTCCTTCATCCACGTGGGGATAATGCCAACCACAGGGAGCCAACCTGAGCAGACGTTTATGTAGTAAGTGTCCAGCTTAGTGAGCCTTCCGCATTCACTGTGCTCTCTCTCACCTAATTACTGGCACAGTCCAGCAAAGAGGGACTGGTTGTCCCTCCGCGCAGTTGAGGAAGCTGAGGCTAAGCAGCACTGATTCCTTCCCTGAGGTCACTGGGAGCTACATGGTAAGAGTTCGTCCTCTGCGTCTGCTTTTCCCTCACAAACTCAAAGATGTCTTTCCTTCATGTTGCAAGTATCCCATCAATAATGGCAATTGTGCCATGAGTTCCTATGAAAAGCAAGACTGGTCATTCCATCACTTATGTTTGTCCAACATGCCCCACACTTGCTATTTTGGGCCCTGTGCTGGTAAGTAAACATCCCCAGCCAATGTGAATGTCTGAAAACACCTGCTTTGTACGCAGCAGGGTCAGAGACCTTTACATGCCCTCCATCAATCGCCCTTCCTGCCTGCACTGAGACAGGTACCATGAGTGTAACACCCCTTTCGTGGGTATGGAGATGGAGGCACCGAGAGCTGAAGATCTTACCCAGACTCTGCACCCCAACTCTCAACCCTCTACTCAGCTGCTTCTGTTCTGTGAAAGGGTTAGCAATTTACCAGCACATCATCAGTGGAGCCTGTTGTTCAGACGTTTCTACCTGAATCAGTGGCAGACACTATATTACCATCCCGTGGTCTTGCCCTGCAGGTCAGCTCTGTAGGGTTCCTTGCCAGGGCTGTTCCACAGGGAATGCCTATACTGTTTTTCTTGTTACGTTTGTGCACCAAGGGCTTCCTGAAGCAGCCCAGGTTTATTACCTCCGTTTTCCACTCTACTTGAACTTGCAAACTTCAACTTACTGCTGGCCTTCTTGCTCTCACCTCACCTGCCTTTTTTTTTTTTTTTTTTTTTTTTTTTTTTTTTTTTTCTCTGAGCCAGAGCTTCACTCTGTCACCCAGGCTGGAGTGCAGTGTCATGATCTCAGTTCATTGCAACCTCCACCTCTTAGGTTCAAGCAATTCTCCTGCCTTAGCTGGGATTACAGGCATGTGCCACCATGCTGGGCTAATTTTTGTGTTTTTATTAGATATGGGGTTTCATCATGTTGGCCAGGCTGGTCTGGAGCTCCTGTCCTCAAGTAATCCACCCCACCTTGGCCTCCCTAAGTACTGGGATTATAAGCGTGAGCCACAATGCCCGGCCACCTCACCTACCTTTCTCTTCAAATCAGGGCAGTGTTTTGTGCAAGCCCCAAATGTAACTACAGCACGCTGAAGATTTCTCTTCTGAGTTTGTTAGAAGTTTAAGTTCCCCTCTCTCCCTCCTTAATTTCTTCTAATTATAAAAGGGGTGGGTGCTTCTTTTAATAGCCGATGAACTTGATTAGCAACCTTGTATCTTTATTTTGATAGGTCCAACAGGAAAATATACTAATCATTTCTTATGAGCAAAGAATGGATTTTTTGAAATTTCACCCATATAAACAACTGTTTAAGGCTAATTGTTATTGAGTGCTTATTTGTATGAGGCACTGTTCAAGATGCTTTGGGAGTCAAGACTCATTTAATTCTCACAACAGCCCTGTGACATAGGTACTCTTCTTGTGCTCATTTCATAGATGAGGAAACTGAGACACAGAGAGCTTTAGGATGATGCCTGAGACTTCAGCGTGGTGGGGCAGGAATGTGAGGTGTGTGAGCCAGAGCACCTGTTTCCAGAGGCAGCTCTCAAACACAGCGCTGCACTCCCCTGAGCTTCCACACTCTCTTCCTGCCCCGTGGATTCAGAAATGAAAGAAATCAGGACCCCAACAAACAGCCTTCATCAGGAGACTCTGACAAGAAAGTCAAAAACCTGTGCTGATCACGGCACCATTCCTGCAGCAGTAGTAACCTTTCCACACTTCGGTATATTCATGTGCATATCTACTTTAAAACCTTCCTGTGCCACCATCAATAGCTTATAATTGATACTCCGATAATTAAATATCGTAATTGAAATCCAGGTTTTACTCACTGGAGAATTTGGGCAAAGGCCTACAAAGCAAGAAAAACTTTAGTTCATTAACAAGGGTCATTTGTACATTAGTCTGCTCTCTCTACAGAGCAATTTTTAAATCTTTTTAAATTTATGAGGGTCGTTGCTGCAGTTTTGTAGTCATTAATGAGATAATGTGCTGCTTCAAGTCCACCGGTCTCTGTGAATTTGACATACTTGTTCCGAGTTAGCAGGGTTGGAGAGGCCTCAGCTTTCTGGTTCCCGCAGTCACCACGGCTACCAAACACAGGCTGCAGGCTGAATGCTGGAGATTTCAATAAGGCAGCAAATTCTTGCTTTCATGACCTGCTACAAAAGTAGCCCAAGAAGAATGAATCTTACAAATAAATTCAGAGTGCTTTGAGAACATGACCTAAGGGAAACAGACCCAAAGCCTGGGAAGGTCAGGTCGTGAAGTAACATCTTGGTCCTTTAAGACTTGGCTCTGTCGTGAATGGTATTGCCTAGGTTTTCTTCTAGGGTTTTTGTGGTGTTAGGTCTTAGGTTTAAACCTTTAATCCAGCTGGAGTTAATTTTTGTATAAGGTATAAGGAAAAGATCCAGTTTCAGCTTTTTGCATATGACTAGCCAGTTTGTGGGGGGGGTGGAGGGGGGCACTAGGGGAAGGATAGCAGGGGATGGGTGGATTGAGGAGAGATGGGGCAGGGGGATTGGGGAGGGATAGCTGAGGGTGGGGGCCTAGGGGAGGGAGAGCATTAGGAAAAATACCTAATGTAGATGACGGGGTGATGGATGCAGCAAACCACCATGACACATGTATACCATTGTAACAAACCTGCACATTCTGCACATGTACCTCAGAACTTAAAGTATAACAAATAAATTAAAAAGAAAAAAGACTTGGCTCTGCTGGATAGAGTAAGAAGGGTTGGTACAAGGTTAGCACAATCCAGAAAGAGCAAACAGTGTGTGCAGAGGCCCTGAGGCACAGAAGAGCCAAGTTGAGGGGCTGAGAGGTGGGGCCGGCTGACTTGGAGAGCGAAGGACGGGTGGGAGAGGTGGCTCATACCCAGGGATGCTTTTTCCAAATGACAGACTCCAGGAAGCCATGCATTTCCCTCTAGTTCCCTCAAATCACTCCCCAGTCAGAATTAACTGGCTCTCTTTTCTTTCACCTTGACCCGTTCAGCACTTTGTTCCCCTGGATCTCATCATCCTTCCCAGCACACACTGTTGGCTTTGTCGCGATCAGATTCTGCCTCTTCCAGACTGGGGCTCCTTGAGGGCAGACAGTGCTTCACTCACCATGGTTGCCCCCTTCGGCCTCAGACTGGTATGCACAGAGGGACCACAAAGAATGTCCGTTACATTAAATCAAATCTAACAAACAGCAATTTTTTCCCCGGCAGCTCAGCAAATAGGAACAGATGCCTTTGTTAATCGCCCCTGGATGCGTGGTTCAATTGAGGGCTGTAAATGCATATATCAGAGCCAGAACCAGTTAGCTGTCTGGTTTATAATAACTATGCACTGGCTTCCCACGTCATGGGCATTGGGCCCTGTGGCTCAAAGGAAAATCTCAACAACCCAAATAAGCTGAATTGACCACTTGTACTGGCCTCACAGGGGAATGGTCACAATATCTCTTTTCCTTCAGCTCTGGGAAATTGAAAAGACAAATCAGTTAGCGGAAGGCTAAGACTAGAGGCTCGCCCTGCCACAAGGAAATTCACTTGCATTTTCTCCAGAGTCAAGGATCCCCTGTTTGTACTCATTTTGTGGTTAGGGACAGAAATCCACTTTCAACTAGCAGAATCGAATCCTGGAATGCATTGGTACTCACCACTGGGGAGGTCCCGGGGCTTCCCAACTCCAAGTACTGCTACATCCAGGGCCTCAGACAAAATGACCGGATGCTCCCTGTCAGCAGCTCCAGCTGTTGGCTCTGCTTGTCTGTCTGTGTTGGCTGTATTGTCTGCTAGGCTCTTTCCTTGCAGCATGGAAGGTGACTTCAGACAGCCCTGAGTTCATGCCCTCTTGGCTTATACACAAAGGCAGGCACACGTACCCTCTCTCCCATATCCAAATGCTACTCTCATGGAAAGACTTTTGGTCTGGCTGAGTCACAGGACCACCTCAGACCGGGCATTGGGTCCCAGGAAGTGATGAGATGACGGACCCACCCTAGGTCAGCAGTCCCCAACCTTTTTGATACCAGGGACCAGTTTCATGGAAGACAATTTTTTCCTGGATGGCAGGCATGGTGGTGGATGGTTTCGGGATGACAGTGTTCCACCTCGGATCATCAGGCATCAGATTCTCATAAGGAATGTACAACATAGATCCCTCTCACACGCAGTTCCCAGTAAGGTTCCTGCTCCTCTGACAGTCAAATGCCGCCGCGGATCTGACAGGAGGCAGAGCTCGGGCAGTCGTGCTTGTTCACAGGACACTCACCTCCTGCTGTGCTGCCTGGTTCCTAAAAGGCCACGGACCAGTACAGATCCACAGGCCCAGGGGTTGGGGACCCTTTCCCTAAGTCACATGCCCACTTCTGGGAAACAGAGGGGGAGAAAATGGCCACCAACAGGACCTCAAGGAGCAAGGTGTGATGGTTCCCTGAAGAAAGGAATGCCCCCAGATCAAAGCGACTTTTTCCATCGACTCCAGATCATAATCAGACAGAACCAGTTCCCTTGATCCTGGCTGTGATTTGAATGGGGAAAGCTGGTGTGTTGCAGCCAGTCTCCACTAACCTTGGGATTGATGATTGGCACGTGTCTTGCCAATCCTGAGTGTGTGCAGTGAAAAATGGACACAAGCTATAAATCAGGGCGTTTCCCCCAAACTTCCATTAAACACTTAACAGCACAACACTGTTATTGTGGGTTAGTTATTGTGCTTGCCCACCTAAAGAAACTGTGCGTATGCACATGTGTATGTGTGTACATGTGTGTACACACACGTGTGTGTGTGTGTGTGTGTGTGTGCGTGTGTGTAATTTAAGCCAAAGTGACAGACCCCTGTGTTATCTTTGGAGATCTGTGGTCTCAGGCCATACTTAATTCTTCCAGCTCGGTTTACTGCACCCTGTGTTCCAAAGCCCCCCATGTGCCCTGTTTAAAGGATGGCCCACTTACACTCTTTGCAGTTGGAGGGTCACCCTTTAGTTTTATTTCTTCAGGTTCATTTTCTTTATCCTCCTTCCACATGCCACTGACCATCACTAACAAGACTCCAAGCTGAGAGCCAAGCCTGTTACCTACTTTCACCATGACAGGACTGTCTACTTCCTCTGCCTGTCCCAGGATTTGTTATTGACCTCTCAGACCTGCAGAAAACAAGTTATATCCTCTTTGCAATTGGTGCCATTCTTTTTCCTCCCACTTTTGGCTTCGAAAAAGTGGTGGGTCTCACACACTTGTCATTAGCTGGAGCACATCTGACCCATCGTTCCTTGAGGGAGGGCAGCTGGGTGGTCCCTAGCTCAAGAAGAGGCATTCTGTACCCCCTACCCTTAGGAAGGGGAGGTCTGAAGCTTTCTTCAAGAGGAATAACTCAGTCCAAAGCCTGTGAATCCATGAAAGCAAGCTTTGCCTACCCTTGTGTGTAAGCCACGAGGTAGCCAGAGACAAATGCCAGCAATAGCGTGATGTGAGATGGGGCAGAAATGCTGCACCCCAGAGTCTGGTTTATCAGGGTCTTTCCCTGGGAACCCAATGCAGAGAGCAACACTGTCACAGGCAAACCATGAGGAAATAGGCATGCTTCTTTTTTAAAAAAAACAGGTCTCTGTTGCCCAGGCTGGAGTGCGGTGGAACAATCACAGTTCACTGCAGCCTCCGCCTCCAAGGTTCAAGTGATCCTCCTATCTCAGCCTCCGTCACAGCTGGTGCTACACAAGCTTGCTTCTTATTCCTGAGGTTTTTAAATTTCTTTAGCTGGTGTTGCCACTCTGCATGTGCCGGTTTCATCTTCCTCCTTGTTGTAACTGTTTTGTGACCAGAGTCAATGCCAGAGGCCCCAGGGAATGCAGAAAAGCACCAGCCATCAGGATGTGTTGATGAGACACGTGCTGTCTGGGACCTTCTGTGAATAACATGATTGGTGCTGTTGCCAGGATAACCGGATGAGCGATCTGAAAGTGCTTGGGATATCATTGGTGCTCAGGTCATTCTGCCGGTGTTAACTAAGCATTTGCTGTGAGCCAGGCACGGTGCTGGGTACCTAAAGATGAGTAAGTCAGTGGAGAATATTTCAGTGCAAGTCACAAATGTATGGTTTCCAAACCTGGAGTGGGTGGAGCTGGCAGGGATGGCTTCCACTGGCAGCTGAGCTCAGCATTGTCTGCTGCCCCAAGACTCTCTTTTGTCCCCTCTCTTACTCAGAGGATGACTTTGCCTCCTACTTCTGATTCAAAATAAATCCCACTGGAAGAAGCAACAGAGCCATGACCAAAAGCAGACTTTGGGTTGAGACTGCCAAGTCTCTGCTTTTACTGAATTCGGTCCTGAATCCCACACAGGCTCCCTGTCCCCACTTCCACTGCAACACCTTGAGATTGTCCTCTGTGATGCCGCTGCACCCGTGCTGTCTGGACCACCTTCCGCTTCCAGGTTTTGATGGCTCCCTAGAGCATCTCACCTCTCTCGGCTCTTTCCCAGTTCTTATGCTCCCTGGTGGTCCTTAAAAAGATTCCTGTATGGATGGGTGTGGTGGCTCATACCTGTAATCCTAGCAATGGGGGAGGCCAAGTATTTTGGGAGGCAAAGGCGGGCAGATTGCCTGAGCTCAGGATTTCGAGACCAGCCTAGGCAGCATGGCAAAACCCCGTCTCCACTAAAATATTTAAAAAAAAAAAAAAAAAAAAACAATGCCAGACATGGCAGCATGCAACTGTAGTCTGTAGTCCCAGCTACTTGGGAGGCTGAAGCAGAATTGCTTGAACTCGGGAGGTGGAGGTTGCAGTGAGCCAAGATCTCACCATTGCACTCCAGTCTGGGTGACAGCATGAGACTCTGTCTTTGGGGAAAAAAAATAAATTCCTGTTCATGGACCTAATATCCCACTTCTGGGAATGGAGTCTGAGAAACTATACAGAGAGGAACACAGATACAGCAAAGCAGAATTCCTGAGAGGCCTCTGATCTGACTAGCGCCAATTCTAGGCATTAGCTAAAAAAGAGCTAAATCGCAAAACTTTCTGGGGTATTTTATCATCCCTCATCTGGAGTGTGCACACCATTGTCCTGCTTGCGAGGAATTTAGATAGGTTTTTTTTTTTTTTTTTTTTTTTTTTGAGACAGGGTCTCACTCTGTCACGCAGGCTGGAATGTAGTGGCACAATCTCAGCTCACTGCAGTCTTGGCCTCCCAGGCTCAAGCAATCCTCTCACCTCAGCCCCCAAATTAGCTGGGGTTATAGGTACACACCACTGTTACTGGAAAGACGTCCCAATTCAGACCCCTAGAGAGAGTTGGATCTCATGCATGAAGGAATTTGAGGTGAGTCCACAGAGTAAAGTGAAAGCAAGTTTATTAGGAAAACAAATGAATGAAAGTATGGCTACTCCATAGGCAGAGCAGCCCCAAGGGCCAAACGGTTATTTCTTGACTATGTGCTAAAGAAGGAATGGGTTATTCATGACTTTTCCCGGAAAAGGATGGGCAGTTCCCAGAGCTGAGAGTTTCTCCCCTTTTTAGACCACGTAGGGTAACTCCCTGACGTTGCCATGGCATTTGTAAACGCTCATGGCGCTGGTGGGAGTGTAGCAATGTGAATGACTGGAGGTCACTCTCTTCTCCATCTTGGTTTTGGTGTTTGCCCGGTTTCTTTACTGCAAACTGTTTTATGAGCAAGGTCTTTATGACCTGACTCATGTGCCGACCTCCCATCTCATCCTGTTTCTGCCTCACCATCTGGGAATGCAGCCCAGTAGCTCTGAGCCCTATTTTAGCCCCTGTTCAAGATGGAGTTTTTCTGATTCAGACGCCTCTGACACCACCATGCCAGGCTAATTTTTCATATTTTCACCATGTTGCCTGGGCTGGTCTCAAACTCTTGAGCTCAAGTGATCTGCCCTCCTGAGCCTTTCCAAATGCTGAGATTACAGACGTGAGCCACAGGGCCCAGCCTGGAGAGCTTATTTTTTATCTTTGTCACATCGCTGTTCCCTGTCTCCACTGATGAGTCACATCCCAGACCCTTTCATCCATGTGGTCTCTTGAGATACCTAGATTCCTACAGACCTGGGAGGAAATCTCATACAACTTTGGCAAAACATGACTCAAGATAATAGGCGATTGTCCTTGATGCTAAGACTGACCTCAAGTTCTTCCCAATCCATGTTTTACACTTGCAGGCTGGAGTGTATCCTCTCTCTCTACTCGGTATTTCAATAGGGAACAAAGATCTATGTGAGGCAATCTGGCCGTTTTCTAGCTGGGCCTGTGTTATCCATGGCCAGCCAGCTCTCCTGGTTTATTTTTCCTTCTTTCCCACCTGAAAACTTGATGGTTGATTTGTGAAATAAAACTGAAATTGCTCAATCTGTCTAAAAGCTTTCTGTGGGTTTTAAACTTACCTATTTTTTTTTAAGAAATTTTAATAATGCTTCAGCTTTTAAAATCAGCAGGAAACCTACAATCAGGAGTGTTGTATTTGCACCAATATCAAACGTAGAGTGCATAAGTAATAAGGAACACAGTTCTGTTTGTTGAATAAGTAAATTTTCATGGTAACTGGTAATTGCCGGTCCATAAAAGCTCTCTTCCTTATGTTTCTGCTACTGAGTAAAAATGATTTTTGTATTTGTAACAGACTAGACTCATTTCAAGTGGAAATATTAATCTGTAATTGTCCTTGTACAAGAAACACCAAGTTCAAGTCAAAAATAACAAAGCCAGTTAACCATGTGTTTCATGCCTGCACAACTTACCTAAAAGAGATTGTCCAAAGAAGTTTTGCTAGCTTCTGAAAACTTTCTCACAAGATTTTAAAAATATATTTTATGGTCAAGATGTAGCATCCTCCCAGGACTAATTCATATGTAGCCAAGAAAAATTACATTTTCCCATTTACATCCAAAGTCTGAACTGTTATTTTATAAATGAATTTTCCCTCCAATTCAGAAAGCACTGGCTACATTACAAATTTTAATGCTACTATTATAGGATCATAATTTTAAAAACCCAGGGTTCTCCAAGGGCTTCAGCAGCATGCCATCTCTCCACTTTATTAAAATGAATGAACAGATGTACAATTTATTTCTGCCGAGGTATCATCTAAATTCATAAGCTATTTCTCATGTGTCTGAAATCCACGTTGGTTTCCCATTTTCTTTGCCTTAGAAAAAAAATTACCCTCCCTCATTTATCACTCTGGGGACATAAATGAGAAGTCTCCTCTCCACTTCATTCACTTTGGACTAATATCCTCGACACAATTTAAATCCTATCTCTTCAAGACTTTTCAATGAGAGCAAGGCAGTGGAACACCCAGCATCCAATTGGAAAACTTCCCGGCCATCAGTGTAAAGATTGACAAGCTAAGTCACATGAGCTTATACCTTGGCAGATGCTGGGGAAGAGAGCTTAAAACAGCCTTGAATTCGTTCAGGTAGATGAGGCAGTCTAGAACCGTCACAGTTAAAACTCAGTGTCAGTAACAGAAACGTATTTTAGCTGCCATATTTCATAGAACCCTCATACCGTCTTTACTTCCCACATGCCCTGTCAGCTGACAGCAGGCTGGCAGAGAGGCATGTAACAGATTCATCTTGGGTTGGCAAACATCTAGCCTAGCTCTGAAAACCCACGTATTGATCTCAGAACTGCTTTTGCATTCCTGCACCACCATTTTCTGATGATGAGAGATCAGGCATAGTTTTTAACTTCGCTGAGATCTGGCTTATTTATCAGTATGAAGGAGATAAGTGGACCTGCTTAGTGACAAAGGTTACATAAAGTAGAGCATTTTGATGCTATAAACCCAGAAGTCTCTGGGACAGGTCTTAGTCAATTTAGAAAGTTTATTTTGCCAAGGTTAAGGATGTACCCATGACCCAGCCTCAGGATGTCCTCATGACATGTGTTTAAGGTGATCAGAGTACAACTTGGTTTTATACATTTTAGGGAGACATGAGATACCAATCAATATGTGTAAAATGTACATTGGTTCGGTCTGGAGAGTTGGGGGTCAGGGAGCTTCCAGGTTATAAATAGATAAGAGACAAACAGTCGCATTCTTTTGAGTCTTTGATCAAAGAGGTGGGTAGAGGAATAGTCACTTATGCCTTAGCCTAGCTCAGTGAATCTGCATTTTCACATAAACAATCAGACTGAGGAAGCAATTAGATATGCATTTGTCTCAGTTGAGCAGAGGGATGACTTTGAGTTCTGTCTGTCCTTTGACCTGCACTTGTGAAGATAAGCTATCAATTTACATTGCCTAGGTGAAACTCAACAGAACTTTTTAGGTAAAGATATTGAGGCCCACAAGGAATTTCCTTGCAGGCAAATTCTGAGGGAGGTATTTTTTGTATTTGTAAGCTATCTTATTTAGAAATAAAATGGGAGCAGGTTTACCTGCCATAGTTCCCAGCTTGACTTTTCCCTTTGGCTTAGTGATTTGGGGGTCCCAAATTTTATTTTCCTTTCACATTGCCAAGGTCAATAATATATGGCCAGCACAGTGGCTGACATGTGGTTCAGTAAAGGGGCCACTGTGGCGATGATGGCATCTCAGAGATACATCTCTGCCTTGGAACAGCTGGTCTGAAGTTACAGAGCACCCCTCTTCCTCAGTCTTGCATTTGCTGGCATGATTTGAGTGAATGAAAGGAAGGCATTTTGTAGCCAACAAACGCAATCGATGAGTGCAACTTGGAAATGGTACAGAATGAAGCCCTCAGGTTATCTGGAAGAATTCTATTTATGATATGCTGCTGGAACTGGCAGTAAAACTTGCCTGAGTCTTTAGTTTGGCATGGAAATCTGCCCTGCATCCATAAATGCAATCTCAGGTTTGGGGCTTTAATCAGATTTTGAGTGTTTGGTTTGTCATTGTTTTTTTCTTTCTGTGGCCCTGTTGCTTGGAGAAGAAACATCATGTTAATTGCATTTGCTTGAACTCTGTGACCATTCTGTCCTTTCAAACATGGCTTGTCTTCATTTCATGTAATGTATTGGGAGAGGAAAGCGGGTTCTCCTGGTCTCTGGAAGATCCACACTAAATTGATGGAGTTCTTTCATTTAGCAGAGATACAGCTTCAGGTGGACACAGTCAAAAGGGCAAGTTCACCAAAGAGCAAAAGGAAAGAGGGACATCACAGTAGGATGGGCTGATGAGATGCATCTTAGGAACCACGGAAGCGACACTTGTTAGCATCCATGCAACAAAATGTTGATGAGGGGAGCCAGTCGTGGTGGTGGCTTCGAGCAGTTCCTGGCATAGGTCCATCTGCCTGTTTTGTCAACAGCCCCTGGATTAAATCAGCCACTGCTGCTGCCAATGAACTTGTAGCTTGTTGCAGGATAAGGGGCCTTAGGTAGTTTCTTCATCTCTGGTTGACCAAACCACCAAGGTTTTGGATCCCAGGAGCTCCAGAAGACATTCAAAAAATCTCATTTGCCTGCTGAGCAAAGTCATGAGACAGACTGTCCATATGAAAAGCCTGCTTTTAGGCTTCGAAATTCCAGCAAGGAAGTAGATGTCACTGACAGAAATGTGGTAGTTTCAGAGAACAGGATGTTTTAGAAGAATGAGCCCAATTATTTTGATCCACAGAGCCTTAGAAGATCAAATGCAGAGAAGAAAAAGAAGGGGCTTTTCTGTTTCCCCACTGTCACTTCATCACACTGTCAGTTTGACTAGAAGGGCTCTTTCTATTGCCCCAAATTTCAGTTCCATTTCTGATTTCTTATTTTTTTTAAGCTCCCACATATGAATGAGAACACGAGACATTTGTCTTTCTTTTTTTTCTTAATATTTCATTCCATTTTAGGTTTTGGGGTACATGTGAAGAACATGCAAGATTGTTGCATAGGTACATATACGGCAATGTGGTTTGCTGCCTTCTTCCCCATCACCTATATCTGGCATTTCTCCCCATGTTATCCCTCCCCAACTCCCCACCCCCTGCTGTCCCTCCCCTAGTTCCCCCTGACAGACCTCAGTGTGTGATGTTCCCCTCCCTATGTCCATGTGTTCTCATTGTTCAACACCCACCTATGAGTGAGAACACGCGGTGTTTGATTTTCTGTTCTTGTGTCAGTTTGCTGAGAATGATGGTTTCCAGGTTCATCCATGTCCCTACAAAGGACACAAACTCATTGTTTTTTATGGCTGCATAGTATTCCATGGTGTATATGTGCCACATTTTCCCTGTTCAGTCTATCATTGATGGGCATTTGGGTTGGTTCCAAGTATTTGCTATTGTAAACAGTGCTGCAATGAACATTCATGTGCATGTGTCCTTATAATAAAACAATTTATAATCCTTTGGATATATACCCAGTAATGGGATTGCTGGGTCAAATGGAATTTCTATTTCTAGGTCCTTGAGGAATCACACTCTGTCTTCCTGGTTGAACTAATTTACACTCCCACCAACAGTGTAAAAGTGTTCCTGTTTCTCCACATCCTCTCCAGCATCTGCTGCCTCCAGATTTTTTAATGATCGCCATTCTAACTGGCGTGAGATGGTATCTCAATGTAGTTTTTGCATTTCTCTAATGACCAGTGATGATGAGCATTTTTTCATGTGTTTGTTGACCTCATGTATGTCTTCTTTTGTGAAGTGTTCATATCCTTTGCCCACTTTTGAATGGGCTTGTTTGTTTGTTTGTTTGTTTTCTTGTAAATCTGTTTTAGTTCTTTGTAGATTCTAGATATCAGCCCTTTGTCAGATGGGTAGATTGCAAAAATTTTTTCCCATTCCGTTGATTGCCAATTCACTCTAATGACTGTTTCTTTTGCTGTACAGAAGCTGTGGAGTTTGATTAGGTCCCATTTGTCTATTTTGGCTTTTGTTGCCAATGCTTTTGCTGTTTTAGTCATGAAGTCCTTGCCTACGCCTATGTCCTGAAAGGTTTTGTCTAGATTTTCTTCTAGGGTTTTTATGGTGTTCAGTCTTATGTTTAAGACTTTAATCCATCTGGAGTTAATTTTAGTGTAAGTTGTCAGGAAGGGGTCCAGTTTCTGCTTTCTGCACATGGCTAGCCAGTTTTCCCAACGCCATTTATTAAACAGGGAATCCTTTCCCCATTGCTTGTTTTTGTGAGGTTTGTCAAAGATCAGATGGTTGTAGATGTGTGACATTGCCTCCGAAGCCTCTGTTCTGTTCCATTGATCTATATCTCTGTTTTGGTACCAGTACCATGCTGTTGTGATTACTGTAGCCTTGTAGTATAGTTTGAAGTCAGGTAGTGTGATGCCTCCAGCTTTGTTCTTTTTGCTTAGAGTTGACTTGGCTCTGCAGGCTCTCTTTTGGTTCCATATGAAGTTTAAGGTTTTTTTTTCCAGTTCTGTGAAGGAGGTCATTGATAGCTTGATGGGGATAGCGTTGAATCTATAAATTACTTTAGGCAGTATGGCCATTTTCACGATATTAATTCTTCCTAACCATGAGCATGGAAGATTTCTTATTCATTCACAGGGCAGGATGGGCTGACACTGTAGAGATGGTTTGGGCACCAGATGACCCCTAGTTTCAGTTGCATCTCCATCAGTCAGAAGCTCTTAGATATCGCAGGAGTTCCTTAAATGCTTTGGGCCTCAGGGTCCTCACCTGTGGAATGGGGATGTTGGTAATGAAGGCCACCATCTCCAAGCAGGACAAGATACTGAGTGCTTTCTGTGTATTATCACGTTGAATCCTCATGATCTCTTTGTGAGGTGCATCCTACTAGACGCTCCAGTTCTCAGATCAGGAAGCTGAGGGCTAGAGAGCTAAGGCAATGCACCCAGGTTACAGCAGGATATCCTCAAGTTCTCCACTGATCAGTGACATTTTGTCACCATTGATCCTATGTTACTGATACTGATCAATAGATATGTTACTGGCAAGGGGTCCAAATTCAGATCCCAAGAGAGTGTTCTCAGATCTCATGCAAGAAGGAATTCACAGCAAATCCATATAGTAAAGTGAAAGCAAGTTTATTAAGAAAGTAAAGGAGGCTGGACATGGTGGCTCATGCCTGTATTCCTAGCACTTTGGGATGCTGTGGTGGGCAGATCGCCTAAGGTCAGAAGTTTGAGACCAGCCTGGACAACATGGTGAATCCCCTTCACTACTAAAAATACAAAACAGCCAGGTGTGGTGGCAGGCTTCTTATTTCTAAATAAGATAGCTACAAATATAAAAAATACCTCCCAGCTACTCAGGAGGCTGAGGCAGGAGAATTGCTTGAATCTAGGAGGCAGAGGTTGAAGTGAGCCAAGATTGCACCATTGCACTCCAGCCTGGGTAACAGAGTGATACTGTGTGTCAAAAGCAAACAAAAAAAATTAAAGGAATGAAAGAATGACTACTCTATAGGAAGAGCAACAGTATGAGCTGCTGGTTGGCCATTTTTATGCTTATTTCTTGATTATATGTTAAACAAAAAGTTAATTATTCATGGGTTTTCCAGGAAAGGGGTGGGCAATTCCCAGAACTGAGAGTTTCTCCCCTTTTTAGACCATAGAGGGTAACTTCCAGACATTACCATGGCATCTGTAAACTGTTATGGCACTGGTAGGAGTTTCTTTTGACATGCTAATGCATTATAATTAGCATATAATGAGCAGTGAGGATGACCAGAGGTCACTGTCATCGCCATCTTGGTTTTGGTGAGTTTTGGCCAGCTTTTCACTGCAACTTGTTTTATCAGCAAGGTCTTCCTTACCTGCAACTTGTGCTGACATCTTGTCTCATCCTGTGACTAAGAATGACTTAACCTCCTGAGAATGCAGCCCAGTAGGTCCCAGCCTTATTCTACCCAGCTCCTATTCAAGATGGAGTTACTCTGGTTCAAAGCCTGTGGCAGATACTCCATCACTGAAGTGAATAGAGGAGGCACAGGGTTCATTTTATTGGCTGAGAACCCCATAATTGTCCCATTGCATGCAGTGGTTCAGGATGTTTGACCTCATGATTGAAGAGGACATTTGAAGTGAGTTTTGAACAAATTGGCATCAGTCTTTTGAAACTTCTCACCGCTTTCTGACGGACTTTCCAGTTAGCTGAGTCAGCACAAACGGCCTTAGCCAGATCTTAAAGGAGTTAGTTTTCATGTTGCAGGGAGTGTTTTCTTAGAGGGTTTTGTTTCTCCAATGAAAATGTTTTTGCTTTGCGCCTGTCTTTATGATCTTACCCACTCAGGGAATATGGTATCTTCTTGGGCTACTTGCTCATTGGTGGAGGCTTGGCTTCTGTGAAGACACACACTGACTTTCCATAGCACTTTCTCTTGTTTTGTTTCTAAAATTACTATTTATTGCCCTTCAAAATAGGTTGCATTTGAATTAGGATTCTGGGCCTGTACACTGTGTGGGAGCCCAAATGCAAAGTAGATTCCATCATAAGCAAGGAATCCCCACTCCAAATTAACAGTAAAATAGGCCATGTAGTTCCAAAATGCACCATTTCAGGCTTAAAAAGAAAAGCAACTTAATTTCCTTATTTTTTAATTTTTACATGATTACAGACTCACAGGAAGTTGCAAAAATAGTGCCAAAAGCACTTTGAACCCATCTCTGAGCTTCCTCCATAGTAATGACACCTGTAACTTAGTACAATACCAAGAACAGGAAGTTCACATGGGCACGATACTATTAACAAGACCTCATGACGTTTCCCCCCATTATTGTGCGTTTGTGTGTGTGTGTGCATGTGTAGTCCTGTGCATTTGATCACACGTACAGATTTGTATAGCCACCACCACCATCAGGATACAGGACAGCTGCACGATCACAGAGGGGCTGCCTGTCTTGCTGCTCCTTATTAGTTGCACTCACCTTCCCCTTACTCTCGGCCTTCTCCCCTCGCAATTACTAATCTGTTCTCCACCTCTAGTTTTGTCACTTCAAGGATGGTACATGAATGGAATCATACAATATGTAACTCTTTGAGATTAAATCTTTTTTTTTTTCTTGAGATGGAGTGTTGTTTATTCACCCAGGCTGGAGTGCAGTGGCGCAATCTCAGCTCATTGCAACATCTGCCTCCCAGGTTTAAGCCACTCTCCTGCCTCAGCCTCCTGAGTAGGTGGGAGTACAGATGCGTGCCACCATGCCTGGCTAATTTTTGTATGTTTAGTAGAGACGGGATTTCACCATGTTTGCCAGGCTGGTCTTGAACTCCTGACCTCAGTGATCCGCCCACCTTGGCCTTCCAAAGTGCTGGGATTACAGGCGTGAGACACCACGCCTGGCCAAGATCAACTCTTTTCACTAAGTATAATGCCCCTGAGATCCATCCACTGCTCACGTGAACCAATAGTTGGTTCCTTTTTATTGCTGAGTAATATTCCATGGTATGGATATGCCAAAGTTTATTTAACCATTTACCTACTGAAGGACATTTGACTTTGCTGCTAGTTTGAAGCTACTGAAAATAGAGCCACTGTGGACATTTGTATACAGGCTTTGGTGTGAACATATATTTTCATTTTTCTGGGTACCAGCTGCTGGATCATACGATAAGGGCATGTTAGTTTCGTAGGAAACTGCCTGTTTTCCAGAGTGGCTAAATAATTTTCCATCCTTACCAGCAATACAGGAGAAAGCCAGTTGTTCTACATTCTCACCAGCTTTTGGTGTTACCACTATTTTTCATTATAGCCATTCTGTTTGGCATATAGTAATAGCTGGTCTCTGGCTATGTGTATAGCAGTACCATTTTAATTTGCATTTCCCTAATTATGAATGATATGAAACATCTTTTCATGTGCTTATCTTCCATCAGTATTCTCTTTGGTGAAATGTCTCATTATGCCTCTTGCCTATTTATTTTTGTTTGTTTGTTTTACAGGCCATTTTCAGGACTTTAACTTTTGCTCATTTTCTTTTCTTTTTTCTTTTTTTTTTATTTTTGAGATGGAGTTTCACTCTGTCACCCAGGCTGGAGTGCAGTGGTGTGATCTCAGCTCACTGCAACCTCCACTTCCTGGGATCAACTGATTCTCCTGCCTCAGCTTCCCGAGTAGCTGGGATTATAGGCACGCGCCACCACACCTGGCTAATTTTTGTATTTTTAGTAGAGACAGGGTTTCACCATGCTGGCCAAGCTGGTCTCAAACTCCTGACCTCATGATCCACCCACCTTGGCCCCCTAAAGTGCTGGGGTTACAGGTGTGAGCCACCACATTCGGCCCCATTTTCTGACAGAATCTTTTAGTGGTTGACTGTTGAGAGCCGTCTATGTAGTTTATATATACGTAAGTCCTTTGTCAGAGATGTGGCTTGCAAATATTTATCTCAGTCTGTGGCTTATCTGTTCATTCTCAATGGAATCTTCCAGAGAACCAAAGTTTTTAATTTCATGCAAGTCCAATTCATACTTTTTTCTATTATAGATTGTGCTTTTGGTGTCAACTCTGGGAATTCTTTGCCTAGCCCTAGGTGGTAAAGATTTTCTTCTCCGTTTTTTTCTAAAAATTTTTATAGTTATATGTTTTACAGCTAAGTCCATGATCCTTTTGGAACTGATTTTTTTGTGTAAAGTGTAAGGTTTAGGTTGAGTTTATTTATTTGCCAGTGGACACATAATTGCTCCAGCAGCATTTTAGAAACAGCTATCCTTCTTCCATTGAATTACTGTTGTCCCTTTGTTTAAAAAAAAAAAATCATATTGGTGCAGGTGTGTTTGTGTAGGTCTATTCTGGGTCCTCCATTCGGTCCCATTGATCTACATCTCTCTTTAAACAGTACCGTACTGTCATGATTACTGGAGCTGTAGAGTAATGCTTCACATCAAGTAGAATGATTCCTCTGCTTTATTCTCCTTTTTCAAAAATATTTTAGGAAACTTCTTTTCCTTTTTCAACTTTTACTTTAGATTCGAGGAATACATGTGCAGGTTTGTTATGAAGGTTTATTACATGATGCTAGGCTTTGGAGTATGATGAACCCTTCTACCCAGCTGGTAGCTTTTCAACCTTTACCTCCTTTCCTCCCCACTTTTGGAGTCCCCAGTGTCTATTGTTCTCCTGTTTATGTCCATGTGCACCTGGTGTTTAACTCCCACTTATAACTGAGAGCCTGTAGTAGTTAGTTTTCTGCTTCTGTTCATTAGGACAATAACCTCCAGCTCCATTCGTGGTGCTGCAGAGGACATGCTTTCATTCTTTTCATGGTTGTATAGGATTCCATGGTGTATTTGTGCCATATTTTCTTTATCTAATCCAGTGGATGGGCATCTGGGTTCATTCCATGTCTTTGCATTGTGAACAGTGCTGTAATGAATATATGGGTGCATGTGTCTTTTCAGTAGAATGACCTATTTTCCTTTGAATATCTACCTAGTGATGGGACTGCTGGGCCAGATGGTGATTCCACTCTTAGGTCTTTGAGAAATCTCCAAACTGCTCTCCACGATGGCTGAACTCATCCCCATTCCCACCAGCAGCATATATGTGTTCCTTTTCTCCCAGCTCTACCAACATCTGTAATTCTTTGACCTTTTTAACAAAAGCCATTCCAACTAGTGTGAGGTAGTATCGCATTGTGGTTTTGATTTGCATTTCTCTGCTGATTAGTGATGATGAGCATTTTTCATGTTTATTGGCCATTTGTATGGCTTCTTTAGAGAAGTGTCTGTTAATGTACTTTGCCCACTTTTTAATGGTTATTTGTAGAAAATCATTTTAAATGCAATTTGAACTCAACAGCTTTTTATCCCCTCTAAAATTATTTTTCTGATTCAAATATAATTCATTTTCATTCTTAAAAAGATTGAAATATCATAAGCATCTAATAGAAGAAGTTAACAGATCTCTCCACTCACCTGAGAGGTAACTATGCTCTTTCCCTTTGTATATATCAAGTTTTGCTTTTTTATTTACAAATGTAGGATCGCACTCTTTTCAGTGTATCACAGTCTGTCTCAGGATTTGTATCTTTGTCTTTGTCTGTAAAGTAGGAGAACTATTAATAATACTCTTTATTTCTTTAGTCTGTGGTGAGAATCACATAGTATAACACATGCAGTAAGTTTAACGCAATGCCTGCTAAATAGGAATGTTTTTGTTGACGTAATTTTTATTTTTCCCCCTTTAGCTTATGTTACCTGCTTGGGGTGATCTTGGCCTTTCTTGATGGCAGCAAAGGGCAGAGAAACTCCATAATGTTTAGTAATCCAAGTTAGTTTGCAGAAGCAGTCAGGAGAATGGGTTCTTCCATCACTCCGTCCAGGTTTCCTATCAAATAGAATGAAAGAGACAGGTAGTACTGCAAACTCTTAGTTCATTTACGTTAATCGTAACATCAAACATGTCAACAGCATCCCAGAGAGCCCCTCAAGGTTTCTGTCCAGTTGTCCACTGTAGAGCCACCCACCCACCCTATTAACGCTATCCAGCCCCTCCTCTAAGTGGGGACCTCCCAGAAAGCCATAGCTCCACTCCTAGAGATCTTTGGGCAAACTTGTATGTGGTTTGTCTTATCTTCAGGTCTTTAACATGAGCTGTAACCAGGGCAGCTAGAAGCAGAGCCTACCAGATCAGCCCTGCCCCCTCCAATTAGTGAAACCCAACAGAGTCCTTGGCCCCTGCAGCCTAAGAACGTAAAAATTCTATAATCTCCTTCTCTTTATCTCAGCTCTGCCTTACGTGTCCCTTGAATGGCCCACATTCTCCCAATTTCATTAACTTAACACATTTTATTTCCGCTAAGTAAACCCAAGGCGCTTCCATGGTCCAATATAACTGATTTCCCTTCTGATCCATAATGCCACACAATGTGCTATTTCGTTCATTTTAATTGCTCTGCATTGTGTTCTGTTATATGGACGTCCCACAATTTGACCAACCTCCCATCAATGGACATTTTGGTGGTGGTTCCTATTTTTCCCTTTTATAAACATTACAGCAATGAAAGTGCTTGAATGTGCATCTTCACGTATATATATGAAAGTCTTTGTAGGATACTCCCAAAAGCAAAATGCCTGGCCCAAAAGTATGCGTACTTTACATCACAGCGTATAGCCCTTTTGCTAATAGGATTAAAGTATTTTCGAATTACCTTCAATTTGTCATCCCTGAGTTATACTGCTTTCTATATTGCATGGATTCCTAGCCTGCTCCACTGCAAATGGGCTCCCACACAAAGAACGAGATTCATAGTCTGGAAAAGCATCTGGTACTGAAGCATGGAGCAGAGGTGGAATTCTAGGCCTATGAACAGCCCACATCAGCATTGGGGGTCCCCAGTGAGGTGGGAGCCCATCGGCGATAGCAGTTGGATGGGGACTAATATCCTTCGTGCTTCCGTGGGCATGAACTTGAACTTGCAATAGAAGCCTCTGAGGCAGAGCAAGGCAGGAGCAGATATGAAGTATGCCTTGTAGCTTATGGCTCATCTAGAATCCAGGGGCTAATGATCATGAGGGAGCTGCTAAATATTCAGGCCTCTGCTCTTGGACCTTGAACCTACAAGCTCCCCACTCTTTTTTTTTTTTTTTTTTTTGAAACAATGTCTCATTCTGTCACCCAGATTAGAGGGCATTGGCATGGTCTCAGCTCCCTGCAGCCTCCACCTCCTGGGTTCAAGCGATTCTCCTGCCTCAGCCTCCTGAGTAGCTGGGACTACAGGCACCCACCACCATGCCTGGCTAATTTTTGTACTTGTAGTAGAGATGGAGTTTCACTATATTGGCCAGGCTGATCTCAAACTCCTGACCACCCCGCGTCGGCCTCCCAAAGTGCTGGGATTACAGGCATGAGCCACTATTCCTGGTTAAGCTCATCAGTCTTGAACTCCATTCCTGAGCTTCCTTTTATGCTCCCATCCATTGCCAAATCCTCTCACCACCCTCAGCTGCATTGTATTAAAAGGGCTGCTCCTCATATGTTCACCCCAGGACTATCCAGAATAGCAAAGTCGCAGAACCAACCTACATGCACATCAACAGTTGACTAAAGAAAAGGTGGTACATATACCCATGAAATACTATGCATCCATAAAGAAGAATGAAATCCGGTCCTTTGCAGCAATGTGGGTGGAGCTAGAGGCTATTATCCTATGTGATCTAACTCAGAAACAGAAAATCAAACACTGTATGTTCCCACTTGTAAGTGAAGGCTAAGCAGTGGGCACACATGAACATAAACATGGAAATAATAAACAGTGAGGGTTCCAAAAAGGAGGGATGATGGGAATGAGGGCTGGAAAACTACCTGTCAGGTACAATGTTCGCTATTTGGGTAATAGGTATGCTAGAAGCCCAGTATCCACCAGGAGGCTATATACCCAAATAACAAACATGCACATATGCCCCCCAAATCTAAAATGCAGTTTTTAAAAAAAAAAGCTAGTACATCAGAACACCCCCGTGCACCCCCAGGTGTAGCATTACAGAAACCTCAGCAGCAAAGCCTCTCCCCCATTCTTCTCCAATCACGAGCTCTATGCTGAGTCCCAGAAGGGCCAGATGCAAAAAACTTGCTAGCCCCCGCAGGTGGCTTGTTCGTGGTGCTAGGGTATAGGGCAAGGGGGAGGAAAAACAGGAGAGGAGGATTGTTTCCTGTATATCCAGCACGGGCTTCGTGCGCTTAGACAGTGGAAATACTAAAGAAGTCAGAAAGATCCTCCCTCCTTCATACCCAAGAAAAAGGGAGGCACAAATTGAGGCGAAAATCTTTCTGCCATTACTTAGAAAATCAGTCCTGAGTCCTATCCTGTTCTTAAACCATAGCTACATAAATTGGGGAAAATGTCTGCTGTTGGTTTGCTCCACATCCAGCCTTGCATCCCTGGGAGAAAGAAGCCTTGGAGCTGTATGGGTTGGAACAGTGTGTGTGTTATCGAGGACTGATGCTCTCCCTCTGGGCCCTAGATAATTTTTCTTTCAATACAGCGTGGAACCATATGTGGAAGCTGCCACGGGGGGTTGCACACAGACTCTAGACTCAGACCAACCAGGGTCTGAATCCCATCTCTCCACTCCCTAACTCTGCTACCCTGGGTACATGCTTGTACTTCTCTGTGCCTCAGTTTCCTCTCCTGTAATTTAGGGCTCATGGTAGTAACCTACCCCACTGGGTGAGCAGCGTGTACTCAGTTCATGACATAAAGGATGTATGTCATTGTTAGCTGTGATAATTGCCATTCCATTAACAAGCTCTCTGTTGCTGCCATTCTGCAAAGCATGACTTTCTTTAGAAAACAGCTGTGTTTGCATCCTGTTATTTGACTTTGCTGAATTCTACCAAATTCCCATCCTACAGCCTGTTCCAGTAACCCCAGGGCCATGAGACCTGGTCTGATGACTGCTTCTCTAGCTGCTTGTATCAGAAGAAGGCAACTCCCACCTGTCCCATTTACCTGCTAATGAGCCCTGGAACTTTCAGTCCTCACCCCAGCATCATTTACTTTTTGTCCTTTCCTGGAGCTCTAGACCATGCAGCTAGGACTGCAGGCTTTCTCTCTTCCCTAGGACTTAAATTACACTAGCATCCACCCTTACTCTACATGTAGAAACTGTGATGTTGCTCACAGGTGACCCATGGAGGCTTACCTTTCTGTATTGTTTGTGAAGGTTTCTCCCCCATTTTGCTTGTGCTACCACAGCAACAATGCTAGATGTTGGCTCACTTGAGAAACATTCCTTTCCAACAAAATAAGTGTGTGTGTGTGTGTGTGTGTGTGTGTGTGTGTGTGTGTGTGTGTGTTGAACTGAGTTACTTATAAGCTGGGCTTCCTTGAAACCTAATAATTAAGGAACTCTGTTTCCTTTCAGTAGTAGCTGTTATTGACAAAGAAAGAAAATTGACAGATTTTTTCCACATTCAGGGATACCTAGACTATGTATTCCCCTCAAGTGGCCCATCTTTTTATCCTCAACAATCAGTGCATCTGTGACACGTGAAAAATAAGTGTTGTCTCGTTGGTGGGTATCAGCATTTGTGCTGGCAGGACAAAAGGGAAAGAGATTCTGTCCAGGTGTCTCCTTGGCTGGCCAGTCCTACCTGGGTCCAGAAGGTTGATAGCCAGCATCCACATTATGGTCCTTGTTAAAATCCCCATGCCATAGAGATGTGTTATAAGCACAGATGCAAGATGTGTTACAAACCTGATCCTAAAGCCCCACAACTGCCCAATAAGATAATAGCATTATCCCAGTTCTTCGTCTAAGGAAACTGGAGGCTAGCGACCACAACTTTTTGTTGGTTGCCTGACTTGGAACCTCTTAAATATTCCCTCAAGGTGTGTTTGAATTTATTGCTTTGTAAAGGCAACAAAAGCATGAGTTAAGGGAAACCAAACCCATACCTTGGAAGGACCAAGGTATGAGGTTAATAAAACATGGATGTTTCATCATCTAAGCATGTAAATTACACATATCTGGCCATGTGTTCTCAGAGTCACATGTGTGTTTTGCATGCAAGAACAAGCCGGTAGGTGGTCTCAAGATGGCACAACTCTCAGGAGAACTTTGCATATGGACTGTTTTGGAGATTTAGGGTCAGTTTGATTAAATGCAAGTTTGTGTTGTGCAGTAATTCTAGAAACTATAGCAAGAAGGTAAGGCTTCGTGGTACTTTATGCAGAGGCATCGCCATGACTTGCCAGAATCTTTCCTGGGTGGTGTCCGTGGTCCCTGCCACCCCTCCTCCCTCCCAGAAGTCCTAGACTTAGTCCGAATGCTCTGTCTCTCTGCAGTTGTCCAAAGTGGTGAGTTACACTGGAGGCTTCAACCACTGGGTTTCTACCAACATGGACGCTTCCATTTGTGGTTTCCACTGACAGCGACCCCCTGGGAATAATGAAAGCACTAGAACACAGCTCTTGATTTGCTCAGATTTTCTTGTTTAAAACAAAGAAAATTTCTTGTGCATTTCTTATCTATTTATCATTCTACCTTTGTTCTCTCTTCTCTCTCTTCATCTCCCCGTCTCTCTCCTGTCTTTATTTTCTTATCTCTCCCCTTTTTTCTCTTTCACTCCCTGTTTCTCTCTTCTTCCTTTCTTTGTCTCTTTCCCTAACTTTTTTGTATATGTAGCTGTGTCTTTTTCTGCCTTCTTTTTCTGCACTCCATCACCAGCTCTCCAGCTTCCCCTCGACACACATACACCCGCTTCTACGCTATCTGGCAGTTCTCACCAGGGAGCTGCAGACGGGCATCTTACTCCTGGGAAAGGAAATTCAATCTGAAAGAGATCACCTTTTCACTTAAAATTCCTTAACTCTGTGGCTGTTCCTGTTTTCCACATATGAATTCCAGCCTTCTCTCCCCCCCTCCCCTGCCCCCCGATGTGGCAGTGAGGTTAGAGTGGCCTCACACTGCTATTGGAGTGAGCCTCCCTGCTCCACGTGGGTTCTATAAAAAGTGCCCTTGGCACCTGTTCAATCAGTCCCAGTGAGGATTTTGGAGCAGTATGTTTTCTACTGTAATTGCATCTCAACAATGACCAATTATATTATTCCTTGATTGCAAATAAATTTACAATGCTTATTTTTGTGCTCCCTACCTCCATTGCATCTTTCAATATATTTAATACTCTTTAATCACACAATGGGAGGTGAGGAAGTACAGGCCCCTCTTGCGAAGGGAACAAGAGGCTGGTTGGGTTCAGAGCTGCTTTTTCTTTGTTACACATGCTGTTGTTGTTTTCTAATTGGAGAGTCTTGAACATGTTTATGGATCTGCAAGGAGAGATGAGTTGATGTGCAGGGAAGGAGGACAGGAAGCCGTAAGGCACTCAGGAGTAAGTAGGGGGTGGGAGCCAGGGACTGAAGTTCACTTTGAGCAGCAAGGGAGATAGCCTTCTGTAGCCTGGGGAAAGAGGCAAGAAAGAGGCAAAGGGAGGGGGCTTATGGGTTTCCAGGTTGGGGATGCTGAACATGGAGGGTACCTGCCTTCTCCCATTCCTCCCCTGTAGGTCAAGCAGCAAGGTCTGCTTCTGAGAGAGGCAGGAGTCTAGAGCCACCTTCACAGGTTTGCGGAAGCACCCAGCCACCTGAGGACCTGATTCGGAAAGTGGGCCCAGATTCTACCTTTCTAACCAGCTCACAGCTAACCTGGCCCAAGGCTCACACTTTGAGTGGGGAGGGTATAGAGAATCTAGAGGGAAAAATGGACCACAGACCATTTTTTCTTCATTGCCAAATAAGCTGGAGTCTGAACACAGTTCTAATTTGGACAGAATGGAAAATGCCCTGTTTTAATTTTCTGAGGCCCATTGAGATAGCTCCAAGGGTGACACAGCTGCCTCCTTTCAATCTCCTGCTCTGCTATAGGATGGTGGATCTTGACCCTGGCTGCAAAACCGGAGTCAATTTGTTGCACCTGCATCCACTTGGCACCCACAGGTATAAAATGCATTTACTGAAAAGTGGCAGGAAGAACAGAAAGCAAAAAAAAAAAAAACTACCTTTCTTCTTTTTATAAAAGGGATTATCAGTTGCTAATTCAAAAATTGTAGGGTAATGAAAACTACATCAATAATTTTCATAATAATTATAGTCTTTGGTTTTACCCTTGAATGTTTTTCTGGCAACGTCTGATTCAATTACCCCAGAAAATGTTATTATGCTCTTCCAGCGTTTTCCTATGAGGTTTGAGTCTAGGACCAAATAACTGATCAGTCTTGTCGTAGGGGAGCTCGTGGGCTGCTGTGCACAGGCAGCTGTCACGTAGGGAGCCTGATACACTCAGTTTGGCTGGATTATTGATTCTCGACTCTGGAGGGTTTTACACACCCTGCTGGGACACCCAACAACGTCTGTACACATTTTTATTGTCACGATTTGAGTGATGCTACCAGCATCTAATAGGTAAGAACTAGTGACACTGTTCCCACTGTACAGGTCAGCCCCCACCCAGTGAACAGTTATCCAGCCCAGAATGTCATTAATGGTGAGGTTAAAAGATTCTAAGTGAGATTAGGAATATGACTAGAAGATAAAAAGTGGACCAGATGTGGTGGCTGAAACCTAATCTCAACAGTTTAGGAGGCTGAGGCTGGAGGATTGCCTGAGGCCAGGAATTCGAGACCAGCCCGGGCAACATATTGAGACCCTGTCTCCATAAAAATGTTAAAAATATATATATATATGCCAGTGTAGTGTCACATGCCTGTAGTCCCAGTTACTCAGGGGCCAAGGCAGGAGGATTCATTGAGCCCAGGAGGTCAAGGCTGCAGTGGGCCATTATCACACCATTGTACTCCAGCCTGGGCAACAAAACAAGACCCTGTCTCAAAAAATGATAAAATAAAATAAAAAATATTGATCAGAACACTTCTAATTATAGGTGACTCATAGTTCTAGTAGTTTAGATAACAAGGAGACTTTCTATTGGCAGGAATATTACGTAGTAAGAGACTAGGGTTCTGTAATAAAAAGGCCCAAAAGAACAAAGTTTATTTCCTTCTTCATGTTCCTTAAAATGATGTTCACTGTAACAAGCATCATTTCTTTATTCATTGTGTCCACTTTATTATAACAATGTGCTTTTTATTGCTTATTATGTGCTGGGCATTCATGTAAGCATTTTATAAATATTTTTATTTAATCCGCCCTAGTCCTTTAAGGGTAGGTATTATTATTATTCCCATTTTGCAGATGAGAAAATGGAGACACAGAGAGGTTGAGTGACTTTTGAAAAGTCACACAGACGACAAGATATAGCTTCCTGTGGCTTTAAACATGAATCACTTTCCTCATTGGTCTTTTTTTTTTTTTTTTTTCTTTTCTATTCTTTTCTGAGACGGAGTCTTGCTCTGTTGCCCAGGCTACAGTACAGTGGTGCAATCTCAGCTCACTGCAACCTCTGCCTCCGAGGTTCAAGCAATTCTCCTGCCCCAGCCTCCCGAGTAGCTGGGATTACGGCTGTCCACCACCATGCCCAGCTAATTTTTGTATTTTTAATGGAGATGGAGTTTCACCATGTTGGCCAGACTGGTCTCAAACTCCCGACCTCAGGTGATCCGCCCTCCTTGGCCTTCCAAAGTGTTGAGATTACCGACGTGAACTACTGTGTCCGGCCCATTGATCTTCTTTTCATGTGACGGAGTGCCACTGGAGTGTCCCTCTCCCTTTGCAGATTTCCATTATGTTACTCCACCCCGGGATCAGAGCCCAGGAGGGACGCAGAATGCTTTTATTAATCCTCCTTATCTCATCCAGGCTGATTTCCAAGAGAATGATTCTCATCCATTTCTTCTCCCTCTGGGACTCAGAAACTGCATCAGCCACCTCTGGAAGGAATATTTGGGTGTGCCCACAGGAATTACAGTAGGGCCCATGGGGTCTATTTCAAACGGGAATCAATGGTGCAAACACAGAGAATGGATTTAGAGCAGTTTCTTCTGACTACGACATTTGGGATTTAAATGTAAATTAGAAGTTGTAAGTCAATTCCATGTATGAATTTATACAAATCCCTTGTAATGAAAGCAGGTTTCTCTTGCCCTTGTTTGTACTGGGGAGTTAGCATCAAGAACCTAACCAAGTATGTCAATCTCCCTATAGCTCTGGAGATTAGAGATGTGCTTTTTCCAGTGAGAGACAGCTGTGAGTGCCATGTAGGGGGTGGGGATGAGGGATTCTCCATGGGCGCCAGGGGGTCTGTGTCATTTTTGCATTATCCTCAGCAACACCCCATGGCAATTGGGAAGAAGGAAGATCCTCATGATTTAGTCAAAGGTTTTGAAACCAACAAAGCTTGCCAGGTGTAGTGGGTCACGCCTGTGATCCCAGCACCTTGGGAGGCTGAGCCTGGCGGATCATGAGATCGAGAGTTTGAGATCAGCCTGATCAACATGGTGAAACCTCAGGTCTACTAAAAATACAAAACTTAGCCAAGATAATTAGCATGTGCCTGTAATCCCAGCTACTCAGGAGACTGAGGCAGGAGAATTGCTTGAACCTGGGAGGCGGAGGTTGCAGTGAGCCACGATCATGTCACTGCCCTCCAGTCTGGGTGATAGAGCAAGATTCTGTCTCAAAAAAAAAAAAAAGAAAGAGACAAGGCTCTCATTGTCTAATCATACCCCCTCTTTACGAGCCCCTCATACCATTCACAAAGCAAGCCCTCGTTCTCAGATACTGCCTTTCCTCATTCGCTAGCTCTGGGAAGCTGGCAGATGGTCTCATGTATTTGAAAGGAGCAGCCCAATGGCTGCATATGTGCTGACAAATGACTTGAATCCCCAGCACCTGAACCCTAGAGTCACCATATGACCCAGCATCTCCACGCCTAGGTGTAAACCCAAGAGGATAAAGACATGAGTCCTCCCAAAGCTTGTATGTGACTTTTCACAGCAGCATTATTCCCCATAGCCACAAAGTGGAAACAACTCCATGTCCATCGGCTGAGGAACAGAGGAACAAAACATGGTCTGTCCACATGATGGAATGCTTTTCAGCCACACGAAGGAACGAAGTACTGATCCATGCTGAGGTGGGGATGAACCGTGAAAACACGATGTGCAGTGAAAAAAGTCGGACACAAACGGCCATGTATTTCGTGATTCCATTTCTGCGAAACGTCCAGAATAGGCAGATCTCCAGGGACAGAACGCAGATTAGTGGTTGCCAGTGGGTTGGGAGAGGGTGAGGAATGGGGAGTAGCTGCTCATGGGGATGGGGTTTCTGTTCACTGTGACACAAAAATTCTAAAATTGATCGTGGTGGTGGTTGCACAACTCTCTGAATGTGCTACAATCCATTCTTATGTACAATTTAAATGGGTGAATTTTATGGTATGTGAATCACAGTACAATAAAACTGTTAGAAAAAAAAAAAAAGCATAGCACCATGTCTAAAACTATAGGGAATGTCATCCAAAGGGTTACCTTTTCAGGAAGAACTTGGGATCTCCTTGAGGTTTGAAAAATCACAAGCTGATTTATTTTTCTCCATAGCTCTGAAATCAAACCAGATTGAGGAAAATCTTCATTCTAGCGGGGACAAAAAACACCTTGCAAAAGCTGAGAAAAATATGTAGAGCTCCTAGAATCAGTAATTGCAGCTTATTTTTAACATCACCGGCATGCTAGCGTAGTTTGAGCGCTTAGGTGTTGAAGAGTTGACAGGAAACAGAACCCAGGAGGTAAATGAAGAATTATTTGTTAGAAAGAGATTTAGAAAGGAAGAAATCACTTAGGAATTCTCTTACCCTGTTTCATTTTTCTTCAAATAATCCAACAAACTGGGTATTTTATTATTTATGTATCTACACAGCATCTCACTCCCACATAGGGGCAACGCTCGTAACAGAAGGGACCTCCTGTGTGTGTCCACTGCTGTATCTGGCACCAAGAACAGCTCTCAGCATGGCGTCAACAGCCATGAATATTTGTGGAATGTACACACAGGTGATTGAAGGCTTGGATAGCGGAATATGTCCTTGGAGAGTGAAATGAACAAGTGGCTGGAAACACACACATGGATGGGGAAATTAACGTATGGATGGGTAATAAACAAATGGGTGGGTTAATGAATGCACAAATCAGAGACTTAATACATAGACAGGGATGAGCATGTGGCTTAGGGGATGATGGATGGAGGATACAAGTGTGGATAGGGGATGAATGAATCATTCCACCATAGACATTTAGGCAGCCAGAATGACTGAATTTGTTCCGGTTCTTTCTATGAGGTTGGTGCAAAAGTAATTGTGGTTTTGCAATTAAAAATGGCAAAAATCGGCCTGGTGCAGTGTAATTCCAGCACTTTGGGAAACCGAGGCAGGTGGATCACGAGGTCAAGAGATCGAGACTATCCTAGATAACATGGTGAAACTCCATCTCTACTAAAAATACAAAAATCAGCTGGGTGTGGTGGCATGTGCTTGTAGTCCCAGCTACTTGGGAGGCTGAGGCAGGAGAATTGCTTGAACCCCAGAGTCAGAGGTTGCAGTGAGCTGAGATCATGCCACTGCACTCCAGCCTGGCAATAGAGCAAGACTCTGTCTAAAAAAAAGGCAAAATCACAGTTACTTTTGCACCAACCTGATACATCTCTAAGCATGTCTGGGAGAAGGGTCTCTCCTTCCTGCATCCTCACATGGTGAGGTTTATCTGAACATTAGGGTATAGCCCATAGTTAGGAACAGCCCCTGAATTTAATGGAGAAAGACCCTGAAGCAAGTAAGGCAGGTCAGGAGACCAGGATGGGCAGAGGTCTCGTGCAGGACAACGTGCAAGAAAGGACCCAAGCCAGGCAGCTGTGCAAGATGCGGGGATCAGTGGTCAAGTGGAGAAGGTGCACAAGAGGTCAGACAAAGAATCCTGCCGGAATGCAGATTGCTAGCCCCAGGATGAGGAAACAGGCCCGAGAATCTCATCTGTTCCATCAGAGAGCAGTAAAAGAAAATTAAAATATAAAAATACCGGGATGTTCCAAACAGCCCTTTATTGCTGCAAAACTACCATGCCTGTGCTTCTGTCTCCAGGTACATACTCAAAATAGTTTCCCATTGATCCACTAACCCCATCATTCATCCCCTTTCTGCATTAGGCCTATGGGTTAATGGATGCTGCCAGCTGATCCCTGCATGATTTCCCACCACCCCTATGACTCTGGGTTCTGGAGAGGTGAAAGCATCTCCAGGTGCCTCAAAACTGTGGCCCTGGGTACTACTTCTCTGGGCAGGCTGCTCCAGGGGCACAAGTTGTCAGTCTACCAGTGGGCCACTTCACATCCACCCACCTGCTTCCTGCCACATGGGATGCACAGCCTGTGACCTTGAACCCAGCAGTGGCAGCATGCTTCCTAGTTTTGAAGGCAAGGACAGAGGCATACATGCCACAACTTGAGATCCTGTACAATTTAGAATTTTGTGGGATGGATTCATATTGTTGAGCAAATTGAGTGATGAGAAACTTGGCAAATCTTGTTGGCAAATCTCCCACCATGATTCCCTTTGGCCTCCTTCGTGTCTGTGCAGTCCTTCCAGCCTGGCCTTTGGATAGCTGATGTGCCAGACACCATGCTAAGAGTTTGATCTGCACTCATTTATTTATTCATCAGAATCACCTCTGGATTGAGCCATGACCATATCCCCATTTTACAGATAAGGCAGCACTGAGGCTTACAGAGGCAAAGTTGCTTGTGTCAGGGCACCCAGCTGATGAGTGACAAAGCCAGCTCCTTTGAGGAAGGACACTGAGCAGAAGCCCGAATGGCAGGATGGCACCAGCACATGAAGACAAGACCATGTCAGAGAATGACACAGAGTCCTGTAACTTGAGCGACTGCCTGAAAACTCATGGCAGAGCCGCTTTGAATGAGGGAGAGAGGGCAGGGATGAGCAGATCCCAGAAGGCCTGGGAACCCATGGAAGACTCTGGATTTTATAAAGGAGAATCTGTTGCAGGGCTGTGAACAGAGAGAAATGTCAGCTCCACGAGGGCAGGTATGTGTGTCTTCTCTGTTCAGTGAAGGGTCCCAAACACCCAGAATCTAGCCTGGTATGTTACAGGTGTTCAATGACTTTATTGAATCAATGAATCATGTATAAATTTGTAACAAGATGACTCTGCCTGCTGCTATGCAGAAGACAGGCTGTAGAGAGAAAGTGGCAGGCATGAAAACAAAAGAGGAGTCAAACACCCAGGTAGAAGATGATGAAATTGCCCGAGGAGAGCTTCTGATGGCTCCACCAAAATTGGTGGGGATGGAGCCGCAGAGAAAAAGGCCTATTCAGCATGTATTCTACATGTGTGCAACCATCACCACTATCTAGGTCTAGGACTTTTACATCACTCAAATGGAAACTTTACACACATCAAGTAGTCATTCTCCATTCCCACTCCTTATACCCAGCCCCTGGCAACCACGAATCTGTTTTCTGTCTCTCTGAATTTGCCTACACAGATATTTCATAGAAATGGAATCATACAGCTTTTAAGAGTTGTTGCTGATGGACTGAATGTGAGAAATGAGAAAAGAGAGGAATCAAAAGATGACACCTGTGTTTGCAGTCTTCACAATGTGAATAAACAGCTGTGCTCTTTGCCAAGAAAAGGAAGAAGAGAGAAAGACATAATTTTTTTGGTGGAAAAACAAAGGTGGAAAGACCTCTGTTTCGATCGTGTTAAGTTCGAGATGCCTGTTAGACACCCAGAGGCAGACACTGGCTGTGACTTGCACTTGCAGTCCTGGGCACAGGGCAGAGGCCAGGGCTGGGGGTGTGAGTGTATGATTCATCAGAAGAGAGGCAGTGCCTGGAAGTTTTCATCCAGGTGGTGACTGATGATGAGCTACCATTGCGCAAGCTGGGACCAGAACACCTGAGCCATGTGAAGAAAAGGTCAACCAGATCCAGGCATTCTTGCCCTCGAATGGCAAAGGTGATTCAGTGGCATCTTGATCAAGTTTCCTTAGTCATTTCCTGTGGGAAAGTAGACATCTTTGAATGATTACACAGAGAATCTTGGTCTTTGCCACCCTCCCCTTCAGTTTCAGCAGCATCAGAACTAGTTTTAGGGCACAAACACAAACCATTCCCAGTTATCTTCTGCCCGTAATAGGAATAAGACAGCATGTTGTAAGGAATTACTTGATATTAGGAGGCATTTCATCTCCCCAAGTCAATCTTTAGGGATCCACACTCCTGGTGGCTTATGAATTTCAGATGTGATACATTCTGGAATCTCAGCTCCTGGGATCTAGGAAAGGTGACTAAAGGACAGGCTGAATCCCAAAGTTTATGGGGAGTAAAACTTGCACTTCAGGTACAGTAAACTTAGGGCACTCAGTTGGGCTTTATTCTTCCCTACTCTTAGGAAAGACTGAGGTCACATGAACCGAACAAGATCACAGCCCTGCATATAATGGCAAAACAAAAGATGTAGGCTCTTCCCCTGAGAGGCTAATGGACTGTGGATCCAGCTCATTATAAAGAAACAGCCATATGAGTGATGTCAAGGGTATTCCTCCCCTCAATACAGGATCATCTATCTGTAGGACCACTCCACTGCTGTACCACTCCTGAGCCAAGTGGCCTGGCCTCCATGTCTATGGGATAGTGAGTAGTATTATGAAGTCAAACAAGGGGTCCCCCATAGACCGTCAAGAAAACAGGCTGCTGCTTTTCAGGGATCTCCACTCTGATCCCCTTGGGATAGCTTCTAGGTTCATGAATAAGCAGAAGCCCATTGGATACCTAGTTCTTCTTTACCCCCCGAAGTAGCACTTTAGACATAAAATTCATCTATGCTCAGGATGACAGCCAAGCAGTAGCTCCAAGGTGTTCCTTGACAATCAGTTTCTCTTGAATCTAATACTTGATGATCTGTCATTGTCTCCTACCAGCCCTGGATGGAACCGTCTGGGAAAACAAGCTCAGAAATCCCACTGGTTCTACATTACGGTAGTTGTATACTTATTTCATTGTATATTACAATGTAATCATAATTACTGTCCCGAATAGCCCACCTTCCTCTGCAGCAGACCCCTTCTTTGCTGGAGAGGTTGTGGGCTGACAATATGGAGGATAAACTGATGAGTGGGGGACATGTCTGTGGAAATAAAGCAGTCAGTGGAAGAGATGACCTCTGAAACACAGACCTGTGATTTCCTTGGCAAAGGTGCTGCATTCACTTGTTTAGTCTGTGAACTCCCAGCGTATAGAACGGTGAGAATTCTCAAATTTCCTGGCCAGTGGCATCATTCAGCACAGCCAGCACCATGTCTTCACAGCGAGGTCCCAACACAAGTTAGAATGTGCCCCTAAGATTCTTTCATCATTTGATCTTAGAGCGAAAAGGGACCTCAGTGATTACCTCAAGCTGTTGCTCTCAGCGCTTGGCTGTCTGTTAAAATTACAGTGGGGTGTTTTTAGAAACACAAATGCCGGGCTGCATCCAAGAAAGATCTCTGAAAGCAGAAGCCCATGTCATTAATGGTTTGTTTTTAAGGTTTTCAGGTGTTTCTGCTGTGTAGTCAGGGTTAAGAGTGATAGATTTAGTCTGATAACCTATGTCTCAGATAAGACAAGCGGGACTCAGAGAACTTACAGAATTTACCAGAAGGATACCCATGAGTTAGAGCAGTAGTCCACAACCCTTTTTGGCACTAGGAACTGGTTTTGTGGAAGACAGTTTTTCCACGGGCCGGGGTTGCGGGAATGGTCTCAGGAGGATTCAAGCACACTGCATTAGTTGTGCATTTTGTTTCTGTTATTATTATGTTGTAATATACAATGAAATAAGTATACAACGACCACAATGTAGAACCAGTGGGATCCCTGAGCTTGTTTTCCTGCAACTAGATAGTTCCATCTGGGGATGATGGCAGGCAATGACAGATCATCAAGTATGAGATTCTCAGGAGGAACATGCAACCTAGATCCCTCAAGTGTGCAGTTCACAGTAGAGTTCATGCTCCCATGAGAATCTGATGCCACCACTGATCTGACAGGTGGTGGCCCTCAGTTGTTAATGTGAGCGAAGGGTAGTGGCTGTAAATACAGATGAAGCTTCACTGGCTTGCCCACAGCACACCTCCTTCAGTGTGGCCCAGTCCCTAACAGGCTACAGGCCAGTAGTGGGGGCTGGGAACCACTGAGTTAGAGACCAACTAGAATTTGCCCCACTTCACTGAATTCCCTACTCCTTTAAATCTGCAGAACTGTGTGAGCTAAACTCCATTGTCTTTAGAGCAGACTATGTTATTGTTTCTTGAAAAGCCATTCTTCATCCAGATTCAGATGTTTGTGGTCAAATGAGTATCTCTACAGAAAATCTCTTTGCTTCTCCGAATTAAACTATTTTCAATTATCTTGTCAGATGAACAAATGTGGTCTGCATTTTCTTTCATTTTTTAAAGAAGGAAACTCAAGTGAAGGAGAGCTACTAACATCCAATGAAATAAAGTATCCAGCCTGGAATTTAGAAAAAAAAAGAGTGTAGGCATATTTGCTCTTTGGTTTTTATTTTTCTCTCACTATCTAATGTAATATTTATTTCATCATTCCCCTCAGGCAGTGATTTTTAAACTTTCTTTAGCAGCAAAACTTTTTTTATTTTTTCAAGCAAAATCCTAGGCAGGAACTGTAATATACAAAACAGAGAAAACATAATTAACAGATTCCTGAGGCAGTGTAAATTGTTATTATTTGAAGGAAAATGCTTGATGCCTTGGTAGGACTCCTGTACCATCTCAGACATTCTTGCTGGACTTAGTGACTCACACCTATAATTGCAGCACTTTGGAGGACCCAGATGGGAGGATCACTTGAGCCCAGGAGTTTGAGGCCAACCTGGGTAGTATAGTGAGACTCCATCTCTACACAAAATGAAAAGATTAGCTGGGTGTGATGGCACATACACCCAGGTACTAGGGAGGCTGAGGCAGAAGGATCACTTGAACTCAGGAGGTCAAGGCTGCAATGAGCTGCACTCCAGCCTGGGTGACAGAGCAAGACCCTGTATCAAAAAAAAAAAAAAAAGAAAAAAGAAAAAACCTTGGTTCCCAGGAACACAGTTTGAGAACCACTGTTCCACTGCATCATTTTCCTGTCAGCCTTCAGTGGCCATGTCTTTTTTTTTCGTTTTTATTTTTATTATTATACTTTAAGTTTTGGAGTACATGTGCAGTACGTGCAGGTTTGTTACATAGGTATGCATGTGCCTTGGTGGTTTGCTGCATCCATCCCCCTCCATCATCTACATTAGGCATTTCTCCTAATGTTATCCCTCTCCTAGCCCCCCACCCCCTGCTATCCCTCCCCTAGCCTCCATAACCCCCAACAGGCCCCAGTGTGTGATATTCCCCTATGTCCATGTGTTCTCATTGTTCAACACCCACTTATGAGTGAGAACCTGTGGTGTTTGGTTTTCTGTTCATTTGCTAGTTTGCTGACAGTGATGGTTTCCAGCTTCATCCATGTCCCTGAAAAGGACATGAACTCATCCTTCTTTATGGCTGCATAGTATTCCATGGTGCATATGTGCCACATTTTCCTTATCCAGCCTGTCTTTCATTTTGTTTTGTAGGGCACACATGCTTTGTTAAGTGAGCTTCTTCTCCCTAAAACCACATCTTATTTTTAGTTTTGCAAATGTGCAGGTCTGTATTTGGTGTAGGTAGGGTCATGTAGAGAAAGAGTATAGTCATTGGAAGGTGGACTGTCTCAGCTGGACATCTTCCTGAGAAGCCATTGACTCAGCACCTCCTGTATATCTGCAGCCAACACATGAATCACACAGAAGTGTGCGCCCTGAGGAGAAGGGGGAGCAATCCCTGCTAAGACATGCATCAAATGTTTCCTTCTCTTGCCCTGTGGTTCATTTGCCAGTACCTACAGAGCCAGGAGATTGAGAGATACTTCGTTTTCTCTCCCAGTGGAACGGGACCACAAATAGCTGCTGTCTAGGAACCTCATTTTCCTTTCAACCCAGTGGCATGATCTCAGCTCGCTGCAACCTCTGCCCCCTGGGTTCAAGTGATTCTCCTGCCTCAGCCTCCCAAGTAGCTGGGATTACAGGCCCCCACCACCACACCCAGCTAATTTTTGCATTTTTAGTAGAGATAGGGGTTTGCCATGTTGGCCAGGCTGGTCTTGAATTGCTGACGTCAGGTGATCCACCCACCTTGGCCTCCCAAAGTGCTGGGATTCCAGGCATGAGCCACTGTGTCGGGCCGTGAAGCACTTCTGCTCCTGTGTGGTGGATAGGATTGTAGGGCCCAGTGGGAAGCAGCGAGGCTGCTGGGAAGTGACTCATTCAGGCAGGTGATGGGCAGGTGAGGGGGCGACAGGGCAGGACTTAGGCAGGAGGTGAGGAGTGAAGAACAAGAGCCCCTCCGAAGACCTGGGAGGCATTGCGCATGGGTCTGGGGGACACTGGCTTTCTGATTGGGCCTTCATCTTTCTCCAAGCTCTGGACATATCGTGAGAAAGGCCCCTGGAAGGAGAGCAACCCTGCCTGGGGGCTGTTTCTGTAGGGGCAGAGCAGAGGCACATAAGTATCAGTCCAGGATCAAGAACCTCACTACCTAGGATGCCAAAAAGTTTTGGAGAGGAATTTTCACTTAGGGCATATGGGGGAAAGCTGGCAGGTCTTCCTGCCTCTGCTCTGCATCTTTCTTTCTTGTCGAGATGCTATTCCATATTGTTGAACTATTTCTACATTCGGGTTTTGCATTTTCTCACCTGTTTAGTAACAGTGGGTGGCTTGAAACATTTAACTGGGAAAACTCTGGATGTTTAATAGACTTTTCTGTAGCTGCCTGTTACCATAGCTAGTAGGTACCCTCTCTTTGCATGATGGAGATAACATGCAATACTTTTAGCAAAGCATCTGACATAAAAGCGAAACACAAAATTGTCCATAGAAGAAATTAATGTGAGTTGGATCAAGAAAGGACTTTGATTATGTTTTCTTAAAAAAGAATCTCTGTCTTTTAGACTGAAGTCTTTACAGATGCAATGGCATGTCTGGGATTTGCTCCAGACAGTGCAGGATCAGGGAGGGGCGGCTGTGGAGACGAAGCACCAGGGGCAGGAGTTGAGGATTTCTAAAGCCTGAAGACAGGCATATGGGGGTTAGTATCCTATTCCACCTGCTTTTGTATGTGTTTAATATCTTCCACAACAAGATGTAAAAAAGAAAAAATACTTGAGAAAACACCCCTGAAACCCAAAGCATCACCAAAGGGACCACTCACGTGATGAGACTGGCAGACATCTTCAGAGCTGTTTTCCCCAGGGCGCCATTGTTGCAAGGAATAGAAATCTGCTCAAGGCAGCTGGAGTGAAAATGAGGTTGTTGATGGGAACAGAGCTTCCCACAAACAAGAACACAGGGAACCTCGTGGTGTTGAGAACAGGACTGGGAAACCAGTCAGCGACTGTGGACACTTACTGTCTTTTGTCTTTGTGTCCCCCCAAAAAACTCTTTTGTAGATTTTTCTCTCAATTTCTCCATTCTTTTGCTTCTCCATGCACATTGAATTTCTCTGATAATTTATCCATATCCAAATGACAAAAAATGTCCACCCCTTGCACAAATGCTGAGAAACCTCTATTTCCAGTGTATAAAAGAAATCATCCCCTTGTTCATGAATCAGCCAATGGATTGGTTACCCCTGAGTCGGGTGATCAGCTCTGGGTCTAATCAACTATAGCTAAGGAAGCTAGGATCACATGATACAAAATGGCTCCCTAGTACCACTCTTTTCAGCAGGGAGTGGGGGTAGGTTTAGTTCCCTCAAATATTTTATGAATTATACAGGCACCCTGAGATATATCTACACAAAACTGCTAAGATTTTCAGGAAATAAATATTCTGATTTACCATTTAGAAATTCTATCACCTCTGTCATTTGAACTACAATTGAGTCCACTTTCCGTTTTCTGGGGAGAAATGGAGAAGAACTGGTTACTATTCTCACTGGGAGGCCCTCAAACATATGTACATTGTTATCTTCCCCCTTGGGTTTTTATTCTTGAGACAAAGTGATCCCCAAAGTTAGTGTCTACTTATGATGCTCTTTATGAAAGATGCGGCATTGAGCATTTGGGGGAATCAGAGACATGACCCCAACTCTGCAGGAACTCAAAATTGAGAGGGGCGTGTACCAGACTGTCTCTGCTTGTGAGGCAGGGAAGTCTGTGCCAAGCTCTCTCTGTTCATGGTTGCTGGAATTCTCACCTCCAGCATCTGATGGATTTCTTTACTGTGTGAGCTACCTCCAATGGGTGTTAAATATTAGGTCTCTGACACCACTCCTCATCTTCAAAGAAAACAAAGCATCTACAGAATTTTAATCAGATAAAGAGAGGAGAAGGCTGGGGACACTGGCTCATGCCTATAATGCCAGCAATTTGGCAGGCTGAGCAAGGGAATCACTTGAGCCTAAGAGTTTGAGGCCATCCTGGGCAACATAGTAGGACCCTATCTCTACAAAATAAAAAAAATTTAAATTAGCCAGGCATGGTGGTATATGCCTGTGGTCCCAGCTAAGGCAGGAGAATCACTTGAGCCCAAGAAGTTGAGGGTAGAGTGAGCCATGATCACAATACTGCACTCCAGGCTGAGCAACAGAGCAAGACCTGCTAAAAAGGAAGAGAAAAGAAGGAGGAGGAAGAGGAGGAGAAGGAGGAGAAAGGAAGAAGGAAGAAGGAAGGAGGAAGGAGAAGAAAGAAGAAGAAAGGAAGAAGAAGAAAGAAGAAGAAAGAAAAGATGCAATAACTGGGACTATGATGATCCGGTGGGCTCCTGAATGTTCTTCTATCTTGCTCCTGTAGTCACTTCAGGGCCTGGCTATGCCTATTCTACTGTGACATAGCTAGGGAAGAACTTAGTATGTTCCAATCATCTTGAGGACTTGGCAGTAAACAGATGATGGTTCTCAGTCAAGCAACCACAGGTCCCTTGTTTGATTCTGTTATTAATCACTTCTGAGACACAGGGCTTTCTTAATATTGAATGAACTTTATTTAGAACTCTGTACTGTGTGCTCTTTAAAATTTTTATGTAAATATTATAGATCTTATGTATACTTTATATAATAATACTTTATATTTTTATATTTGTATTTTATTACATACTATATATATATTACATACTATATATATATATATATATATATATATATATATATAGTGCACATAAACATGATGTGGAGGCCAATACCAATGTTCTCATATGTTTTTTTCTAAGAACTTTACTGTTTTACCTTTCACAGTTTGTGTTTGGTGTGAGGTAGGGGTCAGGATTCATTGTTTTCTCCAGATGGATATCTAATTGATCTAGCATCATTTATTGAAATGACCTTTAACCAGAAACTAAATAATATTCAAACATAGAAGCATCCATAATTGGCCACAGGTACAGCCTTGGATGTATGACAGTGAAGGAAATGGTTTTAGAAGTGGTAGAAAACAAATTGTCAAAATATGTCATAGATGTACAATATTTACAAAGAAAGGGGGCACCCAGAAGGAATACTAGCCCTCTCATTTACTGATGTATTTTTGTGCCTGGTGGAGTCCCCACCATGCAACAGACACAACCATTATTTATTAAAATAAATTGTTGTGTAACTTTCCACCCTGAGATAAATCCTAATCGTAGATAGAAGAAAACTAGATATCTAACACAGCTTTCCCTTCTAAATGTGGACATGATAGGATTGACATCATTTGCCTGCTGTCTATTGTTGGAACATAACAAGAATGAGCAAGTATGTGAGTGCCAGGCATACATAACTGAAAAAAAAAAAAGCTTCTTCCACACCACTCGAGAAAAATAAAATATATATATACATAACTACATTCCAAGGCAGACTGTGATAAGAGTAGAAGGAGTCACAGGGGTATAAACCAAATTATCCAGTTTGTTAGTAAGAATTTCATATGATACAGATCAAAATCCATCATCATAATTGCTAACAAATACTATCTTCTTCTTATACATATACCAGGCAATTTGCCAAGCTCCTTAAATACGTTATCTTATTTATATCAATCACAGTCACTACCCATTAGACTATCAGGAAGAGTCTTCCAATAAGCTGTATCTTTTATGTCAACGTAGACTCAAAAATGTTTGCAAATTACATTTGTGATGGTCTCTCCCCTACCCTTTTATCATCACAAATATAAATTAGGTTTATAGATCTTTGTGAGACCCTGTCTTTTAATTTTTTAAAGCCCAGGCCCAGATGACTATATCCCAACCTTTCAAGTTTTATATTAGTTCTCTGTGAAACTTAATGGTTAATGGCTTATGAACTTGGACTAGTACTCAGGTCAAACATGCAAGTAGTCAAGCATGCAAGCTTGTACATGTCCAGTCTTTTAAAATCATCCACTGTTACTTCTTTCTCATCTGTGGCTTTCCAGCCTTCTGATCATTCTTTCCGTCTTCCAAATTAATCTGAATATCAACTTTCTGCTCTTGGAAGAAGAACTTGCATTCTTGGTGTATAATAGAATTCAAGTCCCTCTACCCACTAGTGATGGCTGTTGTGGCTCATCCAGGCAGACTTATCCTAAACATCTGTCATGTAACTCAAAGAAAATAAAATACTCAGTTCTAAATTTGGAGGGAAGAGCTAATAAGCCCAGTACATAGTCCCAACAAGCCACAGTGATTGTTTTAAAATATGTTTTCTATCTGGTATTTGATTTGCTACGCAGTTTAACAGAAAAGTAACTCTATCTATTTTTCCAATTAAAGGAAGTAATAGTACAATCAATAATTCCTCCTGCTCTAGTGTGGTAAATTAATGTCTGTCTATTGTTTTTAAATCACAAAGTGAGCATTACTATAGAAATGTAAAATGGTACCATTTCGTTTTAATCTATTTAATTTTCCTTTCTTGGATTATATAATAGGGTTAAAACATTGAATAGAATTAATAGAATGAGTATTTAATTAAGCAATAATGAGCTCCTAAATGGATGCTCAAAGAAACTGCTTCATAGTTTATGCAGAAATCAGTTAATGGTCTTAACAAAGACTATAATAATTGTGTTGCATGTTTTCCATATTTAAAATTTTTTTTTTCTGTATTCTCTCAGGAGTAGATTTAAACATAACCCAGTTCCTTGATTAGGCTACACTTGGCTTCCAAAGTAAATCACAAATGCCTTTCCATGGCCCACAGGGCCCTTCATAAGCTGACTCTACCATCTCTGGAGTCTGATGTCAGTTTTCTCTGGGCCTCCCCTTCATTCCAGCCACACCCAGCTTCCTTTTGTTCTGCAAGGGTATCTTTGGCTCCTCCTACCACCTGGCCTTTGCTCCTGCTCTTCCAGATGCCAGGTATGTTCTCACCCCTCTAAGTCCTTCTCTTCTTTCAGTTCTCAGGGAATTTTTCCCTTATGATCCTCCCCAGACTGGATCAGATACCCACCTCCTCACACATACACACATACACACAGACTCCCCAAGAACTGTGATTTTATTTCTTGGCAATTAACACACTGTTATACATTTCTGTCTGTCTCTCCTTTGAGCCTGTAATCTCCATGAGGAAACATATCATGTCTGCTTTGTTTGGTGGTGTATCCATGGATGGATGGATCTATGATTGGATGGATGATGGATGGATGATAGATGGAAGGATGGATGGATGGACGGATAGATGGATGGATGGGTGGATAGATGGATGACAGGTAAATATCATTGTGGACCCATCCAAGGACATATGAGGGCCACAGTGCACACGTCGGAGAATTCCTAGCACATCAGCATCTTTCTATTCTACTTGAATTCATTTGCTCACACACTAAAAAGGTAATCTATACCAGCCCCTTTGATAGGTGCTGCAGACATAAAAATATCAGTGTTGTAGAAGAAGCTGCCCAAGTTTGTCTCACTTATACATGGCCTAAATGTTAATTCTATTTATTAATTCATCTACCCATATACCCACCCACCCATCTATCCATTCATCCCTCCATCCATCATCCACTCATCAGTCCACCCATTCACCCACCCACCCATCCTTCCATCCATCTATCCATCCACCCATCCATCCATCTATTCCATCTTCAGATCTGCTCATGTTCTGTGTACTGTGTCGTTTACTAAGGATCAGGGCTGACTCATCCATCAGGCGCCACTATCACAGTGCTAGGGCCCTAAAATCAGAAAGAAATAAAAAGAAATTTTAGGATAAAATAAATTTTTAATTCTTTTCTTCACATCATAAAAATAATTTTTTCTGAGACAGGGTCTTGCTCTGTCAACCAGCTTGGAGTGCAGTGGTATAGTCATAGCTCACTGCAACCTCAAACTCTGACACTCAAGAGATCCTCCCACCTCGGCCTCCTCAGGATCTGGGACCACAGGCAAATGCCACCACACCTGGCTGATTTTTTGCATTTATTTTTGTAGAGATGGGATCTTGCTATGTTGCCCAGGCTCGTCTTGAACTCCTGGGCTCAAGTGATCCTCCCACCTCAGCCTCCCAAAGAGCTGGGATTACAGTGTGAGAACACCATGCCCAGCTCCAAAAATAAATTTTTTAAGGTTCATGAAACTCTATTATGATAGTAGGGGTTGATGAAGGCAAAAGTGCCTGGGGTTCACCAGTCACAATGCAGCTCTGCTGGAGCACAGGAGACATCAGTCCATCGCTGGTCTTCTGGAACACTCAGGCAAGAGGCAGAATCAGGCATCAGTCAACAAGTCATTCCCTCTTAGTCTTGCTCCTGTATGGCTTTGTCCCTTCACATTCCCTTAGCCCTCTCTTCTGCTCCCAGATCCCACTTCCTATACTTAAGATTATTCATTCATTCAACAAATATCTACTGAGTTTCTTCTGTACACCTAGCACCATGCAAGAGGCTGGAGGTGAAGCCTTGAAAAGACAGGTGCACATGGAGCCTCCAGCCTCCTCAAATCATGATTTGTCACAGTGTTTTCATCTTGGCAATGTGACACTCCTGCTTTGACAGAGCAACTTCTCACTTGTGCACTAGACATGACAGCGTTTCTATCTGACTGGTAGTTTCCAGCATCCTCTAGCCTTAGCCCATCTCATGCCCACATGATTGACACCTGGTTTCCTAAAGTACAGATGTTAGAAGAGCCACAGGTCAGATTATGAGCTGAAGTCCACTGTGATCAGCAGGGACAGAGAACCAGTTCTCTGAATCTGGACCACAGCAGGGGGTGAAGGAAGGACTGGCCTAAGCTTGGGGGATCTGAGGTGGGCATGAGTAGCAGAATTGGTTGAGAACAAAGATTACCGGAAACCAGGAGACTTAGGTCTGATCCTTGGGTCATTAAATTACTTTAGGCAGGACTCTTCCTTCTTCCTTCCTTCCTTCTCTGTGCAGTCATCTTCATCTGTAACATGCAGGGATTAGGTAGTACATGTGTCACCAAGCCCCCTCTTGGCTACATGGCAGATAGCACTAACTGATCACAGCACTGTTTCCTGCTGAGCCCAGATGTGCTGCAAGCCTGTCCATAGCAGGCTCAGGCAGCTTCACCCATTCACAAGGGTAGGTCCTGTCGTTGACACCTGCCTGCCATCCTTAGACTTGGACTCCATCCTGCTTCTCACCCCAACTACATATTAGAATTATCTTGGCCGGTGAAGAAAACACTATGTCCCTGGCTTTACCCTGGAGCCTGGGGAATCTGAATTGATCTGGGGAATCCGAATCTGAATTGACTACTTGACTGATGCCTGATTCTGCCACTTGCCTGAATGTTCCAGGAGACCAGAAATGGACTGATCTCTCCTGTGCTCCAGCATGGCTGGTGAACCCCAGGCACTTTCACCCCCATCAACCACTCCTACCGTAATAGATTTTCATACGCTTTAATCCTGGAGAGTCCTGAATTAGAATGGGACCCAGGAATTTTTTTTCAAAGCCTCTGAGAGACTCTAATGCACAGACAGAGCTGAGAACCACTAGTAGAGTTTTCCAGCTCAAGAATTCTATGATTTGTGTGAGAAGAGGAGAAGATAAAAGATAGGTGGACCTTAAACAAGAATCATAGGAACCAGATCAAAATAATTGCCCCCTGGAGCTGTTTCTTTGTGACAGCAGCCTCAGTATCCCTCCTCATTCCCACTCTTTCCTAGCCTCCATGCATGTTCTAACAATTTTCCAGCTCGGGCATGGTGGCACATGCCTGTAGTCCCAGGTACTCAGGAGGCTAAGGCAGGAGAATTGCTTGAACCCAGGAGGCGGAGGTTGCGGTGAGCCGAGATCGCGCCATTGCAGCCTGGGTAACGAGCAAAACTCCATCTCAAAAAAAGAAAAAAAAAAAAGGAATTTTCCAGCTCTCCTTTTATGAAAGGCAAGTCATCCAGGTTTGCTGAGGTGCAATAGACAAATTAGTTCCAGTCCCCGCCCCGTCCCCTTAGAAGCCTCAGGATTAAGGTTTATGATTAACGATTTGCAAGTCAATTAATCAGCCACCGCTTTTGAAACCTCATTTCTCAAATTGCTTCTCTTTGAACACAAGGGCTTTTTGACATCATCTTACTGTCTCTAGATTCACTTTCCTACTAATTGAAATTCCAAGATATTTCTTCATCTTGTCAGCTTATTGGTATTACTTGTTTATAAAATATTTGCAAACAGATTACTATTCACCTGTAGTGTGTCAGAGGTAAGCAGCAAAACAATACTTTAGGCTTGCCGCTCAAAGGGATGTACTAATGATAGCTCGTGAACTTCTCTATGAGAATTTATTCTCTACGAGATTTTTCATTGATTGATTTATTCTCGCCACACCCGCTTGAAACAAGTATTTGAGATGTATTACAACAGAAACACAGGTACAATAAGGCTCCAAACAACTGATTTAGATGATTTCTTAGAACATGGTTTCTAAGGTCATACTAAGAGTGGATATGGAGTAGGAAGGATGGGATTGGTTTTCTTCATTAGAGAAAATAGCGGAGTGTAGTAGAAGATCTGGGGTCAAACACTGTGCTTTAAATCCCAGTCTCTTCACTTACAAGTCTTAGTGCTCTACTCATCTGATTCTGTTACTGTTTGAGGGAGGCAGGGCTGCAAGAACAAATGGAAGCAAAGATGGCTTCAACTCAATCAAAATTTGTTTCTCGTTCAAAGACAGTTCAGGATGGGTGTTCTTGGCCACCAGGTTGCTCCCTTCCATGTGGTAACTCAGGGACCCAAGCTCCTCCTCCCTTGTGGCTCTCTGCTACCCTGGGATTTTGTGGTCCTCTGCATTCAGGTAGGCAGAGGGTGAAAAAGCACAGAGAGGAGGCACAGCTGTTCTCTTCACCCTCCCTCCACAGAGTAGCACAGCACAGCCGTGATCACCATCATTCCTGCCCACATTCTGCAGGAGAGAAGTTAGTTTTGTGGCCTCACCTAAGTTCAAGGAAAGCTGAGAAGAGGAGCATAGCATCTTCCGATCATAATCCTCCTATGTTACTATTTAAGTGAGACGATGTGTGTAACATATCCAATGCAAAGCATGGAGTAAATGAATATGTTTTTTTCAAAATAGTGACCATTGCCATCTGCTTTGTTTGCAGTTTCAAGCCACAGTCGAGGAAGGAGCTGTGGGAGTTATTGTCAATTTGACGGTTGAAGATAAGGATGACCCCACCACAGGTGCATGGAGGGCCGCCTACACCATCATCAATGGAAACCCCGGGCAGAGCTTCGAGATCCACACCAACGCCCAAACCAATGAAGGGATGCTTTCTGTCGTCAAAGTAAGGGTGCTTCCTACTGCCCCTTTCTCCTCATGTGAGCAGTGAGGACCCCACAAGGGAGATCATAGAATCACTGAGTTTAGAAGGCCAGGGATAAATTCTCCCAGTCTCCTCCTTGTGAGAATTAACAAAGTGAAAGTCTCGTGGCGTAAGGGTACACCCACATCCTCAGCAGCATAAACAAGCAGCCAAAACAAACCTGTGTTATAGGCTCTAAAACACTCAAGCTTACATGTAACTTTAAAAAAACCAAACTTAAGTGGATTTTTGTTTTTGTTTTTGTTTTTGTTTTTGAGATGGTCTCACCTTGTCACCTAGGCTGGAGTATAGTAGTGCAATCTCGGTTCACTGCAATCTCTGCCTCCCAGGTTCAAGTGATTCTCATGCCTCAGCCTCCTCAGTAGCTGGGATTATAGACACCCACCATCATGCCAGGCTAGTTTTTGTATCTTTAGTAGAGATGAGGGTCTCACCATGTTTCCCAGGCTGGTCTCAAACTCCTGGCCTCAAGTGATCCACTTGCCTTGGCCTCCCAAAGTGCTGAGATTACAAATGTGAGCCACCATGCCTGGATCAAACTTAGGTTTTAAATAGATTATTTATACACTTGCTAAGGAATGATTTGCAGATGCGTCAAAATGAAATATGTGAAGGTGTTTATAAAGATAAGTGCTCAAAATGCAGGCTTTGACATGTCTTCTTAATCTTTCTTGGCAGAGCTTAGTTCTTCCTTAAAAACACACACACAACATAATTATTGGTGTGAAACCCTCTGTGAGCCTTGCTAACTCGCATGCTGATCCTCTCTCTGCCTACAAATAGAACAAGGAGGAAATACAATTATAAATGTAAAACCTCATGCTCATGCTGGGAATCCAGAAATATTAGTGGGGATGGTGGCACAGAAGGCTTGATGCAGGTGGTCTTGGTATTCCGGAAGAAGGCATTTCTACACCGTTTCACCCTTTCTGGGAAGTTCTGGGGAGAGTTTCTGCCAGAGACCAGGATCTTCATGGGGACACATTTTCTTTTCTAGTGGATGAAGCCATTTGCCTGAGCAGCAGGGATCAATCACATTTATAGTGACAGTAGCAGTGGGCAGAGCAGGGACATGGCTCCCCACTCCCCTGTGTGCCCTTGACCAACATACTCATGTTTTCCGGGCCTCAGTTTCCTCATCTGAAAATGAGAATGATAATATAACCTAACTCTTAAGGTGGTTGTTGTAATCCATTGAGTTGCTATCATGAAGTACAGTATAGGGTGGGTAGCTTATAAACCACAGACATTCACTTCTCACAGTTCTGGAGATTGAAAAGTCCAAGATGAAGCTTTCAGTAGATTCTGTACCTGGTGAGGAACCACTTTTTGATATATGTTCATGTCCTTTTTCTATCCTTACTTGGTAGATAGAATGAGGCAGCTCTCTGGATTCTCTCATTCTCTCTCTCTCTCTCTCTCTCTCTTTTATTTTTATTTTTTGAGATGAAGTCTCACTCTGTCAGCAGGCTGGAGTGCAGTGGCATGATTTTGGCTCACTGCAACCTCTGCTTCCCAGGTTCAAGCGATTCTCCTGCCTCAGCCTCCCAAGTAGCTGGAATTACAGGCTCATGCCACCACACCCAGCTAATTATTGTATTTTTAGTAGAGACGGGGTTTCACCATGTTGGCCAAAATGATCTCAATCTCCTGACCTCGTGATCCACCCACCTCGGCCTCCCAAAGTGCTGGGATTACAGGTGTGAGCCACTGAAACCGGCCTGGATTCTCTCTTTTTAAGAGCATTAATCCCATTTATGAGGGTTCTGCCTTGTGACCTAATCACCTACAAATGGCCGCATCCTCTAATGCCTTCACAGTGGGGGTTATTTCAACAAATGAATTTTGAGGGAACACACCTATTTAGTCGATAGCAGCTGTTGTGAGAATTTCAGGAGCCGACATGTAAAGAATACTGATGGGCACTTGCAGTCAGCAGCAGTTTCCTGTGGCTTCTGTCACAAATTACCACAAATTTAGGGCCTGAAAAAAAATTTTTTTCATGAAAATACATGAATTTATTATCTTACATATCTGAAGGTAAGAAGTCTAACATGAATCTCACTGGGCTAAAAATCAAGGGATTGGCAGGGCTGCCTGCTTTCTGGAGGATTCGTGGGGGAATTCACTTCCTTGCCTCTTCCAGCTTCTAGAGGCCACTTGCATTCCCTGGCTCCTGGCCCCATCTCCATTGTCAAAGCCAGCAGTGCAGCATCTTCAAATCTCTGACCCTCTGACTCTGACCCTCTGCTTCCATCATCACATCTCCTACTTCCTCCATTGACCTGCTCACCTCCCTTTTACATGAACCCTTGTGATTCGATTGGATCCACTGGATAATCCAGGATAACTTCCAGTCTCAAGGTTTTTAACATAATCATATCTGCAATTACCATGTGACCTATTGTAAAGTCACATATTCTCAACCTCCAGGAATTAAGATGTGGACATACTAGGAGGCCATCATTCATCCTCCCAAAGAGCTATACAAGCAACTGCCCCAACAAAGCTCGTGACAGCCAGAGGGCTGGACCCATGGCCACTGAGAATGGCAGATCTCAGACATACTTCGGGCTGGTTCTAGAGGATGAACAAGCCAAACCTGTGGTCTCAGTTTCTCCCAAGCCTTGCCCCTTTTCAGCCTCTGAGTCCCCCTCTATTCTTCTTCTCCAATAACATGAGCAATGGCAAAGTTATTAGGAAAGCCTGGCACTGGCCTTCTGTGTCCACGGCTGCTGCACTTTCAAAGCTGTGAAAGTCATAGAATGACATAGCCACTGGCTGTCCTCTGTGGCTAGTCCTGAGTCTATAAAAGCTGTCAGGCAACTTTCCAAACCTGCAACTTGAAGATAAAACTTGGATAAATAGACATCTCCATCACAAATCCTGGAGCTCAGTCCTCCCCAAAATGTGTTTGCCATAGCTCAAGGAAAATGAATATGAACAAAACAGGATTTGATAGGGTGCGGTGGCTCATGTCTGTAATCCCAGCATCTTGGGAGGCTGAGGTGGGCAGACCACTTGAGGTCAGGAGTTCAAGACCAGCCTGGCCAACATGATGAGACCCCGTCTCCTTAAAAATACAAAAATAATCTGGGCATGGTGGCATGTGCCTATAATCCCAGCTACTTGGGAGGCTGAGGCAGGAGAATTGCTTGAACCAGGGAGGCAGAGGTTGCAGTGAGCCAAGATTGTGCCACTGCACTCCAGCCTGGGTGACAAAGTGAGACTGTCTCAAAACAACAACAAGAACAAAAATACAGGACTTGCAGGAAGGAGCCATTCTCCTCTGCCTACATTCCTGCATTGGTCCACAAGGCAGTGGCTCTCAAATGCTAGCATATATAAGAATCATCTGGAATGCTAGTTAAAATGCAGATTTCTGGGCTTGCACCAGACCTACTGTGTCAGAATATGAGGGAGAGGTGTGCCAGGCGGTTCTGTTGTTCACAGGGCACAGCTCTTGTTGAGGGGCATGGCGTTAGGGGAAGCTGTTTCCATAAGCTTGTCTGCCCTCCCTGCAAATTCCAGGGGAATAGGGGCCCATGGAGGCTGAGGCTCTCACTGACTTCAGCTTTGCTAGTGTGTGGACTTCCTTTGCTTTGGAAATGGGATGCAGAGTCTCCCTCACCCCACACTGGCTTCCTCCCAGATCAGTAGGAAGGGCCTTGAGCTCTCTCTGCCTCTCAGCACATGTGAGGCAGAGTCCAAGACCACCTTCTAGAGGCCAGTTAGACCGTGTTCTCTGCTGCTGTCCACTGTGCCAGCCATTGGTGCAACCATTAAGAATGCTTTCTGTGGCAAGTAGCAGAATGTGGCTTAACTAGTAAAGGAATTTAAGAATTTTTGTTGCTAGATAATGATAGGCCAGTCCAAGATTGGCCAACAGTTCCAGGTAGCAGAGAACCGGCCGTGGGTGCTTCAGATACTTTTGACTTTTTCCTCTTGGACATAAAGTGGCTGCCAAAGCCCCAGGCATCATGTCTTCCCACTGCCGCATCCTAATCCAGAAAACAAGGAGGCAGCCAGGCAAGTGGAGGGAGAAGGTGCTCTCATGTGACCCTCTCCTCTTATTGGGAAAGAAAACATCTTTTCTAAGGGTCCCCCAGCCAATTTCTCATGATGTTTCATTGGCCAATGACATAAGTTCTTCCTTAACTTCAAGGAAAGCTGAGAAAGTCCATATCTGGCCTTTGGGCCTTTACAGCGGATAAGGGAGATAGGGACTGGCGATTGCTATTGGGTAGCCAAGCAAGAGCAGGTCTGCACTAACCAGTTAGCAATCCAACATACGGTAGAACTAGTTGGAGTCTCAGGATGCTGCTGGTTTCCAGCAAGGGCCTGCCTCTCAAAAGGACCAAATCCCAGCGGCTCTGGCAAATGAGCGCCCACTTTGTCTTTAAAACCTTCAGGTCAGAAATATCCATAGTTGCTTTCTAAACCTGTTCTAAAACCACCAGAAAGTTATTTTTTCAGCTGACTATAATCAGCCCTACATTTTATTTTCTATTTTGTCCTCAGAGAAAGAAGTGTCCAGAAAGCATCCTTGATTCCCCAAACCATTCACAGGCCTAAAAACAGCTGTTCAGTTGGTTCTGGATCCTCCCTCTTCCTGCCAACAAACCCAGGTCCTCCACCCTTCCCATGTGGGTCAGCTTTTCGAGGCTTTCAGTTTCCCAGGACAGTGGTTGACACCCTCTCTTGACACTTGAAAAAATATTAATTGAATTGCCTCTCTGTAGCTTCCATCAGGAGCATTTTCAATTTCCTTCCACCCCTGACACAGAGGCCCAGCAACAGACAAAGCAAGTTAATGAGATTGTGTGCTCTGTGAGCTCATGGAGGGCTTCTTAATCCAATTACAGCCTTCAAAAGGGATTAGGAAGGGAGACCCACGTGTCACCAGCTCCAGCGGGTGTGGCCCTGGGCATTGTACAGCTGGAGTTACTAGACCTCACCTTGTACATAAACACTAGCGCGGCCCTGCTCCCTTCCAAAGGCCAGCCTTGCGTTGTGTGCCTCCCCTCTTCCCTTCTGCTTCCCTCCCTTTAAGACAGCCTTTGTGGCTTAGTTCCTCGGAAGCCAGCATTCTGTTCAGGAAGTGTCAGCCTGGGAACAGGCATGGTTGATTATATTCAGCTGAAAGAATAACTTTTTGGTGGTTTTAGAACAGGCTTAGAGAGCAACTAAGGGTGTTTCTGGCCCGAAGGTTTTAAAGACGAAGCAGGCTCTCATTTGCCAGAACAGCTTGAATTTGGTCCTTTTGAGAGGCAGGACCTTGCTGGAAACCAGCAGCATCCTGAGACTCCAACTAGTTCTTCAGCATGCTGAGGACTGGGGCGATGACTCTTCCAGCTCTTGCAGAACCACCCTCTTCTTTCTCACCCCCTTGGCAGCTTCTTGTTACTGATATCGACACTAGGCCTAGCTCCATGGGGAGCATTCAGCATTCACCCTGCCCCCTGATCTTTACAACAATCTCCTGTATTCGGATTTTGTTGAAGAGAAAGCTGAGACTTCAGGAGAAGCAGTGGCTTGCTGGTGGTCCCAGAGTTATGATGCATCAGGGCCAGGACTTGGCCCCCACCTGTCTTTCTATTTAAGAAAAAAGTAGGGAATTTAAAAGGTAAAAATGTCCAATAATGTTCGAGTTTTGCATAATCAAAATAACACATAATTGTGTTGCAAAAGACTAGTGCTAGAGAAAAGCACAAGAATTACAGTTGTTAATTCCTTCCTTCCTTCCTTCCTTCCTTCCTTCCTTCCTTCATGCAATGATACTTATTTAGAGCCCACTATGGTCCTGACACTGTGCTAGGTGCTATCTATTCACTGACGAATGAACTGGTCTCTGTCTACATCCTCCCAGGGAGCTTATAGTTATAAGAGCAAGAACTTTTGCTACAAATAATGATGTTCCCAGGAAAGAAGGAGAGAAGGAGGGAGGGAGGGAATTGTTTCCTTGGGAAAAAATAGCCAGTGGTCCCCAGCCAAAGAAAAGGAGCGGAGCAGCACAAATTGCTTATTTCCCAGCATCTTGACTGTCTCACTTGTCAGCAGATGGCTGTATTCCCCAGAAACCCCATCATCCTCTTGCTAGTGCATAGGTCTGTGGCCCTGGGGAATCAGATGTCAGACCAAACTAGGACAGGATTGTGATTAGTGCTGGTGGGGTGGCGATGGCCCTTGGGAGACTGGGGTGCTCTGCATCTCACTTCAGCTCAGGGGACACACCCTCAGTGTCGACACAACCCAGCAAGCCAAAAGCTCTGTCCTCTCTGGAATCCTAATTGAGATGAATAGCTGCATTTTCCAAGTATGGCAGCTCCCTGGCCCTGGTTTGAAGTTTACTTTACTGAGGTTGCATATTCTGGCGTCACTTGGGATGGACAGAGATCTGTTATTAGGATTCATAGAAAGAAGGACAGAATGGTAACTGACTCCTGTGTAACAGGGATTGAACTGAAACACCAGCATGCAGCCACTCAGCACTAAGAGCTTTGCACTGGTTAAGTCTTAAAATCCTAAAACTAACCCTGCTGGGAATTGTTCTAGGTGAAGAGAGGAAGTCCAGTTACAAGCAGGAAGCATTACCAGTGTGCGTGTGTGCGCGTGCACTCTCCCACGCGTGGAGTGCTTGGCACTGAATACATGTCAGCTGTAATTATCATGAAAGTGACTTCATTTGCCTAAAGGCACTCTGACCCAGCCTGCCAGATTCCATTTCCAACTCGGTGTCAGCTCTTTCCCCAGCGGCAGCAGTCCTCATCCCTGCTTTCATTTTCCCATGTCCATGGTAGCCTCTACATGCCCTTGCTTGCTTTTAGTTGGGTGTAAATCAAATCTCTTGACTCATTTAGTCTTGTCCTTCTTGCAAGAATATCCATGATGGCGTGGGTCTGATGGGTTAGCTACTTTTTCCAGTAAACATTAGGAAAACAACTTGATATAAGCAGCATGGCCTCATCTTACCTAAATGTCTCCCCATGCATACCTGGCAGAGCCCCACTCTGGGAAATGCTGCTCTCACCCTATCCTGTGCTCTCGTGGTTGGGAAAAAGAGTGACAGACATGCATTGGCAGCACCATTGTATTACTAATTTTATCATGGAGTTTCTCTGACATCCTCTGGTTCAGTCCACACAGTGGCTGGGGGAGGTGGGTATTCTATCAGCCCCCTTTGCAAAATCACCTAGAGTGGTCCTCATCAGGGCTGCCCATTGACACTGGGGCAAGGCAATCCACCGTTGTGTGGGACTGTAACTGTCCTGGGCATGGCTTTAAGTCTGCTGTTATGTCCCCTGCCCAGTCAATGGCTGGGGAGCCCTCAAGTCAGTTGAAAATACTCCCATACATTTTCAAATGCCCTCAGCTGGGGCAGGGCTAACAGGCTTAGCCCCACATGGCTCAGACTCTCAAGTTCTTTCCCCGCATTACTTTCTACTAGAGACTGTGAACCCAGGCTATACTTTAAGGTGTGTGGAGACCCTTTGACTTCATGGCAAGTGAGTGATAAATATTACAGATGAAACCTTATACAATTCAAGATAAGATTTGGAAAAAAAGTAAAAAAAAAAAAAAAAAAAGAAACATGAAAGCTTAGTTTTCCTATTCCATTGATCCACTGTGATAACAGAGGTAGGATTATCTTGTTATAAAGCTACTGAGGCTTGGGCTTTGGGGTGTCATTTACCTGAGCCCAGTGGTGTGGAGTTTCAGGTCCCAGGCAGGGAGGCTTTAAGCGTCAGCATTGCCAGGGAGTTGCCTAAAGAAATCTCAGAGGGAGGCTCACTAAGGCTCAAGTCATGTGTTGTCATTTATTTCTTAATCAAAAAAAAAAAAAAAATCCATACCTAATCTCACATTTTCATGTTTTTGTTTGTTTGTTTGTTTGTTTTTGAGATGGAGTCTCACTCTGTTGCCAGGCTGGAGTGCAGTGGTGCAATCTCAGCTCACTGCAACCTCTGCCTCCCAGGTTCAAGTGATTTTGCTGCCTCAGCCTCTCTAGTAGCTGGGATTACAGGCGCCCGCCACCAGGCCCGGCTAATTTTTGTATTTGAAGTAGAGATGGGGCTTCACCATCTTGATCAGGCTGGTCTTGAACTCCTGACCTGGTGATCCACTTGCTTTGGCCTCTGAAAGTGCTGGGATTACAGTTGTGAGCCACTCAGGCACATTTTCATGTTTCATATTCTTCATCTTAAAGATAGCGCCCCTGTTACACAGGCTTAGCCTCCAAAGCCCAGCTCCATCCCTGAAGGCCTACTGTTGCTCATGGAATTTCAGAGGGAGTTTGTGCAAACCACTGCCCTCTGTGGCTGGTGTGCATCCTGAGACCCTTCTGTCTGCTTTCCAGCCATTGGACTATGAGATTTCCGCCTTTCACACCCTGCTGATCAAGGTAGAAAATGAAGACCCACTCGTACCCGACGTCTCCTACGGCCCCAGCTCCACAGCGACCGTCCACATCACCGTCCTGGATGTCAACGAGGGCCCAGTCTTCTACCCAGACCCCATGATGGTGACCAGGCAGGAGAACATCTCTGTGGGCAGTGTGCTGCTGACGGTGAATGCCACAGACCCCGACTCCCTGCAGCACCAAACCATCAGGTGGGTGAGTGGTTCCGGAACCGCAGACGGAAGGTGGGCAGGAGTTGCTTTTCCTTTCCAGTCATAGAAGCTGGTTGTCAGGAGCAGATACCGTTAAATTAAACTTGTTAACAATCCCAGCAAGTGGGAGGAAAGCGTCATAGAGAGGAGGTTGTGGCTGATGGCTGCAGGGGGCCAGGCTTTCTGGTGAGGACAGTGCTCCCACCTGAGGCCGGCCTGGGAGGGGAGTAGCTTCAGTGCTATGTTCCCAAATGATATCCAGGTCTGCTGTCCCCGAGCACAGAGAGAAGGGAGCCACTCTGGGTGGCCTCGTGCATCTCAGAAACTTGCCTGCTTTGTCATTAGCACTGCTTTAAGAGAAGGGTCTGGGCAAACTCCATTTACAGATGCAGGTATTGCGGATTCATAGAGGCTCAGTAACTTGCTCAAGCAACCCAGCTTGGTGGCAGAGGAATCAGTACGGAAACAGGACACTCTGTGAAGTCCATCCTCCTCTTGGCTGCTAAATGCTTGCTGACTCTGAGCTGTTCAGAGAAGGAAGGAGCAAGTCACTTCGTGGTGCTTGGAAATAGACCATTGAGAATGGCGTTTTGCCTGATGAGGGGCAGGCAAAAATTAATAATAATAGTAATGTCTTCAGAAATTTCTGTCTTTTTTTCTTAAGCTCTGCCCAGTGTTTAGGTAGAAGGCATTTTCATAATGAGATTTAATTAAATGACCGCTATCTACCCATGGTGTGTCTAATGCTCACAAATAAAAGACATCCTCCTTGGTACGTTACTTTGCAATAAATTTAAATCAGCATGTAGATCCAAATGCACGCCCATCTCTGCAGAAGAAAGTTATTAATCTTCCTCCTCCAAAATCTAATCTTCTTCTCATATGAGGTACAAATAATCAGGTATTAGACACACTTACAATAAACAAGTATCTGATTTTCCTGATTTGAAACACCTGGAAATATGCAACAGAGTCTGAGTCAACCACTTTACCTTGAAGCAAGCTGGCAGAGAAGAAGCAAAAGTTATTTTCCAACCCCAGAAGTGAATTTATTTTTACAGCTAAACTTTCTGAATGCCAGATGAACTAGACAAACATGTGAGATAATACCAAATCCTATAATAATGTGAATCTGAAATAGCCATTCTTTTTTTCCTTTTTTTTTTTTTTTTGTTGCTATCTGACAATGGAAACATGCAATTTATACATCAAAGAGAAAGACTTCCTTAAGTACTTAGATGGGAAAACTGGTAGCTTAACAGACTGCAGGGTAGTGGGACAAAGGTAGGATGTTTCCAGGTGAGCTTAACTGTCATCTTGTATTTCTGCAACTGGAGGTGAAGGCAGGGATCCTGCGGGCAATAAAATGAGTTAAAGCAGGTTGATTTTGTGGACCCTGGGACACTGCCATTGCTGGTACAACTTGGGATGCTGCCAGTCATGAAAGGGTTAATGCAATGGGAGGGGTGTCTGAGACCTAGGGTTAGACATCACCGCTAAGATAGGATAGACACTGGGAGAGGAAGGTCAGACTGGGTTGTTTGACGAAGACCAGCTCTGCTGACTTGGGCAAAGAGAGAGTGAATGTGCTGGAAGACATTATGGACATTATATATGATGGAGGAGTATCAAGAACCTGCTTGAGATAGCACAGGAGCTAGGGCATCCTTCAGGCTCTAGGTCACAGGAACAGACAGGCTTGCAGTTCAGGATCGCACAGGGAGAATAAGCCAGCTCCAGCCATTTTCTGTTCTAGTGTCGCTCAGCCGGGGTCACATTCCCAGGGTGGCTCCTTGCTGGAGCTGGGGTCATGCACCTCCCTGCTCGGGGCACCTGGATTAGTGATCAACTGGGATGCTGTTCCCAGACACGCAGCATAGAGGGCCACTGACTAAGAAGGAGGGAAGAAAATCCTGTCTGGCAAATGGAGCGTGCTGCTGGAGGCAGGCCACAGGTGCAGACCATCCCAGCAAACAGAGTTAGAAACAGGATTCCAGCTTGGGGAAGGAGGGGTACCTGGGAGAGCTGAGACATTCAGGAGCATCCAGGCCAGGATTCGAGCTGTGGAGAGCAAAGGTCGGGTAACTATTAAATAGCCCTGGGAGACAAGGGTCTTAATCCCACTCCTATGCGAGAGAAGGAGGAGGTCAGAGAAAGCAACCTAGAACTGACTCGAGGTGAGACTCGTGGGGAGAAGCTGGAATTCACAGAGTTCTGAGGACCTTCTTGTTTCTCTAGCAAGTGTGATCATCACAGTTGTGGCCTTCCATCACAAGTAACCAGGACCCAACTCACAGCGATTTATGCCAAAGGGGGGTCCTTGTTACTTACATGGGTCAGCACACCTAATGGAAAAGTCCATGGGAATGAAGGCCTCCTCCAGCATGATGGAATTCGGGTGCTCAGACCATATTCCTTCTCCATGTCTGACTCTGCTCTCCTCTGGGTTGGTTCCATCCTCATCTCTATTTGCACATCTGTAAAGAGAGAGGCACCAGCAACATCTGTCCTTGATCCTACCAACAGAAAGCAATATCTTCCTTCCTAATCAGCAGCCCAGCCCAAGACCCAAGTTGGGCCATGAGCACACCCCTCTGAACCAAGCAGTAGAGCAGCAGGGCGGATTGTGCTGATGAGTCCTGGTGCCCAAGCCTGCCACAGACCCCAGCACCCAGCTCTGAGGGCCTGCAGGGGCAGCTACCCAAGGAAGTGCAGGAGGCTTGTCCCAGAAGGTGGGAACAAATGCTGAGTAACCAGGAACAACAGAGAGCCACTGGCACCAAGGTCAACCTTGTGAACCCCACAGAAAATAGAGCTGCACTGTGTCTCTGCAGCTGGTATGCCTAAGAGTTCTAGCATTTACAAATTGGCCTGGCTGAGCGATGGCTGGACTAATCCCTTTCCCAGCCTTGGAGCAAAGTAAATGTGTGCATACATGTGCATGTGTGTGTATTGCACACATTTCTCTATCTGGCCTGACTCCTCAGACATATCCTGCAAGTGATCCTTTCTTAGCCTGGTACTGGCAGGATCCCCCACCCCTTTCCTGTCCTCCCTTCTTCCTTTCTTCTCCCCTTCCCTCCCTCCCTCCTCCCACCCACCCTTTCCTCCCTGCCCTCTCTTCCCCTCCACCCCTCTACTCTCCTGGAGTAAAGCCAGGATAACAACACCTACAAGTTGAGCTATTGTCACAGGAGCTCTTTGGAAAAAAGAGGCTCATTATTTGCAGCCTTTGAACCTGCATACTGAGAAGAGCTGTCCCTGGGGGGCTGTGTGTGCAGAGGAGGAATGGGGCTGCACAGAGGGGCCAGGGTGGGAGATGGCTTTCTCATCTAATCATCTATGCTGGGTTCCCAGACTTCTCAGACAGATGCAAAGGCCTTGCAAGTGGTGATGTTAGCGTTGTTGTAATGATTCTTCAGGGAGCAGGCACTGGAAGAAGAAACTTACCTCAAAGAGAACTCTTCCTTCTCCTCCTCCTCCACAAAACAGGAATCAGGCGTCTCCTGATAACGTTTTAGTGTCTCTAATATCTTTTTCTTCTTCTTCCTTCTGCTGACTGCTGATGTGATACCTCTATTCTTGTCTTCTTAGTTTAAAAGTATTTAAGCAAGAGACACACAGCAAAAGAATTGCAGCATAGAGTAATTTATTGCAAAGAAAGGGATATGTTGAAAGTTAGGTGCAGAGTAGCCAGTACACTCTGAGAGAGAGGATTCAGGGTGGGCTGCTCATAAGGATGAAACAGCACAGAGCAAAGACCCACATCAGGGAGGCTCCCTTCGTGGGAGTCTTCCGTGATTATTCATAAGTAGGTGGGAAGAGGCGTTACTAGGAAGTATGCTCTGCGTGGTCTTCTGGGTGCACAAGTGCGGTAGCTGTACATGCTCATTCATATATTGCGTGTCTCTTTAGCTTCTTAAATCTCCACCCAGGGCTGTGTTGTTCATGACTATGATGAGCAAAGCATCAGTTTGTGAAACATTAGTCATCACCTGCCGAGATCTGTCTTGCAGACCCTGACTCAATGATGGATGAATGAATGCACTCTCACACCTATTTCTGTGATTCAAGTGGGCTAGGGATAGTCGTTGGCTACTTTCAGAGGGTGAAATCTTGCCAGTTGACCAAGATGCCCTGTACATCCATACATTTATTCAGTAAAGATTTTATAACAGAGGTTCTAAGTCAACATGCATGTGGATAATTAACATGGTTAAAAGTGTGGTTTTAGGAATGACAAAAGCTTTAGCTTCCGGAGGCCCAGGGCAAACCCCATTAATGGGTAATTCCCCTTTGACCTCCCCATGAGAGGATCATCCAGCACAAGGTTTACATGAGTAAACAGAGTAGAGACAAAGGGATGTGGGGTAAACAGATTTCACCAGGGAAAACCTCTCATCATCCCTATCTTTTCCCTAACATAATGGACCAACCATCTTCTGCCTGCCCCAATAAAACCTTTCGTCCTTCCGAAAGGTTTGAGACTATAATCTATAACTTTCCTTATTATTGCCCTAATATTTTGCCGGCCACCTCAAGGGAATTCCAACAAGTTTGAGGACAGGTAAAATTAAATGTGCATGTTCTCTAGAGGGAAGAGTCCCTACTGCAGTCAGCTTTGTTTGAATGAGTTCAGTTACCATGCAAATGCTGAGGTTTACTGCGTTGGCTGTACAGTCACCGTGGTTGCTGCTGCATCCTGAGAACATGGTCACTTCCTTTACTACCTAGCGAGCCTCACTCCTCCTCCTTGCTCTGTCTCTCAGCCTCTCTCTCTCCACCCCGCCATCTCTGTCTTTTCTGACATTCCCTGTGATTCAGCTCCCACATCCCCACTCATCTCACATTTCTCACCAGACCCTCAAAACTAAAAGCTGCCATGAGAGACCAGGATCCTGAGAGCCTGTGGCAAGGCCTGCCCACCCTAAGAGCCACTTTTGCCTCCTCCCTGGGGGGCTCCTTCCGTGGTCAGAATAGGAAGCCTTCTCCCCAACCCCAACCCCACCAAAATGTGGGAACACACTTCCAGCTAAGTCCAGGCCCTGCACTTCTTCCTGTCTCGTGTGAGTAAATGCACATCTCAGGCTCGACTGCTCCTCTGCTGACCACAGCTGGACGCCCCCTTGTCTTCCCAGGGAATGCTCAGATCAGCAAAGGGAACCTTGATCTCCAAGGAGCCTATGACTCTAAAGACAGGCAGTGTCCAGGCATCAGAGGGAATCTTCTCACTAAAAAGCCTATGTTATTAAGACTCATTTAAAAAACCCTTCACATTGTGCTGTTAGCCAAATCAAAACAAATAGCAGTGATCTAGGGACAGATGAAATTCTTCTTTTTAATGACTTTTATCTTCTCACCCTATAAAAGTAAGATAGTTTCTAGAAGAAACTTTTGAAAAGACAGGTAAGAATAAGGCAGATAATAAAGTATCTGTCATCATGTCCAACAAGGAAATCCCTTTTTCATAGCTTTGCTCTATCTCCCTCAATCACATGTGAGTATTATGTTTTTCGTTATCAAATTTGGCTTGCATTATCCACTCTGAAAACTCACCATGTTTATTTCCCAGTATATGCTGAACAGCTTTCTATCTCAAGAAATGGCCATTATTTTTCATTGCTGAATAGTGTGCTGTTATTCCATTACAGGGATATACACATCTGTTTATTCCCTTGTTGTTGGCTATTTACATTGTTTACACTTGTTTGCAGTTTTTGTAAAACATTAGTGGGCATGCTTGTAGTGAAATTGTTTAATGCATCATTGACATTCTGAAGATAAATCCCTCAAAATACTTGGCTTGAGCAAAAGTATGACTGTGTATTAATGATTTTTGTCATATACAGAATTCTTTGTTTTTATATCTAGGGAGTCAAATTCATACTTTCCATTATTTCTAAATTGGTGTCACAGTTTAGAAAGTCCTTCTCTGCTCCAAGATCTTGTACATGTAGGCAGGTCCTACAACAGAGCAGGTTCCCACTCTCTGTCCTCTCCACGTATGATGACAGTCAGACTTGCTTCTGGCCAGGCACAGTGGCTCATGCCTGTCATCCGAATATTTTGGGAGGCCAAGGTAGGCAGATCATGTGAGATTAGGAGTTTGAAACCAGCCTGACCAACATGGAGAAACACCATCTGCATGTTGGAGATTAAATTACAAATTTGTAATTCCTAAATTTAGTAGTTTGTAATTACTAAAAATACAAAATTAGTCAGGCATGATGGCACATGCCTATAATCCCAGCTACTCAGGAGGCTGAGGAGAATCACTTGAACCTGTGAGGCAGAGGTTGCGGTGAGCCTAGATAGCGCCATTGCACTCCAGCCTAGGCAACAAGAGCAAAACTCCGTCTCAAAAAAAAAAAAAAATTCTTTTTCAGGGTAGCAACCATCCTCCAGGTGCACCAGGTAAAATATCCTGATGACATTTTAGTATCTCTAATTTGAGAATCTTCTAACTGAACTTGTTAGAAAGAGTAGCTCAGGCTGGGCATGGTGGCTAACGCCTGTAATCCTAAAACTTTGGGAAGCCAAGGTGAGTGGATCACTTGAGATCAGGAGTTTCGGACCAGCCTGGCCAATGTGGCAAAATGCTATCGCCACTGAAAATACAAAAATTAGCTGGGTGTGGTGGTGTATGCCTGTAATTCCAGGTACTTCAGAGGCTAAGGCAGAAGAATTGCTTGAACCTGTTAAACCTGGGAGGCAGAGGTTGCAGTGAGCAGAGATCATGCCACTGCACTCCAGCCTGGGCAATAAAACGTGACTCCACCACACACAAATAAAAATAAAAATAAAATGTTAAATAGAGTAGTCCAAAGATAATTATGCGAAATGGAAATAACTACATATGGTAAAACTTCTTCAACAGCGAAATGAAACATGGGAAGTAACCCTTCCATCAGATCCCCTATTTGGTTACCTTAGGGATGCAGCCGCAGCTGAATCCTTCTGAATAGCCTGGGAGAACTCACTTTATTCTCTCTATGATCAAGGGCAACGAAGTAGCAATTCGTATTCCAAACATTTTTCAGACAGAACTCATCTTGCCCAGGATCTATAGTAAACAATTCTGCAGCAGAGACTTCTGCCTACACATTGAATATAGGAGACACATGTTGAGGAAAAATATTGTTCCTACCCATGTAGAATTTCATATCACTGCTCAAGACTTTTTTGGAAAGGGTCATTCATCCAGGGAGCCCTGCAAGTATGTGTCAAGCATTTTATCTGTGGGTATTAAGTCTGGCTGAATATAACAGGAAAATTCAAAATGACAATGGCTCAGAGCAGACAGAAGCTGATTTTTTTTCCTCACATAAAGTAGGTCTAGAGCAGGCACTGCAGTCCAGGAACAGTAGCAGACCCACACGGCCCCACACAGCATCCTTCTTGCTCACCATTTTACCATGTCTAGCCTGGCACCTCTTCCTCATGGTCTGTTATGGTTGCTAGTGCTACAACCTTCGTGTCTACATTCCAGACAGCAGGATGGGAAATGGCGAAAGAAAAAGGATGCTCCCTATCTTTTAAGGAGACTTTCCGGAAATCTACCACATTTTTATTTAAATCTTATTGGCCAGAATTGATCACGTGTCTGCAGCTAGCTGCAAGGGATTATGGGAAATATGGTCATTTGACTGGGTAGCAAATGCCCTGTTTTTAAAACCAAGGTTCTTTGCTAAGGATGAATGGATATTGTAAGGTAAATAGCAGCTTCTGCCATGAACACCTCTTTAAATGGAACTTTTCTACTTAATAAATAACTACAGGGTAAATTTTAAAAGGGAAAAAATATTCTGTGATATTAGATATTTGCCTAATCAAAATAATAGATGATGATGTTGCTGAAGACTAGTGCTAGCAAAGAGCATATCGATTATAATTACTCATTCAAGGAGTGGTGTTTATGTAGAGCCCACTGTGGGCCTGACACTGTGCTAGGTGCTGTGTATTCACTGGTGAAAGAAATAGTCTGTCTATAGCCTCCCAAGGAACTTACAATCATAAGAGCAAAAACTTTTGCGGCAAATGATGGTGTCCCTATAAAGAAGGAAAGACAGGGAGGGAGGAAGGGAAGAAGGAATGAAATAAATTGCTTCCTTGTGAACTAAGAACCAATGATCCCCAGCCAAGGAGAAGGAGCTGAGTGGTACAAATTGCTTCTTCCCCAACACCATCCCTGGCTCACTTTCAGCAGATGGCTGGATTCTCCAGAAATCCGGCTCTCCACCTGCCTGTGCACAGGTCTCTGCCTCTAGGGAATTGGGTGCCAGACCAAACCAGGCCAAGATTTTGACAACCCCCTGGATTTTAAGAATGATGGTAATAATATTGGATTTAAAAAGACATGGATTTTAAGAATGATGGTAATAACATTGCTGCTAGGATGATTAAAATACCTAATATTTTTATATAGAACTTTACCAACAGCATTGTTACCAGTCTTGGTGTATTTTCACAACCACCCTGTAAATGAGAACACCTCGGTATCCCTTTTTACTGATGAGGAGAGCAGAACCTCCCTGAGCCGTGGTCAAAGGAGGAAAGCACACAAGTAAGGTATACTGAGGCTGACTTAATGTGGTGAATGAGAACACTGGAGCTTCATCCTCACCGCTGCACCTACTTCTGATGTTGGCTTAAGGCTGTCTGAGCATCTCTTAGTATAACTTCACCAGTCCTCACACTTCCTCAATCCCTGACGTAATTGTCCATCTTCCCACTAGACTTCATGCTCAGGGAGAGTAGCAATCATCTTTATCTCCTTCCCTGATGAGCCACCAGAGCGTTCTCAGTATCATTTAGTTAATTAAGCACTTTAGGCACAGGACTAAGACCTTCAGACTTTCCAAGTGCCTGCAAAAATGTCAGGGACCTGACTATATAATCTATTGCCTCCAAAATTCAAAAAGAAAACAGAAAAATTGAAATTAATAAATATCAACTGCCCACAGCATTGTGACAACTTTAGCAGGTCAAATGTAATATTTGCAAAAGTGTCTTTATGTTCGCAAAGTATTTGTAACTCACCTGGCAAGAATGACAGAAACATTATAAGTGATTATTAATAGACTATTTCTTATAGCACAATAATTCCAAAAGCAAAAGTCTAAAAATAATTTTAAACATTTTATAGGGAAAAACATACTTTTAGTGTGGGTACATTTTAGTACGTTTGATACAATATGGGGTGAGACCACCATTGACAGAGAAATTCTTAAGGGCTCAAATGTCTGAAAACAGCCCAATCCCAGCAGTAGAATTGGTGTGTGACCAGTGCTCAGTAACCAGGTAGAGTGCATGAATGGTGGCTGGCTTGGGGGTGACTGTATGCAAACATTTTTGTGCATTAAGTAGACATACGTTGACCAAATGTGGTGGCTCATGCCTATAATCCCAGCACTTCAGGAGGCTGAGATGGGCAGATCATTTGAGGTCAGGAGTTTAAGACCAGCCTGACCAACATGGTGAAATCCCATCTCTACTAAAAATAGAAAAAAAAAATAGCCAGGCCTGATGGTGCTTGCCTGTAGTCCCAGCTACTCGAGAGGCTGAGGCAGGAGAATCACTTGAACCCAGGAGGTGGAGGTTGAAGTGAGCTGAGATCATGCCACCTCCCTCCAACCTGGGTGACAGAGTGAGATTCTGTCTAGGAAAACAAAAAAAGTGTAGACATAGCTTATATTAGTTTATTCTCAAATTGATGAACAGCAACGCCTGAGACTGAATAATTTATAAAGAAAATTATTTAATTGTCTCATGGTTCTGCAGGCTGTACAGGAAGTATGGCAGCATCCACTCAGCCTTTGGGGAGACCTCAGGAAAGTTACAATCACGGCAGAAGGCATACGGGGAGCCAGCACCTCACATGTCCAGAGCAGGTGGAGAGGTGCTGCACACTTTTAAACAACCAGATCTCACAAGAACTCACAATCTCAAAGATACCACCAAGGAGGGATATTGTTAACTCCCATGATCCAGTCACCTCCCACCAGCCTCCACCTCCCACAGTGGACATTATATTTCAACACGAGATTCGGGTGAGGACGCAGATCCAAACCATGCCATAGGTTTTTGTTTTCTTTTAATCTTCAAACATTGACTAATATCTACCAACCATGAAAACATTTGCATTTGGCCTTGTTTTAAACCAATCCCAGGAAGGGAAACTAATCCTAGCAGGGAGACCTTAGAAGGGTGTACAGGTCTCTCACAGAACTTTCCAAGTCCATGAAAGTTACATTAAAGAGCCATATCCATCAGTCAACCCTTCTTCCAAAGCCTTGATCCAAATTGAGCCTATTCTTTGAACACAGAATATCTGAATCAGATCCAAATTAGATGCTCATCTCTTTGAAAACTACAACTGCTTTGTCCTGATTTCTTTGGGGCTCTGTCTTTTTTAAGTCATTTCCTTCCTCCTCTTTTGGACCTGGATGCTTTTTAACTCTACAGTAGAATTCATTCGTGCATTCAAACTGGTAAAGAATACAACATAGGATACTGACAATTCGGCCCCAAAAGATATGTTAAAATGCCCAATTTCCATTTTTGCTGGTCTTCCCATGATTCATCAAGTCCTTTTCTTTAACACCTTGTTTAATCTAATACTGGAGCACATTCAAAGAAAATCATGAAATGATGGGAAATTAAGCAAAAACCATCATTGACTGGCTATGGGACATTTTATTCTGTATCTTCTAATACCTTGGGAAGTAAAGGCAAAAATCAGCTCTCTTGAAAATGCGAATCTTGTCATCACTGGCATTCTCAGAAACATAGGGGTTCAAAAATATGTAGCAGCCTACCATTTTTTTGGGAGGAAGGAGGATTTCTAATTCAAAAACCAGGTTTCAAAACCAGATTTCAGAGTTTAAGTTGGGTTGACTCCCAGCTTTTAAATTTTAATCAGAAGTTAAAGGCCAAATAATAACATTTCTACCTGGGGAAATTAAGAAAAGCCCTTCATCTACTAAACTATATTATTAACACTTCATCTTAATTAAATGTGGTTCCTGACCTCAATAACAGGATTTGGGGTGAGGTCATTTTTTTTGGTTGTTGTTTTTAATGAGTTAAGATTTTTTTCTTTCTTAAATCAGCGAACACAGAGCTTGAAACATAAATGGATTGTTTATAGTGGTGCCTTTGTGGTTTTTAATTAAAGTGATGTTCTTCCATTGTAAGTTTATGGTAGTAATACATTTTGTTGCCTATTCTGCTGTGGAATTTTAATTATTTATGCAAATATATTAGCACAGATGACTGTTAGTTTTAGTGGTCAGATTTTCTGTTATAAAGATGCTGGGAGAAACAAAGCCTCCCAAATTAAACTACAGGATTTTTAAAGTTTTAAGAGCTTCACTGGCTAAAAATGTATTCCTGGCTTTTATAATGATCCAGAGACTGAAGATTTTCATTATTAATGTCAATTAAAGGTGCTTGATTTGGTTAATATGAAACACCTGGCCATTTGGGTAAACAGTTGAAAAGCTATTTTACAAATCAACCACCTTTTTAACATCCATCTACATATGTTGTTATAAATTTGCCATAGGCCACGCTTTTATTATTGAAAACATGGTTTCATATTGGATATATTTGAATATAATTATCAGGGTCCTTCTTGTCAGCCTAAGAAATGCATTCTCAGAACCAATATAAAAAATATTGACAAATGTTAATATTGTTCCTTGCCCTATGTTTTCTAAGCTGTTAAATCTACTTAACTTTTTTAAAATTATTTTTAATAAACCCATTTGAAATAGATGAGGGTTGCTACATGAGCTACTAGCGTAGCACTGATTCAGAAAGCCACACATTTCAGGATTGCAACAGAAGTCAGTTGCATAGGGAAAACAGCTGATTTATTATCTGAGTTTGTCTGTCAATCACTAACACCAGTCAGCCAGCAAGCGCGAGGAGCTTACCATGGCGTTGACCCTAACACGGATAATGAAACCACAGGCAGTGAGTCATGTAACTAATTCAAGAAATGCATTTCATCATCTGCTCCAAGTTTGCTTTCCAAATGAATCTCGAAGCTTGTATTTTCAAGTGATGAGGCTCTAAACTACAGTCCTCCTACAAATGCTTAATTTGGGTATTTCCTCATGCATTCCAATGGCGTTGGCAGGAATCTCACTAGAAGAGCCGACCTTATATGGCTGACTCTAAGTAATCTTGGGTCCCTGAGTGCAGGCTGCATGTGTGGAAGGGGGACCTCAGGATTTAGACTAGGGCTATGATGAGAGAACCTGTCCCTCCATTTGTTCATCCCACACCTACAACACACTGGGTGCTTTTCTAGGCATTGGGGGATACAGCGGCCCCAGAAACAAATAAAATAATCTGTCTGCCGGAAGTGGTGGCTCACACCTGCAATCCCAGCACTTTGGGAGGCTAAGGCAGGTGGATCAGCTGAGCTAGGAGTTTGAGACCAGCCTGACCAACATGGTGAAACCCCATCTCTACTAAAAATACAAATTAGCCGCGTGTGATGGCACATGCCTGTAATTCCAGCTACTCGGGAGGCTGAGGCAGAAGAATCACTTGAACCCAGGAGGTGGAGGTTGTGGTGAGTCAAGGTCATGCCACTGCACTCTAGCCTTGGCAACAAGAGCAAAAATCCATCTTAAAAAAAGAAAACAAATTTGTTATCATGGAGATCATATTCCTGTGGAAGAGAGAAAAAAATGAGAGAATTAATAAATACAATTAGTAGCATAGTAGCTAGTGATTCGTGCAAAGAAAGAAGGCAGAAAAGAAAGGAGGGGAGCCATCACTCTAGATTGGGGGTCAGCACAAGCCTCAGAGATGCTGTGACGCTACAGTAAAGAACTGGAGGAAGTGGAGGTGAGCCACACAGTTATCTGGAGTGGAGAGGTCCAGGTAGAGGACGCAGGTGCAAAGGTGCCCAGGCAGAGTGAGCAGGAGTGTGCCCACCGCACAGCGAGTTGGGGCTGATGGGAGATGAGGCCGATGCTCTAGAGAAGACGGGGAAAGTGATAAGCATGCTGGTGGGATTAGGAAAGGGAGGCTGTTAAGGGAAAGAGATAGAGGGGCAGAGCAGAGCACTGGAGTGGAGGGTGCCGTAGCATCCAGGTAAGAAGCCACGTGGGTTTGGGTGGGGATGATTACAGTGCAGGCAGTGAGAAGCAGCAGACACTCAATTTGTTGTTGTTGTTGTTGTTGTTTTATTTTTTAGACAGAGTCTGGCTCTGTCTTTCTGGCTGGAGTGCAGTGGCATAATTTTGGCTCAATGCAACCTCTACCACCTAGGGTTCAAGCAATTCTCATGCCTCAGGCTCCGGAGTAGCTGGGATTACAGGCATGCACCACCACACCCATCTGATTTTTGTATTTTTAGTGGAGATGGGTTTTTACCATGTTTGCCAGGTTGGTCTCAACCTCCTGACCTCAAGTGATCTGCCTGCCTCAACCTCCCAAAGTGCTAGGATCACAGGCATGAGCCACTGGGCCAGGGCCTGAATGTTTTGAAGGTACTGGTGGCAGGGATTTGCTAACCAACTGTGTGTGTGTGTGTGTGTGTGTGTGTGTGTGTGTGTGTGTGTGTGTGTGTGAGAGAGAGAGAGAGAGAGAGAGAGAGTAAAGATTGATTCCAACATTTTTGTCCCAAACAACTGGAAGCACAGAGGGCACATCTATGATCTTTGCAAGTTCCCTGGAGAAGTGGTGGAGTAACCTGGGGGAGGGAAGTAAAGGAACTTGGTCTTGCTCTTGAGTTTCAGGTAGACATAGAGAGCAGGTGAGCTGGGTGTCAGGGAGCATCTGTGCTACAGATCAAAGCCTGGGTGTCATCAACATCCAGATGGAATTTAAATCCTTGAGACTATGATCCCCGAAGAGGGAAGTGAAGGTAGAAAAGAAAGGAGGCCTGTGGCCATGCCCTGGGAAGCTCCCGTTGGGAGGAGTGGTCCTGCCTGGCACTGTTCGCCATGAGGCACTGCTTCCTGAGAATCTCTGAACCTGCACAGTTCCATACCACACATGCTGTTAACTTGGCAGCCAGACCCCAAATCAGCATATCCTGAGTCTACGCAGGCCCCAGGGTAGAGCACACACTCTCCCCAGGAGTCGATCAGACCTGGGCTGTCCTGGCTCCGTGCATCTCCTGTCTTCTTTCACCAGCATGTCTGATCCACTTCCCTAACACAACCAGGCTAGGTCGGCCGCTTTCTGTTACAGCCACGCCAAATTGCCCAAGGTTACAATATAGTAGCTGGCATTTACTTTGTCCCAGGCCCTGTTCCCCAAGCCTTCTGCATTAGATTACCCCTCATTTCACAACAACCGTATGGGTCTCTGATTACCCCCTCTATATAGGGGAAGATAATAAGGCTTAGGAAGATTCAGGAAATTACCCAAGGAAATTCACACTCAGATTCACACTCAGGAAATCTGGCTCAAAGACAACCGTCCTCACCTCTCTGCTCTTCTGCCTCCCAAACCAAAGTGAAGCCAGAGAAGCGTGCCCTCTGTGTGCAATTACAACCAGACTCAATAGCTTGCTCTCTCTGACTTCTGTTTTTCAGAATAAAATTGTGTGTTCCATTTCTGATTTTAGTTGATGGATTTATGACAGCTTTCACTGCTGACAGCCATGGTAAAAATCACTGCTGCCGGATGCCTGAAAGAGCACGGGGAGGGAGTCTGGCCAGACCTCTCTGGACTCTAGCTTGCAGGAGGTCCCTAGGGATGCATTATTCCAGGCTTGCTCTTTTCATAGCACAGAAGCTCTTCCTGCCATCATCTGTTGACAGGGATGGCTTTACCTGCTGGATATCCACCTGTTGCATGGGTTGATGATGGTAAATGTTTTTACAGACTCTGTCTGTCATGGTTTCTTTCAATTTAAGTCTTTCATGCCCACTTCCCTGTGCATTCTATTCCTATGATTGCCTTAGAGAGAACAAAGCTCTATCATAAACTTACTAATTTTCCCACTCCTATTGTGGGAGAAAAGAGACCTTTAGACTTGAAAGATGTGTTTTCCTTATGGAAGCAAATGAAACTGACCTTGACTCTTTTTATTCCATTCGAGATTGAGGCTGTCTTTGAAAACTACCCTAAAGGGGCTGCACCGGAAAGGACAGACCCGTGGTATCTTACAGCCTTGCAAAGAAAAGTACATAGTCAGCCCAGACGCATTGGCTCACTGCTGTAAACCCAGCAATTTGGGAGGCCAAGGCAAGTGGATCACGAGGTTAGGAGTTTGAGATCAGCCTGTCCAATATGGTGAAACCCCATCTCTAACTAAAAAATACAAAATTTAGCCAGGCCTGGTGGTGTGCAGTTGTAGTCCCAGCTACTCAAGAGGCTGAGGCAGGAGAATCACTTGAAATCAGGAGGCGGAGGATACAGTGAGCCGAGACTGTGCCACTACTTTCCAGCCTGGGTGACAGAGTGAGACTCCATCTCAATTTTTTAAAAAGGTACATAGCCCAGTGGCCACAACTGCCAACTAGTGCTAGACTTCCTGGGCACAAATCCCCACTTGTCCATCTTCCAGATGTGTAGCCTTAGGCAGGTTTTTAATTTCTCTGGACCTTAGTTTCTCCACATAACAAATGGGGAGAAATACTATCTAAGTTGTAGAGTCACTGTGATGGATAAAGAAGAAAAGAATTCAGATAAAGTGTTTAGAACACAGTGCATGGCACGTCGTCGACATTAAATTAACCGATTAGTGGCCAGGCACAGTGGCTCACCCCTGTAATCCTAGCACTTTGGGAGGCCGAGGCGGATGGATCACAAGGTCAAGAGACAGAGACCATCCTGTCTAACACAGTGAAATCCTATCTCTACTAAAAATACAAAAAAGTAGCCAGGTATGGTGGCACGCGCCTGTAGTCCTATCTACTTGGGAGGCTGAGGCAAGAGAATTGCTTGAACCTGGGAGGCGGAGGTTGCAATGAGCTGAGAGATTATGCCACTGCACTACAGCCTGGAGGCAGAGCTAGACCCTGTCTCAAAAAAAAAATTAACTGATTAGCATTTTTGCAGAAAATGTGTCATCATTCGCTAAAGGTGTCTCTTTGAGACTGATAGGGGTATTTTTCTAAAACTTTTGGTTTTCATACCTTATCGACTTAGTTTATTACTTATTACTTTCCACAAGCCAGCCCCAGGTACCTCACTGCTTAAATCTCTTGATAACAGCCTCTTCCTCATTCCTGAGAAAATTCTAGGAAGCAGATAGGAGTTTGTAAACATTAAGTTTTGCCATCTGCTCTTTGCTTACCTGTATGCAAGCACTCAGAGATTACAGTGCCATTGAATGAATGCTGAACTGCTATTAAAGGTAGGGTTTGAACAACTGATTTATGAAGGTTTGCAGCTTGGCCCTTTGGTGGAGTTATGCTTGATTTTGTAATTTTTCTAGAGCACACGTAACAGTCATATTTTCTGCTAGTTAAACTGTTCCTAGTTTGGGCATTGGGGTTAAATTTATCAGTATTTTAAGATGTTCTACAAAGTATATCATGCTGTGCAAATAACACAAACAAGCTTAGGATCCAGTTAAATGTTTGAAGTGAAATTAATCAGAGGAGACCATCACCTGTGAGCAAAATAGGTCATGACAATTCAGAACCTCTAATCATTCCTAGTCCACTGTACATCAGGATTCACGGTCGCAAGCAGCAGAAACCAGCATATAGACTATGTTAAGTGGAATAAAACAGGAACTTACCAGGTTGACATTAGGCATCACAGAATGGCCAGAAAGCTAGAGGATAGACTGGAAAAATGAGTAGGGAGGGAGGGACTAGCGACCACCACAGAGAGAACAGCCAGGCTCTCATGTTGTGCTTCCCATGCAATGAACATGACTTCTACTCACCCCCACATTACTCATGAAAGAGCATCCAGTTTGCTGGAGGTGTCTCATGCCCCAAATCCACTCCTCCTGCATTGGGAGAGAGTGGGAGTGGGTTACTACCCCCCACCAAGACTCCCAAAACAGGATTTTCTCCAGAAGAGGGGTTGGGATGCTATGAGGGATGATAAAGGACAGGGAACAGCCAGGAATGAGAAACACCCACTCCAAATCCCTTCCACAAATCGGAGTCTTCTGCAGTGCCCATGATGGCCTCCACAGCAGGCTTGCCATCATGACTGTCCCCAGCTGTCCTCTGTGAGGATGGATGCTTATGAGGTGAGAGATAAACATTTGCATATTCAGTTCCCACACTAAAGGGTGTCTCTGTCACAAAGCAGGAACAGGTGGCATGGAGCAGAAGCCAGGTAAATCTCTGCAGGGTACAAAGAGCTAAGAATGCTACAGAACAGGGCTGTGGCTTGCAAAGGGCTGGGTGTGGCTCTGGGCAGAGCATCAGGGCAAGGGAAGGCACTCTGCTCGCATAACTTCCCCTGGGCTGGACTACGTTGAGGCAAGCCAGGCCCTCATCTTGGGGTTTCATCCTAAAGTTATAAAGATGAAACATCTTACAGCTCAGAAAGTAAATATTTCCCAAATACTTTAAACATAGATTACCTAGTCACTAGTAAAACACAGCAACTAGCTTTCATCTCCAAGATATATCTAGAATCTCTGCAGTTCTTGTAATTGCACTGCACGAACTTTGTCTAAGCCACTGCCATCATCCACCCAGATGACAATAGTTGCCCTAACTTGTCTCCCATTTTTACAACGCACCATCCACTTCAGGCTAATCCTTTTGAACTGAGGCTCAGATCCCATCTCTCCCCTGATGAAGCCCTTTAGTGCCTCCGACTTCACACTAAGCAAAACCCAGACCACCTGCCCTGGCCCAGGAAGCCCCCTGGCTGGTCTTGCCACTGAGCTTCCTCTCCTTTCACTCCTCTGGCAGTCTCTCCTCCAACCACATGGCCTTTCTTCCTCAAGCTTCTTTCCCATTCAGGAACTGTGCAAACATCATTCTCTCTGCCTTGGGTTACAGCTGATTCTTATTATTCATGAATTCCATATTTGTGAACTCACATACTCACTAAGACGTATTTGTCACCCCAAAATCAATATTCATGGTATGTGAGATTCACTCAAGGTAGTGGCAAAAATATTAAAGGAAAAATATTAGAGAAAGTTATAGAATATAGTCACAAACCTTCTTGGAAGACCATGAAGTTTGCATAGTTGCACTAGACATTTCAGCTAAAGGGAGCCTTATCCCCTTTGCCTTCAGTTAATTTAAGAAAAAAACAAATGGCTAAGGTATGTGGAGGTTTTCTAAATAACTTGTTTACTCCTGTAGTCTTAAAACTAACCTTTAAGCCAGATAACTCTCTCAGGGGGAGGTCAACCAAGAATACTACACACTAATAGTGTTTGCTTTAGACATGAGAACCTGTCCTTTGATCTTCTCACTTTAGTGGTGTCAACTCAAGCCTTTGTCAATTAAACTTTACTAAATAAATGTGAGTCTTACTGGCTAAGAAGGGCTGGTAGTCGCAACTGCTTACAGTACTCTCCAAGGACTCTGTAGGTGGCCACAAACACCCAGCCCACTCATTCACAGTATTCTGGATACAAGTGAATCTATTCATCTGTCACTAAGTCAAGGTCTGCAGGACAGACCCCCCTGCTCCCCAGGTAGTAACCCCAGCAGTAGCGCCCAACATGGGGCAGCTCCAACAATGGTGATTTCATGGTTCTTCTTGGAGTAGTGCAGAGCAGGGAAAAATTGGAGTTCACCTGATGTGCATATTCACAACTGAGCTCAAACAGAACTTCTTTCGCTTTGCCTTCTTATTTCACCTCTCATACTACAAATAAGTGCCCGTTTAGTGCCATGGTGTGTGTGTGTGTGTGTGTGTGTGTGCCTTTTGTTCACAATTTTGCTGTTTTAAGTGGCCCAAAACACAGTGCTCAAGTGCGTGCTGCCTAGCATCTCTGGGCACAGAAAGCTGTACCATGCCTTACAGAAGAAACACACATGTTAGGATAAGGTTTGTTTAGGCATGAGTTACAGCTCTGCTGGCCATGAATGCAATATTAGTGATCCACAATATATGTTAAGGAAAGTGTCTTTAAGTAGAAGTGCACATAAAACAAGGTCATGTATTGATGAGTTGACAAAAATGTTGTGACCAGAGGCTCACAGGAACCTAGTTGTGTTTTCTTCCTGAGAGCAATGGTTTGCTGTTTGCTCATTTTTTTGTTTTGTGTTGTTTGTTTTTGAGACGGAATCTTGCTTTATCACCCAGGCTGGAGTGCAGTGGCAGAATCTTGCCTCACTATAACCTCCACGTTTCATGTTCAAGTAATTCTCGTGCCTCAGCCACTGCACCCAGCATGCAGCAGTTTTATAGGACATAACTATGGTGAATAACAAGGATCAAGTGTGCTTGCTTGCCTGTACATTCACAACCTGTCTCCCCACACTAAACTGTAAGCCCCTTGAGGGCAAGGACCATATTGGTCTTCACCTGGGCCTGGCAAATAATAGGTACTCAATAAGTGTTTGTTTAACTAGTGAATGAATTGCAAATAAATTATTTCCAAATATAATTTTTAACCAGGCAATAGACTGTAGTGTTTTCTGTTCAGGAGTTAATATTTAATACATCTTTGCAAAGGATAATAAAGGTTTTCCATCAGGGTCTGACTTTAATATAAACAGTGCAAATGAATGCTAATTAAATATCTTCACTTAATTATTATTTGATGCTTTTCCCTGGTTGGAGCCCCCCCTATAGGCTTGAAAAGATAGAAGAAACTGATTCTTTTTCTCCACTTTCTCCCAGTGTCACTGGCTAGGCACAGTTGGCTTTGATGAACCTCCCTGAGTTTGCCGTGGGGAGATGGTATTGCCTCATTCCCAGGGCTGAGCCTCTCAAAACACTGCTTTCTTGGAAACTTGATGAGGCCAGGAGCATCTGTTGTGTGCTTCCTCCTGGGGAGATGGGGGCTACTCTTGGAAGTCCATTCTGCTTCTTACTAACCCACACAGGCAGTATGAGGAAGACATTTAGCCCTAACTGATCTTATGATCTAGCCTGGAATACTTACAGCTGGGTTTGCTAACAAGCCAGGTCAGTAACTCCCAACCTTCTTACTTCAGTCCAGCTTCTTATCATGTATTGTCTTCTATTAGAGAAGGGTTGGCAAGCTTCTTCTATAAAGGGCCAGATGATAAGCAACATAGGTTTTATGGACGACGCAATCTCTGTCTCAACTACTCAATTTGACCATTGTAATCCAAAAGCTGCCACATCCAAGAATAGGCATGGCTGTGCTCCAATAGAACTTTATTGGCACAGGCAGGCAGAGCATGAGATATGGCCCATAGGTCATAGTTTGACAACCCCCATGGCATACCCCACTGGCATTATGGTATCTTCCTTTGTGTGTGTTCTACTCTGTGCTGTGAGCATTTTAGGGAAAAGCCTGAATCTCGTTCACTATTTTCCTCTCAACATCTGGTGTAGTGCCTGCCCCGTGACAAGCCCTCTGCCAATGTTTGCTAAATGTGTGATGTATAAGACATGGCCCCCAAAGCACAGGCATTCTGAAACATGCTAAGCAGATGAAAGGCGACCTAAGCCCCAGTGGCGGCCCATTCATCATCATCCTGCCTCTTGTTGCCAATATTCAAAATAGCAGCAGTTGTTTTTCTGTCAACAAATCAAAATAATATTCCTACATTTGTTCAGCAAACAGCCACTGAGTGTGGGGACAGCATCCAGATGTCAGCTGGGTTCTGCCTGCCTTTGAGAACTGAATATACATGTGATACATCCTGACTCCATGCCCTGTAGCAGCCCAGAGGCTTCCCAAGATTTATGTAAATTTCACAGGGTTGGAGAAGGAGGCCCTGAGTTTCCAGGTCACATCTGACTTCAAGCTTCCATGTCTGTAAGCTAGTTCCATTTCTTAGATGTCTCACTATCCTGCCCATGCCAATCTGTTGCATCCCATGTCACCCTTTTCCTCAGTCCCCTCTTGGCACACATGTGCACACGCGCACACACACACACACACACACTCTGTCAGCAGAATTGGGTGCATATGATCTAACTCACTGAGGATGTTTACAGCCACGGAAAGGGCAGTTACATCAAACAACTTCAACCTGAGACCCTGAATAGCCCTCAACTTTCCGTCCTTCTCAGCATCCCATCCCTTTGTATTTCTCATAAGACACATCACCCCACAATGTACCCAGCCTCAGTGCATATTAGGACTCCTCTCCTCTCTCCAGTTTCCCCTCTCCTCTCCATCTTCTCTTCTTAAACAGCTCTAGGGAGATGTGATTGACATGCAAAAGTGCACAAGTTGATGAGTTCTGACTTATGTGCACATCCATGATGCTATCACCATGATCTAGATTGTGTATATGTCTAGCATCCTCAGAAATATCTTGGGCTCCTTTGTCATCCTCCCTTCTGCCCCTCCTTTTCCATGCCCAGCCCCAGGCAACCAATGATCTGCCCTCTGTCACTGTAGAGTAGTGTACATTTTCTAGAGTTTTATATAAATCGAATCATAAAGTATGTCCTCTTTTTTGTCTGGCTCCTTTCACTCAGCATGATAATTTTGGGATTTATCCATATTGTTGCCTGTGTCACCAGTTACACAGAAACAAAGACCTTGGGCAGAAAGTTTCAATTTTGTGCAGCCCCTGCCTTGAAAGAATTCCAGATTCCCTTTTAACAGACAGAGACATGCCAGAAGATCAAAAGGGCTCTCTGTCTTTAGAAACCTGTTTTTTGTTAAACGGCCATTTTTCTCCCTATTAAAAATGGCCATTTTTCAGTTGACTCAGTGGCTGCTTAATAAGCACCTACTATGTGCCAGGTATTGTTGTTAGGGTCAGAGTGGGAATCAGGAAAACATAGCCTTCCTTTTGGGGGATGGTCAGAGAATGAGTAGGTGAACTGCTAAACAGATACAGTAGATGTGCATATATTTCTTTTGCTTACAGGTTTTAGGAATGTAATCCCATATTTCCTTTATTTACTCATTTAAGTACTTGTTATGAACAATACATGCTCATTGCCAAAAAAAAATTAACAAACATGAAATAGCATAAAGAAGTAAATTAAACATCACCTTTAATTCCACTGCCCAGGTATGGTCACCATTATATTTCATTTTGTTAATTCCACAGGCGAGTAGAGGAATACGTTTTGTTTCATTTTGTGTAATTAAACGGGCCATGGGAACTGCTATCAGCTTCCTGGGGAGCTGAGTTGTGTTTATTTTTTTTAAGAGCTACTAATTTTTGATTAACAAGGATGAATGTAACATTTAAGAGGAATCTAATTACTCCCTCTTCCCCTTCTCAATAAAACAACGTTATTCCCCACCAAGTGTGGAGTCAAGACTCTGAGGATGTATGGCCCTGAGCTGGGGGATTATAGGGGACATTTTTCATGTCACTACCTAGACAGTCTTGTGAGTGCTCCAGCAGTGAGGGATCTCAGCTGCAGGTTACATTCCCCGCTGAAGCCAGGGCTGGATAATAACTCACTTTGTCATTACTTAATTCTGTGATGCCTGAAACTATGGAGCCAGAATAAAAACTCTCAGTCCCTGAAAAGATGAGAGACTCAGTGTCAGGATGTTTAGGAACAGAGAAAGCAAGAGGGCAGCCAAAAGGGGCCATTGGGTGGCTGCATAAAGAAGTCCGATGATGGATGCTGTGCTCCTGATTCATTCCTTTTCTAAATGACATATTTGCATGTTTCCTTCATCAGTTCATTCGGTCCATACGTATCCATGCAGTGCCCCCTGTGTGTCAGCCATAGAGGCCACATCCAGTCATAGGCCAAACCCTGTGCAAAGCTGTTCTCTCGGCACAGTCGACTGAACAGGCCTTTGCCCTGTGGGAGACTGAAGCTATATCTGTTTGAACTTCAACTACAACCCTGGAGTCTCTGCAGGCATTTGCAAATATCTGGTGGTTCTCCAAATGTGTCAAGTTCTCTTCTGCCCCTGTGCTAGGGTTTCTGCCCTGACTGCCACCCCACAACCCCTGTGCCCCCACCCTTGCTTCTTCCTCAGCACATTACCACAAGCCAGCCTCATTTCAGCACCATGGCCAGCACCCACCAATTGCCCAGCCCTCCTGCTGTTGGGACGCTAGTTATTTCCCATATCAACCCTTCTTTATGCCTCTGCCCACTTTGCTTCCTCTGCCCATTCTCCCTCCAAATAACAGCTGCTTGGCTAATGTCCGCATACCTGCTGGCAGCAGAGTCACAACGAGGTTGATGTCCAGCTCTGCCATTAAGGGTTGTGGGACTTTGGGTAAGTTACTTAATATCTCCAGACTTCATTCTCTCCAGGTGTAAAGGGAGATAATACCTAGAGGATTAAATAGGCTAACCTAGCAAAGTTCTTAGCACAGTGTCTGGAACATAGGAAGAACACAATACACATTAGCTATTATTGTAATCTGTCAAGAATCACCCTAAATATACCTTGAACTAAGAGTCTTTCCTCATCACCTACTCCCAACCCCAGGTGGATATCCTCCTTGGTACTCACTTAGCATAGCTTACATCACAATTGCTCATGAGTGTGCTAGTTAGGATAAATAATATTAGCTTCTGTGACAGGTGACACCTCAAATCTCAATGGCTTAACACAAAAGTGCATTGCTCACTCCTATTATAGTCCAATTGCAGATAGTGGGGTAGGGATGGCTTTGCTTGAAAACATTCAGAGATCTTGGCTCCTTCCATTTCATGAGACTGTCTCTTCAGGGTGTGGCCACCAGGATTGCTGTGGAAAGGAAAGAGAGAGCAAAGAGGGTCTTGCAGGGGTTTTGTGGCCAGACTCAGAAGTGACATTATCACTTCTACCCACTTTCCTCCATTCCAATCTAGTTGCTTCAGAAGCGGAGAAACGCAGCCTCCCTGTATGTGCAAAAAGAAAACGAAATTGTCTCTGACTGCAGGAGTGCTTCTCATCTCCCCACTAGGCCAGGAGATGCTCGAGGTCAGTGGCCATGTGCCTTGGGTCTCTTACCCAGTGTTTGCTCCCTTCTGCCTTCCCTGGACACCTCCAGAGCTGAGCAGGTGGCACTGTGGGGAAGAGCTTTCCAAGCACAGAGGATGGAAGATACAAAGGTACAGAGGGACTGGGAGAAACCTGGCTCCTTCAGGGAACTGCAAATCACAGCAGCATTTGTTTGGGCTGCACATGTATTACTGCATAAAAATAGCTCATTGCCACATTAACGTAGGATGCATGTGGAGCTAGGGCAGGGATGAGCCAGGGAAGCTCAGGAGAGCAGAGCTCACAACCCTCTGAGTAGAGGCCAGCATTTCTGAACCCGTCTGCCTCTGCGATGGAGCCTGCATTTCCTTGGTTCCAATGGCAAGGCTAATAAGAGCATTCCTCCTTGGGTCACGTATTTATTTGAATAGAGCTGCATCCCTAAACCAAGGAAAGACGTTGCATTGAGTAGTGCTTTAAAGAACAGCCATGTTATTTAAATTGCCATAAACATTCTAAAAGATGTGCTGCAGTATGTATTAACTTTTTCCAAACGGTCACACTCTTCCATACCCATAATTTCACTCCTAGGAATATATCTCAAAGAAATAATCAGAAATGATGTCAAAGTGTATATACTCAGGAAACAGAGATTTATGTGCAGAGTTGTACACTGCAGCCTTATTTATGATAGCAAAAAGTTACAAAATGGCCCCAATGTCCAACAATAGGAGGCTAGATAAATGTATTACAGAGCTGCCATACGATGGAATAATATGCAGTGATTAAAATTTTGAAGCCATGGGAAATTGTTTCTGATATAAACTGAAGTGGGGAAAGTGGTACGTCCAAGTTGGTAAACTGTGTGATTCCAATTACATAAATCACATGTGGAGAAGACTTTGAATAAAATGCCTGAGGATATGAGTAGGCTTTGAGGCTCCTAGAATTATTGGCTGATTTTTTTTTTCTTCACACTCTTTTGTACTATCAAGCTGTTAATGTTGAACACATACATTACTTTTATAAAAATTTTTTTTTTAGAAAAAATTTTTTTGGAAAAAATTTTTTTAAGAAACAAGGGACAAGGAAATCATAAGAAAACCATCCTTTCTTGGCAGACCCACTCAGAGATACTATATTTCTTTCCTATAGTTTTCTCGGAACTTAAATGCTTGCCTAGACCACCCTAGACCACCAGGCCTCTGAGTCCGTAATAGGCACAAACTAGCAATTACTGACTGTCTGGCACATAATCTTTTCATCCACCATAACATCCATTCAGCTGCACAAAATATATCATCTAAAACCTCATCCAGATAACCCTATCATGGCACTTTTTGTATATGTAGAAATGAAAAAGGCTTTTTGCTTTGTAAATTTTATAAAGACATTTCTTGGCATCTAGAAAATGACAAGAACGCTTCAACTCAGATGTAACAGCATGCCCATCCCTAACCTTGGTTATGGTTCAAAAGTGTTCATGGAAATTTGAAAAGTGGTTTCCCTTTTCACCTGAAGCTGTGATTTCCGATTTGGTCTAGACGATAAAATGCCTCGAAGCAAGCTAAGGGATAGGTTGGTGTTTTCAGTGTATTCTCTTGGGCGGGGTTTTTAATCCAGTGTGGTTAGGTTGTTAAGACAAGAGAGATAATGAAACAAAAATAATCATCTTAACCTAAAAGATACAATAAAATGGACTCTTGTTCTCATCTTGATGCCAGAAGTTGAAAACCGAAATTGTTCTTCAACTCCCATACACCAAGCCACTTACAAGCTTAAACTCGGGTCCTAGGACAGAAAGTTGAGGGTATTCGGGGAGATGTTTGCAGCATACCCAGTAAGTGGATTTAACCCAATCTCCACCTCAGAGCAGACATCACTCCAGTACCCCACCAGGAAGCCATCGTGAGACAGCCTGTCCACAGCCCTGCTGCCACAGGCTGCAGTGCCAGGGAAAGCTGTCTCCCCATTAGTGCAGTTCCAGGAATTATGTACTCCTTCCTTGCCAATTGCATGGTCACTATCCTTAGAATCAAATTTAATCTCGGTTAGAAAATTGTTGAAAGCTTTCAGTGCTCATTTTTCACCAAATTGAACTCTATAACGTTACTATAATAGAAAAAAATCTTCCAAAGTTCAATTGGAATTTTTTCCCAGTAACTTGATAATAAGGCTCCAATTTCAGGAAAATAGTTTCAGTGTGAGTGAAATTACACTGTTTGTTATGCAGCATCAAAGCTGTCCTCCAACACAGGGCAGAGGCCAGTGCTCCCTGGGGTTGAACTTCTGAGAGGCCAAAAATCATTTGGAAACTTTTGTTTCCAACCATTTAGAAACTTTTAGATTTTTCTGGCAGCATCCAAGAATAAGTTATCTCACTTAGATGAATTTTCTGTGAAACTAAAGCTTACCACTTCAAGTGCTATATCTTTCTATACATTGACTACATTTCTAAAATATATGTTTTCCCGATTCTTAAATAGAGTATGGGAAAGGAATTTAAGGTCATTTGAGGTAATCATTCTTAAAGGTTAATAAGTGAACCAAGGCCATGCTTTACTTGATTTTGAGTTTTTTCTGTCTTTTGTGCTTTCATACAAAATATCATGCTGTGATCACTAAACCTGACTCCAGAAATCTACCTGGAAAACAAACCAGACAACCAGGCCAGGCTTTTTGAGAATTTTGACTTTTAAAAAAAAGAAAAAGAAAAAGAATGATAGGAAGGCTTAAAGAAGAAAGAATTAAGCTTTATTGAGCAACTACTAAGTGCCAGGCATTTTCTGTGAATTTTATCATTTCACCCATCAAACAACCCTAAGGCTGCCCTTATTGTCAACCATTCACCCAAGAGGCTGCTGAGGCTGGAGGTGACACACAGCTGTTCAAAGTCACACAGCTACAAAATGGCAGATGTTAGCCAGCACTCTCCTGCTGTAGACCTCAGAGCATGGGCCTACCCTGAGGTCTCAGCTAACTTTTTCTCTTTCTTCCAAGTTGGGGCTTGTGCCCACAAGGAAGAAAGGTGGCCAATGCTGGCTCTTCGCAGCAGTAGGGTCCATGCATATTTTCTATCTGTCTGGGGCAGAGTTTGCCATGGGGTCTCTCCTATTAACACAGGCTCTAAGCTACCCCCTGGTGTTTGCCACCACAGCAACCAGACACCAGCTGCGTCTTCCTGGAATAAGATGAATGACAGAGGGATCGCCCAGCCATATCTCCTTTTGAGCACTTGTGGCCCCACGTTGATGGCATCTCAGCTATACTAGATGGGTCAAAAAGAGAAGGGACCATATGGTATTCTAAGTGAGTCTCTCCTGCTGCATGCAGAAGGAAAACTGAGCACAGCATTCATTTATGCATCCATTCAGTGGGTCAGTCAATCTGTATTTATTAAGAGCCTACCTATGCTAAGCCTGCAGCTTTCCATCTGTGGTCAGGAAATCACTTTCTGTGCTTTGGATGTTTATGGTGCTGTTTATCCTTGTGCAGGAGCTACAACCTGTTAAGGAATGTCTTTTTCATGCATTCACCTGACGAGCACTCATTTACCAGTTTCTAATATTCCAGGCCCTACGTCAGATACATTCTCAACACTTTTCTCTTTTCATTTTCACCCACCACCATGAGATCAGCACTACTGTGCCTGTTTCCTGGGTTAGCAAACAAAGGCTTTATGCCACTTCGGTAAGTTGCTGTGCTCAAAACTAGACAGCTGTTAAATTGGCACAGCAAAATGTAAATTCATGAATTACTGAACTTCCCTCAGAGCAAGGCCACAGCATCTTACCCCAGGCTCTTGTGGTTGGAAAACACATACCCAAAACTTGCTCAGAAACAGACAACATAATCTTGGAAACCGTGTGAATCCAAACAAGGCAAGAAAAAAAGATATTTAGATGTGGCAAGAATGGAAAGCATAGCATCTGATTGGAAATTCACCATGACCTCTCCCCTGAAATGGCCACAGGAATTGAAAATGAGCTGATTGAACCAGCTGACGTGGTTCAACTGGTTCAACCTTCTGGCACTCATACCTCCACCAATGCTCAAACTACACCTCACAGTTCATCTCTTGTATTCCTTCTGACTGCTCGTTGCCCTCATGACCTCAGACCAGTGTCCTTCTCATTTTTATCACCTTTGAGTTTGACCTGCTCCTCATCTGTCATGGTGTCCACACACCACATCCCAATAGAGGCTTTGGTGTGGTACTTTAGGCTCCCAAATGTGCATAATAAGCTCTGTCCCCTCTCTTATTCCCCTGTTCCATATAAACAACTTTTGCTGAACATCTCGATGTTGGAAGCTCACAGGCCAATGAAACATTAAATACTCAGAACAAAATTCACCTTCTCTCCCAGTGCTCCTTGTGCTGGTGAAGGATAGGACCATCTCCCAAGCTCCAGTCAGAAGCCTGGGTGCCCCTCAGCCCTGTCCCCCACATCTGCTTCATCACCAAATCGTGCGGACTTTGCCTTCTCAACATTTCCCAAATTCGTCAGTGTGTCTCCAGCCTGCTGCTGCCACCCAAGTCCCTGCCTCCAGTCTCACCTGCTGGAGGAAGATGGTAACCTCTGGAATTCTCCTCCTCCTCTTCCTGCAGGTCCCAGCTCAGACATCGGTTCCTCAGAGAAACCTCTCCTGACCCCACTGATGATACTGCTATACCCTCTTGCACTTACCCTTTCATAACCCAAACCTCATTTGCAAATCTTTGCTTCACGTCAGTTTTCCCCTCTGGACCAGGCACTCAGTGAGGGAAGGAAGTGTTTCCATTTTCTACCATTGCATTTGCTGTGCCCTCCATGTACTAAGGTTCAATACATAATTCTTTATTAAATAGGTTGCCATGATCATCCCTAGGTCCTGATCCTCACGGTCAGATACTGGCCTTGCTTTTGATGTTTATGGAACTGTTTATCTTTTTGTGGGAGCCTGTTAAGAAAATGCCTTCATCATGCATTCACTTCAGCATTTATTTAGCAGCTTTGAAAATTCCCACTGTCTTTTTTCTGCACCCTGCACCTTGGTTATTATCTTTTGGTAACTCTACTTTCCATGCTATGGACCATCTGTTCCTAAACATTCCTACTCCCACCTGCTCTTTCTTCCCAGTCCTAGAAACATCTTCCTTGTTCTGATTCTATCATCCATCTGCTAGACTGTTTATTGGTAATGACCTCTTAGCCCTGTTTTCTCTTCAGTCCACTCTTGGTACCTCTACTGGTGATGGGCTCCCTGACACCTGTTCAGATCGTGTCACTTTCCAGGGCACTTCCAGGGCACACTGGGAGCAGCCTATCTCTGTGCCTCGGTGTCTGAGGCCTTACCTGGAATGTCCAAGGGCTGAACTCAGATACCTTTAACTCCAAATTTGTTCTCTGTTCTCGTAGACTTTGGCTCTATGGCATTTTCCAAAAATGGCCGTGAAAATATTCCTGTTGCTCTTCCCATTCATGGGTGGAGTCTAGCTGATGTGGGAGCTGATGTCATCTGAATGCTTATTCAGTTGTTTATCTGAAAATTGTTTCTTGCTGTCAGCCAGAACATCTTCTTGTGGCCTCTCCATGCAGCCTGGGCTCCCTCACAACATGGCAGCCAGGTTCCAAAGGTGAGCATCCCAAAAGCCAGTGTACAGTGGGTTCTCTTTCACCTTTTATGATCCAGCCTCAGAAATTATGCAGTGTCACTTCTACTGCACTGTATTCATGAAAGCAATCATAAAGCTGGCCCACATTGTAGGGGACAGAAACTATACTCCATCTGTGAACGGGAGGAGCGTCAGAAAGATTGTCATGGACATTTTTGGAAAATGCCATGGAGTCAAAGTCTACATGAACCGAGGAGAGATTGGGAGTCAGAGGTACCTGAGTTCAGATTCCAGCTTCATTGCTCATTAGCTCTGTGGCATGGGGAATTCAGTGAACTGTTTAATGCTGTGTTATTTGTAAAATGACTGTGATTGCTAACTGATTATGTCAGGCTATACAGTCATTTCTTTGGTGGCAAGCCATAGAAACTAACCCTCATGAGTGAAGAAAACACACATTCAGGCATGCGTGTGTTGGATACAGGTTTATAACGTCTGAAAAAATCCACACTGAGACAATGGATTACTCAGCAAGGCTAGTTTTACTTCCTGCAGGAAGGGTGCAACTCGCTGGCAGTCTTGCCACAAGAGCACACCTGAACAAAGGAGACAGAGACATTTGTAAATTTCATAACCTGAAGTAATTGCCCTATGGCTGTGTCCAGTTTCCATTGGCTGGAATGGGACATCACATTCTATGCTTGACCTGATTGGCAAAAAACTTGGAAATTTTCTAAAGAATTAAAGGCAGAGGAGAAGAAAGGAAAAGAGGAAGTAACTTGGGGACTGCTTAGAAAAGCAATAACCTTTTCAAATAAGGAAGGTAAATAAGCTTTGACCTAAGACTTGCCTGGGCTTGTCCAGACATGTGAGGGCAAATATCTAGGTTAAAATGTAAGAACTAAGAACATGGGATGCACTTACTTCTTTATTATGACTAACAGCTACTTTAAGATTATTAGCAAAAGCTTTAAAGTAAATTAACCTTTGAAGAAACTATTATTTATTCATAATTAACTTAAAGGACAGCTTTGAAGAGGAACCTTTTATTTATTCTTATTTCCTACATGTTCATACACACACAAGATATAGAAAAGCAAAGAAAAAGATGTTGAAGCAAGCTTCAGAAATGCCAGAAAAATGCTGCTTCAGTGATCTAGGTTCCTAGGATGAATAGATGATACTTTTAGACCCTCACAATCAGGACAAATCAGCTCCAAGTATTTTCCATTTTGATGTCTCTCTGACAGCATTGTACATCCCCATGATATTAAGTCCTGGAGGACTGTCTTGAGTCAGACTCACTTTATCCCTTCACTATAGGAGAGAGAGGCACCATAATGGAAAGTCTCAGCAAGACTGCATGAAAAATGGGGTAAACTCACGGGAAAAGAAAGAAGGAGAAATGGATAGACAAAAGCACATCTACTCTGGTCATTTGCAGGACTAAGAGTGATACGGGTTGGAAAGCATAGTATGGTGGTACTGTTCCCACTCCCTGATATGCCGTACATGTTTGTGCTCTAGAATTTTACTATCAGTCACTCTTTCTGTTGGGAATAAGTGCTTATCTTCCAATGTCACAGGGAAGAATCAGCATTCAGATAAAAGGTTTCTCAGTAAGACTTTCTTTCTGCAGAAAAGGCACTGCTCGTCAACAGTCTTGCCATGACAGTGCACTGAACAAAGGAAGAGCAGGCATATTTATGTCTAATGCATCTGGCCCTATTGCTGTGTCCTGATTCCATTGGCTGGAACTAGACCTCATATTCTAGGCTATACCTGATTGGCTAACAACTTAAAACTTTCCACAAGAGGTAAGGGCAGAGGAGAACAAAGGAAAGGAGGAAGTAGCTTACGGAATGCTGAGAGGCAAAAATACTTCTAAATAAGGGAAAAGGAAGAAGCTGTGACCTGAGCTTTGCCTGGGCTTATCCAGGCATGTCAAGGCAGATACCTAGTCTAAAATGTAGGAACTAAGGACACAAAATACACTGATTTCTTTATTTTAGCTAGCAGATGTAACAAAGTCCTTTGAGTAGATTAGCCCATAGAAAGAGACTACTATCTATTCTTAATGGGCTAAGAAAATTTGAAAAGGAATCTTTATTTATTTCACTTTCTATACTTCCAAAATATTTCCTTTCCTGCCTCCACCCATCCCAGTCCTGTTTGTCTTTCTAAGTCAGTTTCAAATACTGCATGATCTATAACACTTTTGGTGAGTGGGAAGTAATCTCTTTCTCCTTGAATTCCTTCATTCTATTTTATAACTTTCTTAGGCCATTATTACCTCCTTCCTTGTTTTAGCCATTTCCATTTTGCTTTATCCAAATATTTCCAAACACCAGACACGTTCATCTCCCATAACCTGTATGCTCTCTGTGTCCTGTCATTCACTGAATGTTTTTAAGTTGACTTTAATTTGACTTGTCTTTCTTGTATCTTAGCAATAATATCTGTGATGTGCCAGCTATATTTTTTTAGCATTCACATTAAAATAAATATTATTGAATTTTTAAAAATAATTGTTGACCCCCACTTCTACTACTCTTCCCTATTCTGGATGAGTTCCTATAAGTCAGATATCAGCTCTTAGATTCACCATGAATCATATCTCTGACATGCTGCACTGTGCCATTGATCTGGTGGCTGTTCAATAAAAAGCCATTGAGTGAACAAATGGAAAGAGAGAAAGAGGGAAGGAGAAAGAGTGAGATGAAAGAATGAAGTTAAAGTGAAGTAAGTGGGACACATCTTTGGTGACACACCCTAAAGGCTCAAAAAAAAAAAAGCCGGGAAAGTTGAATTTTTAGGAGAGGATAAGAATCCTTATTTTCCTTCTACCCTAATGACACAAGACTCACCACCCACAGAGGCTCCACCCAAAGCCACTGGGAGAACCAGCACATCCCTGCAGAGGATAAAAGTATTGTTGTGCTCATGGCCACATCCCTTGCAGCACAAGCTCCTCTCTGCTGCTTCCCAGAACATCACCCCAAGGGACAGTCAACCAGACGTGTGCTTCCATGTCTTCTTCAAATGTGTTTCATTTGCCTTGGCTCAACCTCATTATAATGGCATTCGCATGAGAAGGTAGCATGGTGGTTCAGGTTTCTGGAAGTGGGGTTCAGGCAGTTCCCTCACCTTCCTTATTGAAATTCCCAGTGCCCTTGGCTCACTCATCCCTCAGCATGTTTTCTTCTTCTTCTGTCTTTTTTTGCCGCATTCTCTATCATGAGTATCCTATTCTCTGAATTCATAGCCTTTGTGCCTTCTCTTCATACTCACCATGCTAGGCTAAATAACGTCCCCCCGCCCCCACTTCCCAAAGATGTCCACATCCTAGTCCCTGGAACCTGTGAATATGTGACCTTATACTGTAAAAAAGGACTCTGCAGCTGTGATTAAGTGAAAAGTCTTGAGATGCAGTGAAGACCTTAGATTATCAGGATAGGCCCCGTTTCATTATAGAAGTCCTAATGAGAGGGAGGCAGAGCCAGACACAGTGGCTCATGACTGTAATCCTGGCACTTTGGGAGGCTGAGGTGGGTAGATCACTTGAGGCCAGGAGTTCAAAACCAGCCTGGCCAACATAGTGACCTCTCCAACTCTACTAGAAATATGAGAATTAGCTGGGCACATTGGTGGGTGCCTGTAGTCTGCTACTCAGGAGGCTGAGGTAGGAAAATCATTTGAATGCAGGAGGTGGAGGCTTAGTGCGCAGAGATTGTGCCACAGCACTCCAGCCTGGGCAACAGAGCGAGATCCTGTCTCAAAAAATTAAAAAATAAAAAGTAAATTAAAATTACGTTTAAAAGTTAAAATAGAGGGAGGCAAGAGAGTCAGAGTCAGAGAAGGAGATGTGATGACAAAAGCAAGAGAGGTTGGAGCCACACAAGGAAGGGTCCACGGATCAAGGAATTAGGCATCTCTAGAATCTGGAAAGGGCAAAGAAACAAATCCTGCCCTGAAGATTCTAAAATGAACACATCTCTGCCAACACCTCAGTTTTAGACTCTGACTTGTAGAACTGTAAGAGCACATCTGAGTTGTTTTAATCCACTATGTCTATGGTCTTTTGTGTAGCAGACACAGGAATCTAAGATACTAACTGTCATCTATTTCCTCTTCCAATCCATGAGTGTTCCCCCAATGGGTTCCCTCTGTATTCAATACTGTTGATTCGGCGTTCATCCATACACACCCCAGGCTTCCCACCCAGGGGCGCTGTGTGTGCACCATTTGAGAAACACTGCCTCTGCACAGGAATTGCATCATAATCATCCTTGCATCCACCACGGTGCCCACATGGGCTTTAAACATAGCAAACACCCAGTAAACATGCATTTAATTGCTTAGAAAACCAGTATTTCATTGCTATCCACAGTGGGCCACTTAAAATACATTCATCACCAAACTCATTTATGTTTGTCCAGAGCTAGTCATGCATGATGGTAGGAGAATGGGATGAATAATTTTATTTTTGCCATGAGGAAGTAAACATTTTATTGATGGACTTTGTCATCCTGTGTCATAGAGTCTGAGGATTCACTCTGCATTTTAGAACATCAGACATACATATGGAAAATCTATTTGACGTGTAGTTTTCAGTTCCTGACCTTATGTCTTTCTCAGTTCATTATTTCTACCTCTCTCTAGTCATCTGGATTTGTAGAAAGAACAGAGATTTTTAAGAAGCATTATTCATTCCTTCATAGTCTTGGAGTTCTCCAAATAGTACAAACAAATGACCTATTTTTAGATGACTGAATTATACTAGAAGAGTGGTTCTTAATCAGGGGTGATCTTGTCCCCAGATGACATTTGTCAGTGTCTAGGACATTTCAGGGGGTGGGACGGGAATGCCACTGGCATCTAGGGGGCAGAGGCTGGGGTTGCTGGTAAACTGACCACAATGCACTGGACAGCCCCTCTGTAATAAGAATTATCCAGCCCCAGATGTCACGGTGGACAGCTAAAGTTGCCCCTTCTCCACTCTCCCCAATTAGAAGTATCTGCTGAGGTGGAGAAACCCTGGGCTGGAACAACAGGTGTCAACGCGGTCAAATGACCTCTGATTCAAAGCCAGAGAGCTGATTTAAAACCTGTTCAAGGCCATTTCTAAAAACCTGGAGGCTTTCACTGACTGCAAGTTTGGTCTTGGACAAAAATGTCTTATGACTGCTAGAAAAGCTAAGAGCATCTCAAAGTCCAAAGGCTGGCATGGAACATGGAACTTGGGACCTCACCCTGCATGCTGGCCTTCTGCATTGCTCTTGGTGCCTCTTTTCAAGAAGGATGTTGGCACATTCGGATGTGTACAAGAGAAGCAACCTGGGGAAAAAAACAGTGGCGGGAGCTTAAGAAGAAGAACTGTGGCAGCACAGAAAACCAGATTCCTCCAGCACTGGTACTGCCACTTAGTAGCCATGAGACCTTGGGAAATTGACTCACCATCCATGAACCAGAGCTTCCTCATCTTAGGGGGAATTAGCAGGAAGCGTGTAATGAGTTAAAGTTCAAGTGTGAAGCGCTTAGCACAGTGACTGCCTCCTCTAAGCACTTAATAAACAGGGCTATTGATGCTTATTATTCAAAACAGGAGAGGGCTCCAACTCAGACGCCTGAGGCACAATAGGTGGAGCTAAGACTGGAAAACGAATGAGTGAGGGGCAGGTTCGGTCATCATTGTGCAGCATTTGAAGGAGGCCGTCTCTTGTGAGTGGAACTAGGATGAACGTTAGGAAAATTCCACAGACACACTGGGACTCAACCTGGGGAAGCCCCTCATGCTGCTGAACATGGATCAGTGATCCTCATTTTGGCAACCAGCAGAGGCACCTAGGTACATGCCACCACCTTGAGGCAGGGGCCACTTGACAGTTGCCTGGGTGGACAACTGAAGTTGCCCCTTCTCCACTCTCCCCAGTTAGAAGTGTCTATAATTCAGGCACAGGGAGATTTTGAAACTCTCCCATTAGAAAGTCTGCCTGCCTCATTCTTTAGCAGGGATGCCCCATAATTAATCAGGTGGGCTGAAGGAATAAAAGCGTCCTGTATGCATTGCATTCCATGAGCAAACAATGGCAGGAAGCAAATGGCGAACGGCTGTGGCAGACATAACAGATGACAGAGTAGGAATTAGTGCATGTTGGTGGGGGGCAGCTTTATCATAATGTAGTCAATTAGCAAACTTTCCTAATGGCTAAGAGGCACACTGGCTAGCATGTGTTCTTTTTTGTTTATTGGTTGGGTGGTTGGTGTTTTTGGTTTTGTTTTTTGTTTGTTTGAGACAGGGTCTCACTCCCTCACCCAGACTGGACTACAATGGTGTGATCTTGGCTCACCACAACCTCCACCTCCCAGGCTCAAGCGATTCTCCTCCCTCAGCCTCCCGATTAGCTGAGATTACAGGTGCATGCCACTACCCCACCAACGAATTTCTGTGTTTTTAGTAGAATTGGGATTTCTCCATATTGGCCAGGCTGGTCTCAAGCTCCTGACCTCAAATGATCCACCCGCCTTAGCCTCCCAAAGTGCTGGGATTACAGGCATAAGATACCACGCCAGTTGGCTGGCATGTTTTTAGGTGCTTAGTAGACATTGCATTCTTTTTCCAGGGCTGCCATAACCAAGTAACATAGACTAAGCAGCTTAAATAGCAGAAATTCAATTTGTCACAATTCTGTAGGCTAGGAGTCTGAGATCAAGGTGTTGGCAGAGTGTGTTTCTTCTGAGGCCTCTCTCCTTGGCTTATAGATGCTGTCTTCCTTCTGTGTCCTCACAGAGTCTTCCCTCTGGGCCTGTCTGTGCCCTTATTCTTCTCATAAGGACACCAGTCATATTTAATTAGGGCCCACTCCATCATGATCTCCTTTCAAACTTACCTCTTTCTGAGGCAATTTCTTTACATTCTGAGGTGCTGGAGGTTAGGACATCCACATAAGTATTTGGGGAAACACAATTCAGACCAAAAAAGGCACCACTAAAATTTGGTAGCACCTTTTAAAGGGGCTTTGAGTGGAAAGCAGAGAACCTGTGGGGTACACTAGCCACCAGAGCAGTGGGGACTTTCACGATCTCATGAGATCAAACTCCAGGCCTAGGCACACCTGGTTTAGGACAGGCCAGCTTTAGCATTGAAAACAGGATCTTTGCACAACAGGAAGGTTGAAGAATGAGGCATGTATCTATGAAAAACATGCAAGCAAAATAAAAATTCCCACACGTTGCCTTAATTGTCTTTAGAGAAGGAAGTATCCCAGGGTAAGACTCATCAGGGCATGCTCTGTGCTCTGCATTTTATTTCATGTTTTCAGGAGCACCCCTCCAGGTCTGGGCAAGCACAGTTGCTGTGCCTGTACACGCCAGCAAGTCAAAGCGGCCTGTTTGCAGGATTGGAGGCAACGTTTTATATTTTACTTGCATTATCCAATTAGTCTACACGTCTATCCTTTTTGGGAAAAGACCATATTGCCGCTTGAGTCTCAGTAGTACAGACATTGTTTTCCTCTAAGTAACTAGACTCTCTGTTTAGCTCACCACACATCATGTCTGCCACGTGCTGTCACACACTAATAAAAGCATAGAGAGGTGTGTAAAACAGTATTGCTTCTCTAAAAATTCAGCCTTATTAAGTTTGTCGGTACATCACCTGGATTTTTATTAAAGTTGTAAAAACGTTCCGCAAAGTGACTTTGAAGTGACAGTGCGCTTCTGAGCCACGTTAAGGAAATCTTCAGGTGGAGAGCTCTGTTACTTTCAAATACTAGTATAATTCTGGCCAAATATCCCTGTTTAAAATGATCTGAGCACTTTAGGCCTTTTACCTAATGTGCGGATTATAGTTCAAGCCAGTAGCAAGGGAACTGCGTGCTTCAGCCTCCGTCTCTACCATCCAGCAGCAAGCAGATCAACCCAGGAAAGGAGCAGCTGCATGCACTTCATTCACTGAGGATTCTTCCAGCCCTGTCTCCATCTAATGGGCCGGGGTCCTTCGCAGACGCATTGATAGATGGCAGTGTGCCAATCCAGCACCCACCAGAAATGATTACTCCACCAGGGAGCTCACTTCGTCTTCTGCCATTGGCCTTCCACCCTACCTTCTTCCATCTTTTCCACAAGACCTTGTGACATGCCTCACCTGTGTCCACATAGAAGGCAACTCATTTTCGTGAGAAATGAGGTTCTTTGGGTCCGACTTATTTTTTATAAAGCCACACTGGTTTGTAATGAGCATTATGTTCTTTTAGGCAGGGTTGGGGAGAAAGGGAAATTTTGAAGGAGGGAAACACCAAGCAAGTAGTTAGATATTTGCATCTGTCAACTTTTCCCATCACCAAAAAAAAAAAAAAAAAAAAAAAACGGGCCGGGTGTGGTGGTTCACGCCTGTAATCCCAGCACTCTGGGAGGCCGAGGCAAGCGGATCACAGGATCAGGAGATGGAGACCATCCTGGCTAACATGGTGAAATCCCGTCTCTACTAAAAATATAAAAAATTAGCCGGGCTTGGTGGCACGTGTCTGTAGCCTCAGCTACCCAGGAGGCTGAGGCAGGAGAATCGTTTGAATCTGGGAGGCAGAGGCTGCAGTGAGCCAAGATCGCACCATTGCACTCAAGCCTGTGAAACAGAGCGAGACTCCATCTCTAAATAAATAAATTAATGGTTTTCTCTTCAAATTTGTAGGTAAAAAGACATGTTACGTTAACTTTACCCCTCACAAATGGTACGTTTACCTATCAGCTGGGACTCTTTTACTTGCAAAGGAAACCTAACTTAAACTAGAATGAGCTGGGGAAAGTGAATTGATGTATCTCACATAACTGGGAGATCCAAGGGTGGATGTGGTTTTAACCAGAACTGGATTTGAGTGTTTGTGGGAAATATTCAAATAAGAACATTTAACGGTGGATACCAGCCAATCAGAACAGTCCACGACAGTGACATCAGCCCTGCATGTGCCGTCAGGATGGGGCTATCAGGAATCTCAGCATTACTCTCAAAGAGGCTTTGCTCTGGTTGCAAAAGGTCAGCAGTAGCTCTGGGTCTAGCAGCTCACCAACTCTGCATCTCAGAGAGATGCCTGTCCAGTATTCTTCAGAATTCCTAGGCTCATATTCACTGGTTCAGAGTGGATCTCTACACCCATCACTGGCCACTGGTCCCATCCAAAACCCTGGGGCAGTGAGGGGAGGGGTGGCTGCCCTAATCCAAGTCAGGTGGTCTTACAGGAAGAAGAGAACATCAGTGCCACAGAAGCCACAACAATCCCATCTGTTGCAAATCACACAATAGTAAATGGCACTTTGAACCCTTTCTATAGTTTCTAGAAATGCAGAGAGGATCACATTGCTTTAGTGTCTTGCCCCAAGTGCTGTTAATATCCCTGTGCCTAAAAGATTGATTTTTATTATTGGTGGGAATGCTTAACAGAAGTGAAATCTATACTCTTAGTCATAGATAGCTGGCATAAAAATTAAATAAAACACTGTGAAGCATACTTCCAAAGTGACTGCATAACTAGCTATTGCTGCCCCAGTGTGCTTCAGTATGTTTTCATGAGGGTATTTGGTAAGCATGGGGGAAACTGTTTCCCAGTGCCCCACCACAGAATGTTCTGCAAACATTTGGTAACTAAGCATGTGATACTTTCTACCTCTGTAACTAACACTGGAGACTTTGACCTGTTGACTTGGACTTCAGCTATCAGTATGAGGTACAGTTTCAGAAGATTCAAAACATTGTCTACAGAGACTGCAACATAAGACTGTCACAAGATAGACTCAGGAACTATTGCATATTCATGAGTTAAACAGGCAAAATGTCTGACATCCTGGCATCTGTGGATGTGTTTGTTTTATGTTTAGTAGCTTTTCTACAGAAGACAGAAACGGGAAATGCCTTCTTAATCTGCTAGGAGGAGAGAGTTCTGATGATACTCATCTATCGTCAATGAGAATGGGTCTTTATCTTTAATTCCTAATTAAAGTTTTTGCAAAGTACCTTTATCTAGTTCTCTTGTGATTTTAAGAAAAAGGAAAAGCCTTGAGTTTGTTGCTTCTGCCCATCTGTTTCTTTATATCATTTGTGATCTCAGGTAGTTGTTATTTGCTGAGCAAGGACTTTCCAGCTAGGATTGAATAAAGCTGTAGCTAGGTTTGAGAGTGAGAGTTTTATTGCTATCATTTAGAGTATTTGTTCATTCATTCATGCATGCCTTTGCTCGTAAATACCTCCACCTCATTCCACAAAAGATATGAAATGGAGCTTTATTGCTATGAATTCATGCTGGCATAAATATGAAGCTCTGTGTAATAATCACTTGGGCTATTCCCATACGTAGTGCAGTTACTTATGGCCGACGCAAAGTCTATTTTCCCATCAGAGGCTAACGTTCCCCTTTCCTTGATCGGGGTTTGGATAATGCTTCATTCGCAGCTGTTTTTTGCTTCAAAAACCCATCTACTTTATCCTTGCTGACCTTACCCTGACAGGTGGTGCCAGGATTTCCTGCAGGCACTTGTTTGTTTTAGCATTTTGGAGTATTTATACTGGCTGCCGTAAGGGAGCCAGGAGCCTGGGGCTTGTAAGTACCGGGTCTTGGTAAGTCTCCTTCCAGGTGGCAGCAGCAGCAGCAGCGTTAGTAAAATGCATTTCTGAATACTACCCTGTGTCTGAAATGATGCTTTTATCCATTAGAGTTGGGTGCAAGCAACAGAAATTAACTCTGAAGAATGAATGCAAAAAACAGTGTCTTGGTGAGCTATGTGTGACTGACAGGCAGGCAGGTCCCTCAGGGGAGCCCTGGGTGGCAGTTTGACGCTCAATGCCAACTGTCAGCCCAGGCTAGGAGTCAAACTGGGGAGTGATTATGATGTCTTGGCATGGGTCAGGGCCCACTTCCTAGCTAGGGGATGGTGCACCTTGACAACAGGCTGTGACAGGGGTGGGGTTGTAGCAATTAGGATGTTTTCACCAAAATGAAGGAAGAAGAAATGCCTTCCTGTGGGGGGGATGGGGAAATAGCAGCTGTCCACTACCCTCCTCTTTTGCAGTAATTTTCTCTCCATGTTTGATGACTGTTCTATCAGATATTGTTAAAATCTTTCCCCAGGATATGCAATTTACGTATCATCTTGATACGGTCTTCCATTTTGCTGAGTTCATGTTGTTTTCCTTAAAGCTAGGAAAACTTAGACTTGCTCATTTTTATTATTTTTTTTTGATAGACTTTGTTTTTCAGAGCAGTTGCGGGTTCACAGCAAAATTGAGCAGAAGGCAGAGGGAGTTTCCACATGTCTCCTACCCCCACACATTCACAGCCTCTCCCATGATCAATATCCCCCACCAAACTGGGACATTTATTACAACTAATGAACCTACATTGACATGTCATGATCACCCAGAGGCCATAGTGCAAATTAGGCTTCCCTTTTGGTGTTGGACATCCTATAGGTTTGGACAAATGTATAACAGCATGCATCTACCACCGTCATACCGAAAGAATAGTTTGAACCTTAAATATCCTTAAATATCCTATGTGTTCCACCCAAACATTCCTGTTTCCCTCCAACCCTTGGCAATCATTAATCCCCATTCTGCTGCACCCCTCACTAGCCTCTTGTGTGTGTGTGTGTCTTGAGACAGAGTCTCACTCTGTTACCCAGGCTGGAGTACAGTGGTGTGATCTCGGCTTACTGTAGCCTCCGCCTTCAGGGCTCAAGCAATTCTCCTGCCTCGGCCTCCAGGGTAGCTGAGATTACAGGTGCCCGTCACTACGCCCGGCTAATTTTTGTATTTTTAGTAGAGACGGAGTTTCACTATGTTGGCCAGGCTGGTCTCAAACTCCTGACCGCATGATCTGCCTGCCTCAGCCTCCCAAAGTGCTGGGATTATAGGTGTGAGCCACCACACCCAGTCCAGCCTCTTTAATGATCGTTTACTTGGGTAAATACAGTCTTCCAGTCCTGCTCATTCTCTCCAAAATCAAAAATTCTTTGGAAATCTCTGAATTTTTCAGATCAACATCATTTTGCCTATAAAACTCTCTCAGACCCTCCTTGAAATGGGATACCAGCCATTAAAAAAAATGAGAAAGCTGGACGCCATGGCTCACGCCTGTAATCCCAACATTTTGGGAGGCCAAGGCAGGTGAATCACTTGAGATTGGTAGTTCAAGATCAGCCCAGCCAACATGGCGAAACCTCATCTCTACTAAAAATACAAAAATTAACTGGGGGTATTGGCATACACCTGTAGTCCCAGCCACTTGGGAGGCTGAGGAAGGAGGATCGCTTGAACTCAGGAGGCAGAGGTTGTAGTGGGCCGAGACGGCACTACTGCGCTCCAGCCTGGGCAAGAGAGCAAAATACTATCTCCAAACAAACAAACAAAAAAAGAGTAGAGCCAAATGAAGACTTGTAGTGATTGCTTTCCTGTAATACCCTAACCTACCCTGACTTCTTCCCCACTTTTTGTATGTATATATATTTTCCATCTTCTCCTTTTGGGTTTGGTGGGAGGACCGGTCTGAACTGCCTGGTTCACCACACATGAAAGCCCCTGTCTGCGCTTTCTTCTGTCTTGGGAAATAGACTCAGGGAGGCTGAGAAACAGACCCAGGCCACCCTGCCAAAGGACTCCTCCATCACATCAGGAAGAAACAGGCAATGACATGAAATGGCACCTACTGTGAGCCAAGGGCTGAGTCTTGGTGTCTATTTTCTCTTTTCATGATCACGGGAACACTGTGAGCTCCTTTACCTCTCACCGCCTACATTTCCTTACCTGTAAGTGGCAACCATAATTCCTTCCTCCAGGACTATTGTGAGAGTTTGAGAGCTAGTTTGCAGGAAAGTAGGCCAATGAACCAGCTCCCCTGCATGCAAAGCTTGTTATTTCTCTGTGACAGAGGGAGCTCTTTAAAATCTTACCCTGCACGTTCCGCAGGACACCTTTCTCTGGATTTTTCATTCACGCAAACCCCTTTCAGTTCCTGCCACGCTCTGCAAGTCTCTCCTGTTGTTGAGAGGCTCAGGAAAACCCCCTGGAACTAATTCACCACTCTGGCTTGATGAAGTCACTTCCTGCTGGTCCGGGCATTGGCCTCTAGAACAATCAACCACTGTCCAATGGGAATTCTGTTGACATAAGTGTCTTACTTTGGATTGGGACAGATATTGGAGAAAAACCCATAAAATACCAGCAGGGAAGTGGGCAGTGGGACAGGAGGGAACACAGCGCACACACTCTGCACTGTCCAGCCAGCCACCATTATGTGAGCAGGAGCTGAATCCCAGAAGAACACGCTCCTGAGCTTTCTCCGTCCAAGTGATACCTGTAGGCTGGGGGAGGTCCCCGGACGCCGGTGAGACCTTGCGCCATTCAGTGTCCAGGCTCCTGACCGTAAGAAGAAATTCAAGAATGAATCAGAAAATAGTAAAAGTACGGTGATGTATTGCAAAATGAGAAGGACACACCCAAGAAAAGGGAGTGTGAGCGTTTTCAAGAGAGAAGGAATCCCTCTCAAGGGCGATTGGGGTTGCTACCTCTATGCATTTCTTGAACCAAGGAGTGGAATATTCACGAACATCCCCGAAAAAAAGGTGGAGATTTCTCAGAACTGAAGTGTCATTCATTTTTGCACCAAATACGGGTGCTCCTGGAACTGTGGTGGTCCTGGTGGCTGTGTGATTTAGTATGTTAATGAGTATGTAATGAGGTCCTAGGGAAAACCTAGGTCAAATCCAGTGCCACATTGGGTCCAGCTGGTCTTAGCCAGCTTGGCCCGCACCCTGGTTTTTCAGGGTCTTAGCCCCTAGCTTCTGCAGCTATTCCAACATTTTCCTCCATTTCCTCATGTGAAACTACTGACTGGAACTTTCTATTCTTCTGGGACCACCCTGCATTCTTCCTGTCTCATAGTGAGCAAGGGAGCTGGGGTATAAATACCCCAGTCACTGGGTGAGGGCTGCACCTGAGAGAGATACTATTTCCGCATCATATCCAGCCTGCTGCACAGATAAGCAAAGGCCTTTGGCTGTTGGTGCAAGTTCTCCAGCAAAGGAATGCAGGTGCTGGCAGGTGCATTTGGCGTGAGGTGCACTGTAGGGGGATGGCCTCCAGGGCACCCTCAATGCCTCTAAAAACCATTCACTCCTTAAAACCAGTTCATTCATCTCCTGGGGCTTCTGGCTCTTTTTCAGACAAGTTATTGCAGAGAGTCAAGTAGCCACGTGGAATTGCACTGAGCAGGCACATTTGACAATGACATTTTGATTCCAGAATGTGTCAAGCTTTGTTCTCAGAATATGGCCAGATCCCAATAATGTCTGTCCACTGTTGAGGGATCACTGCATGCAAGACCCTATGTGAGGTATGTTAAGTCCATTCAGTCATCCCAGCAGCCCTGCGAGGTAGCTGCCACTATCTCAAGCTTCTGGACTAGGAAAGGGAGCTGTAGGGAGGTTATGCCACCCTCCATGTCACTCACCACAGCCCACTTACTGCATGGTGGGCACAGGATCCATACCCTGAATGTGTGTGTCATGGTCAAGCTGCGGGTCTTTCCCAGCACCACATTTTCAAGCACAATAGCTGGATTAGGTAAGTGCTTACTTACGAGGGTGTGTTAGGAGCATATCTACTGAGTGCTTCCTGCATACACATGCAGTTATACACGCCTCACATGTAAGAATTTACACCCCCATGACGATGCTAGGAGGCGTGCACTGTTATTTCCATTATAAGGTGAGGAGGCTGTGGCACACAGTGAAGTTCAGTGCCATGTCCTCAGACGCCCAGTATACCAGACGCCAGTCCCAAAGCCCCTGAGTACCAGTCCTGTTCCGTCTTCATAACACACAGCCACTGTGGAATACACTGACATCAGCTTCGGATGGTTCCACTCACTGTGTGGGAGAATTTTCCTGGACCAGTGCCTGGCATCTGCCCAGGAGGCACTGCAGCACAGGGGACAGGGGGTCAGACTCCACTGGAATCCATATCTCCCTGCACACAGTAAGGCCTACTGTACGTCACTGAGCCTCTGTTTCCTCGTATTCAAAACAGAATCAAGCTTGTCTTTCTGGCTGGTTGGTGAAGATGGTTGGTGAAGATGGCACTAAATGAGAAGGGACCAGGGTAGGCGCCAAATGGTTGCTGCTACTGAGTTTGGGACATGAGTGCTGGTGGTTATCTGAGTGCCAGCTCTGCCTCACCCCGATCCAGCACATATGTACATGCACAGACACACATGTTCACACACTCACACATGTACACACATATGTCATGCACATATATGTGTACACGCACATGCACACACCATGCACACACATTCACACGTGCAGTCACACAGGCACACACACTCCATTAAACTTTGTATAGTTCATCAATATTACACCCAAGTCAGTATTTATTGAGCACCTATTGCACACCAGCATTATGCCAAGCACAAGAGATGAGGGGAAGCCGAGTGTGATGGCTCACATCCATAATCCAGCACTTTGGGAGGCCGAGGCGGGAAGATTCCTTGAGCCTAGGAGTTTGAGGGGAGCCTGAGCAACATAATGAGATCCCACTTCTATATAAACAACAACAACAACAAAAAGACACAAGGGGGGCCCAGAAATGAAACAGCCAGTGGAGGCATACCACCTCGTTTTCACAGGAAGCAGCAAAGACAGGCTGCCAGATACCTTTGCCACACTCCACTGGCTTCTGCCCTCTGAGAAAAGTGGCAGCCTGACTCATGAGAGCCGGAAATGAACTCGGTGCAATCCCAAACCCAGGGCCAGTCCACCCTGGAAGATAAACCCCATGGGGCCTTGTAACTACCGCCTCTTCTTTCTAGCAAGGTCCTGGCATAATTTTCTCTCTGCCACAGGCTTTATGGAGTGGGTTATAACTGTGCCTGAGTTAAACTGGGTTCCAGCAGAGCATTCCTAGGTGTGGACGGCATCAGGCACTCCTGCCACTGGCAGGTTTCATGTATATAGCTGTATCATCGATAGTACAGTGTTTCCGTATCATCAGAACTCAGCGCACTGTTTCCGGCCAGCATGATTGATGTAGACTGATAAGGGGGGTCAGTGATAAGTACCTGGCACACTCAAACTCTGCTAGTGTCAGGTAGCTGCCCTCCTTCGAGGCTTGATGAAAGTTACCTGAAAGTCACCACCAGTGGACATCCAGAACAGCTTAATTGGGGGTTGGCAGCCCATCTGCGGTGACACACTGCCTGTGTCCTCCAAAACTCAGTGGACTGGAGAACTGAGTCACAGTGAATCTTGTTACCCATACCCAGAGCCCTGAAGAACTCACATTGTTTGCATTTCCAGCCAGAGAAGTTGCCTTCTCTTGATCTTTGTAGCAATTAAATGTCATCTAGAGGGGAGAGATTTGTTGTTTAAAAATATTTTTTAATCATAGCTTGAGTTTGTTCTTGTAAAGCTGCCCCTGGGTCTGAGACCCCAGAGGAGCAGTACACTGCCTTGCAATTACTCCACAGTGGTCAAGACGGGTATGTTTTGCTCTGGGGAGAGTTGCTGAACACCACCTGTCTGAGCAAGGGACTCTTTGTGGCTGTCTGATCATTATGTATATCACATGGTCCTGCCCCTGAGTAGCTTGTGGCCTCCCGGGAGCTGTTAAGAAATCCAGACCAGCAAACAACATAGTTTTTATAAAAGCATCTGGCGTTAACCACATGGCGAGTGGTCCAGATAGGAATGCTGGAGAAGCTCAAGGGAGGAAGAGACTCCAGGGGCTCAAGAGGTTTCGCAGGGCTAGCAGGACAAGACAGAGTTTGAATGGGACCATTGCAGCTAAGTGGAATAAGGAAAAGCTGATAGTGCAAGAAGGTCAACGATCTCGGGTGTATCTGGGGACTGTGGGGAAACTCATTTTGCTGGAGTCGAGAGATTGGTTGAGGAAGTGCAGGCTGCACTCTGGAGCCAAGCTAAATAAACTGGACTTCATTCTGAACTGGGAGTGGAGGGGTTCCATGGGCAGAAGAGCACTGTGGGAGGATCCAGGGGTGAGTGGAGCTCTGGAGGCTGTTAGAAAGCCAAGTTCCCATCCAGGGAAGAAAGAGAAGGACTCAGAGTGGGGAGGAGGAGTGTTCCGCCGTGAGATGTACGCACAGTGTTCAAATTCCAACTTTGCCGCGAGCTGATTAAGTGAACCAGTGCTGGCTATACAATCTCTCTAAACCTCGCCTTTCTCATCCCTGAAATGGCAATAATAATCCCAGCCTCAAACAATGATAGTTAAAATTGTATGAAATATCATGTATGTAGTGCCAGCTACATACATAGTGTCCAGCCCCACGTAGGGGGTCCCTGTTCCTCGTAGGGAGATGGTGTAGCAGTGTTGTCCTGCAGCCAGTTCATAGCAGTTGGCAGGAGCCAGTTGTTACCATTTCTTCCCAGCTCTGCGTTCAGTGACATCGTGAGAGTAACTTGAAACTGGCCACAGTGGAAGTACTCCTATCATTGGAATTAGGCAAACACTATTAATTCAGGCTTTCCCCACCTCCAGAGAATCAGATGTTAAACATTTGCCAGTGTACTTCTGGCAAAGAAAAGGAAAAGAGCCAGAGTTAGTGACATCAAATGAGAGAAGACTAACCTTGCAAACCCGAGCCACCTGCGCTATGTGTCCTGTTGTCTGTCCCACACCCTCGCAAGGCGTTTTGTCTTGGTTTGTCCAACAGAATCACCACATCTTACTCAGGTTCCAGTGCTGAGCTATTTGGAAACCAGGGTGGGGGGTGGACTTCAGTGTCATCTTGCTAAAAAAGTTCATTGCTGAAAAGTGTATTGTTAAGACAGAACTTCATATTTCTCCCAGCCTTTATACAGCATCCATGGATAGAATCGTTGACTTGATTTTACTACACTGAGGTCCCACTGAGGAAGGCCGAGTTCCTAAATCATGCGCCTGACAGGTGCCATATTTCTGAGCACAGAGCCAAGCTGTGACCTTCTAGTTTCACAGTAGCTAGAGCTGGGTGACATGCATAATAAAGGGAGCACATGGAGCATTTTTAAAATATTGAATGAAACTGGAACCATACAGATGTGTCAGTCTGAAACTGGTTACCAGAAGCAAGGTGATCAATCTTCCTGCCTGTCTTATGATGCTGATGTGACAACCACAATGACTTTCAGTTGGCAAAAGGATTTGGAAGTATCTGGCTTGCCAAGGACTGTGCTCTGTATATGATTTCATCCTTTCACCTACTCTGTGAGTGAGGTTTTAGTGTTTCCCTCTTATATATAGGGAAGCGAAAAAGCTTGGAAGGTTAGCACCTCTCTCTGTCCCCCACAGATATTAAAGGGCTGAGCCAGGATTTGGGCATGGGTCCATCTCATTCGCCTCTGCTTGACCCATTGTCTCCAAGCTGCTGCTCAGCTGGAGGCTCCTCCTTGACATCAGCTCACCGTGGCTCCCTCTGTCTAGAATGTTCTCCCTTGCCCAGGCTTTCATGTGAGTGTCTCGTTTTCATTTCGATCTCACTCTCTTCTCCTCTGCAAGGCTTTTCCTGATCACCTTCACTAAAGAAGCCCTCCCCAACCCTGCCCACCTGTCATTGGTCACGTCCTGTACTGTTGCCCAATGGGACGGCTTTCAGAGCCCGTAGCACTCTCTGAAGTTACCGTATTGTGGGTTACCTGTTTGCCTGTGATCGTCCTTCCTCTTCTAGAACGGAAGCTCCATGAGAACAGGAACTTATATCTTGTTCTCTTTCATAAATGCAGAGTACAGAAGAATGTGTGGCATATAATAACTACACAATAAATATTAAAAGAATGGAGGGATGGATGGACAGATGCATAGTTCCATGGAAGAATGGATGGATGGAGGGATACGTGGATGGATGGATACATGGATAGACACATGGATGAATGATGAATGCGGGTGGGTGGATGAATGCAGGCACAGATGGATACATGGATGGATGAGGTTGTACAAGCTCAAACCAGCTCACATTGGAGGAAGCTCCTTCTTAGTTGAAGCCCCTGTGACTGTGTTGCAGCCTGTCCCCTGCCATCTCCCTGAAGGAGTCTATCTCCTAATCTCTCTCCTAGAGACCTGTATCCCTACTTTATCCTCTCTTCTCAGCCTGAGCTGTGTCAGCCTCAGGAGCAAGATGAGTGATAAAGTGTCAGCAAGGACACAGAGAGCTGGGTGTGCAGAGGCTTTGTTGTAACCAGCAACCAGGAGCTACTCCCTTGAGATGGCCTTTGGGTGCAACCCTATGTGACTTCCCAGCCTTCCTTCCAGCTCCCCAGGATATCATACCCCTGGGACTCCCTTGTTGGTGTCCTCATTAGGCCAACAAATGCAAATTAACCCCTGACTCACAAATAATGGGGATAGAGAGTTACCACAACACATATGACCTCTGTCATCCAGTTTCACTCAGTCTAGAGAAAGAGAGAGATCAATAAATAGACCCTTTTAGTATAAAAACTGGCACGAAAGTGATATTTGAGGTGAAAACACGACAGTATGACAACAGCAGAGAGAAAGGCACATCAATCAAATGGAAGGAAGGAAGGAAGGAGGGAGGGAGGGAGGGAGGGAGGGAGGGAAGGAAGGAAGGAAGGAAGGAAGGAAGGAAGGAAGGAAGGAAGGAAGGAAGGAAGGAAGGAAGGAGGGAAGGGACAGCTGGGCAGGTAGACCAGAGCAAGGATGTCCAGGCAGAGGAAACAGCTTAAGCAAAGGCTCGGTGGCCTGAGAGAGCTGGACCTGTTCACTCAGCACATGAACAGGACTGCGATGGGCCTTGTGTATCCTACTGTGGAATCTGAGCCTGGGTCTGTAGCCAGTGGAGATGCCTAAAGGCCTGAATGCAGAAAGATGGCCTGATTGGATCTGAATTTTAGAAAAAGCTCATTCAGACACAAGATCAGACTGGAAGGGAAGAGAGAAGAGGCTGCGAGACCACGTAAGAGATGAAGCCAGCCTGGACCAGAGGAGGAAGTAAGAAAATCAAAGGTGTACAAGAGCTCAGAAAGCCGAGGAAGGCAGAATGGGAATGTTTTGGTGATTAACTTGATGCAGAGGGTGAAAAGGAAGGGTCTGACCCATTTCACTGGTTGGGAAGAAGGTTCCTGACCTCCTCACTGATCTCCCTGAGATCTAGCGCACTTGACTCCACCCTCTGCCCGAGTGCCTCAGTCACATGGCTGCTTGGAGGCTTCTCAGCAAGTCCCAGGTGACTGTCTCTAATCCAGTGGCATCCAAAACCCATGGGAGGTGTTAAAACCAGAGTCCTATGCTCCACCTCAGACCCACCAAATGGAGATCTCCCATGCCTGGGCCTGGGAATCTGTGTCTTTGAGTCCCACAGGTGTTTCTGGGATCCACTGCTGTCAGACATCAGTCTGGGAGACACGAGTTCAGTCTTCTCCACTAACTTGGGGAAGGGGGCCAAGTGAGGTTTTAGTGTCTCCATTTTGCATATAGGGAAGTAAAAGCCTGGAAGGTTAGCACCTCACTCCATGCCCCACAGATATTAAAGGGCTGAGCCAGGACTCAAGCGTGGGTCTATCTGATTTGCCTCTGCTTCGCCCACTGTCTCCAAGCTGCTGCTTGGCTGGAGGCTCCTCCGTGACCTCAGCTCACCGTGGCTCCCTCTGCTTGGAATGCACTCCCTTGCCCAGGCTTTCACATGGGTACCCTGTGAAACCCCCTCCAGGCCCACGCATAATTTTGCTGACATACTGAACGCCAGGTCTGTATCAATCACCCTGTCACACACGGGCACAGAATCTCTGCAGGAGGCAAGTGGTATGATGTGTCGTGGTCGTGGTCTGGCTGGTCTGTGTTACATCAGACATGGAAGGCAGCCTGGAATAGCCTAAGACAAAGGCAGTTGTTTCTCTGGCCAACACTGTCAGAACATTAAACAACTAAAATAGCAACAAAGGGATGGGCCAAGCAGTCAAGTTTGGGAACAGCTTTAACGACTAATTTCTAATGAGAGTTTCAAAACACTAATTTTCCAGAGCAGAAAATCAAGTTGTGCTCATTTATAACCCGTCATCTGCAATGAGATGGAGGATATTTCTTTCTGTGTTGTCAGTTAAGTTTCTGAGCAGGACAGAATACAAAGTAGGGGAGCTGGGCCATAAATCAGCTCCTTGGGAACTGATAAATGGATATTGTACAAATCCTGCATTTGCATTGGTGCTGAGGACATAAATCTAATTCTCATGATCTTACTTTAGAAAAAAAAAATATCCCTTTGAAGTCAGAGTGAGCAATTTATGTAGGCATTCTTTCCTGACTATTTTTCTCAGCTTTTGAATGACTGTCTTTGCACTTTCTGCACTTAGACAACATTGTAAAATGCTGCATTGTCCTGTAGAGAAAACTGGACTTGGGTCTGAAACTTACCACAGGGATAATTTTGTAACTTTTGTGCTCAGCCATGAATAACAATTGCTTTGGGAAAGACTGTCATAATTTGTTAGTTAGAAGACGCCTTAGAGACCATCATTTCGCATGACCCTGGTTTTATAGGTGTGGAAACTGAGGCCCAGGAGTGACGGTCATGTGCTGCAGGTCACAGGCCAAGTTTGTGACAAGATTAGGGCATCTTTTCAGGTTTGGTACAAGCAAGGACCCGAGGTAGGGTCCATTCATTCATGCATTTATTCATTCATTCTCCAGGCAAATCGCTGTCTCGGCACATTCTGCTGTAGCCGTTGGAACTAAAGAGGCAGAACCTGCAGAGGAGACTCTGGAGGACTTTTGTTTGTTCAGCATTTGCCAAGGGGGCAAAAATGAAAGAAAAATCAAAACATCCCTGTCCTCTTTTGACCCTCTATAATTCAAGAGAATTCTGAAGACTGTCGAGGGAGGGGTGTTTGCCTTGTGCCTTGTTTTGTTCTGTTTTAGCAGCCCTGGAAATCATGGAGGACTCCCTTCCTTGAAGTTAACTTTCTTATGTATAACAGCGATATTTATTTATGAGATATAATTCACATACTGTATAATTCAGCCATTTTAAATATACAGTTCAGTGTTTTTTAGTGTAGACAGAGAGTTGAGAAGCCATCACCACCATCGATTTTACATTTTCCACATCCTAAAATGAAGCCCCATCCCCCTTGGCCGTTACGTCTCTTCTTCTCCCCACAGCCCTAGCAACTACTAGTCAGCTTTCTGTCTCTGTGGGTTTGCCTAGTACGGACATTTCATTGGAATGAAATCATCTAGCATGTGATATCCTTAAAGGTTTCGTAGCAGGAAGACATCAGCATGGGAAGGGACGCTGCTTAGTGTTTGGAGAAAAGATACATTCATCATTTTATTTTCTGTTTCTCAGCTTGATAAAAGTTTTCCAACAGGTGGAAACGTTGAAAGAATTTTACAGCAAATACCCTTTGCCCCATCGCCCAGATTCTCCCACGACATTTTCCTCTGCTTGCTTTATTCGGTGCACACCTATCCATCTGTTCCAGAGATCACCACCGCGGCAGTGGGTTCTCAAAGAAGAACCTTCCAACCTTCCGCATTGAGAAAGAAAAATGTTCATTTTTACTAAATAAAATATCAATGTTGGAGATTTTATAAGCCGAGAACGTTAGTAGGACATTAACATTAGAAGCCCTGAAAGATAAAATGGCATTCAAAGGACAGAAAAGGTATAGGATAGCTCTTCAGGAAAGGCCTGTGTGTTCAGGACAGAAGGAGTGAGGACCAAACAGGTTTGGGAATGACACATCCCTTGATGGGACCGGTTGACAACTTTGCTCTCCAGTCAGGGCAGGGCGGCCCAGGGAGTGAACCAGGTGGTTGGCAGGGAGGGCAGCCATTCCCGCCCTCTGCTAATGGGCTCTCTTCTCCAAGGAGCTTTTGGGATTCGAGGGTTTAAGTATCAAGTCTGACTGATGCATTTGGAGGGAGTAATTGAAAACGGCCTGAGGGAAGGTGCTTTGCTTTTTCCTTTGTGAGGCAGAAGCTTTTGAAAACAGTGATGGTACAAAGAGCCACAGCACAACTGGTACAAAGAGCCGTCGCTCCTCTGAGGAGTCCATTACGCAGAGACATGGACTCAGATGTGGGTAGCAGTGATCGTGCTGCCTGGAGAAGGGGAACGGCACCGTGGGCAGGCCTCGGAGCCACACACCGCGTCTCTCTGCCTCACAGTCTATCCTTGACCACAGGGTGTAAGTCCTTGATGTGCACACAGGGCCCTGGAGAGAAGCCACCTGCTCTCACCCGCTGACCCCACAAGCCTGTGAGCCATGAGTGGTGTGATTGGCTAAGGGTTGAATGGCAGTAGCTATGCACATGTGCATGTGCGTGTGTGTGTTGTGAAGACACATTTAATTGGAGTTCCTGTGAAGTGAGGAGGAAAGGTCTTGACAAACAACAGTTCAATAGCTCCTGCCAATATGTGCAATGCAATTCTTTTTAGTGAGTGAATTAGGCTTGATAGGAACTACGTTAAAGCTTCTGTTGGAATACGAATTCACAATGCTCGTGTTTGTAATTTACCCATTCAGTCACCAGTGTTTACCAAGTGCCAGCGGATGCCTGGGGAGAAGACAAAGCAAAGATAAATAAGCGCAGCTCTCGGCCTTCAAAGCACTGTGCCCAACGGGAAGGAAAACACACAATTACAGCGTGCTGTTTTTATTGTATATATGTTTACATTTCAGGCTGGGCCTTGTGAAATTGCTGCCATGACCAGAGAAATGGTAACTGTATGGTTCACCCTAACATTGAGATAGTGTTGTCAGCTCAGGCTACCAAAACCGAATACCATAGACTGGGCAGCTCAAATATAGACACGTATTTCTCACAGCTCTGGAGGCTGCAAGTCCAAGATCGTGGTTCTAGCCGGCTCAGTCTTTGGCGAGGGCTTTCTTTCTGGCTTGCAGACAGCTACATTCTTGCTGTGTCCTCATGTAGCTTCATTTCCTTGGGGCATGTGCCTGGAGGGTAGGGGGTAGGGAGCATACGGGGTATCCTTTTGTAAGGACGCTCGTCCTATCAGATGAGAGCTCCATCCTCATGACCTCATGTAACCTTAACTACTTCATAAGGAGGCCCATCTCCAAATACAGCCACACGGGGGGTAGGGTTTTATCAACATACAGATTTTGGGGGAACCCAAACGTGTAGTTCACAAGTATAAAATGGATATTTCTGTGTATACATATCATATACTGTTACATATCATATATGACATACATATTATACATATATGTATAGATAGTAAATATACCATCTATAGTAATAAGGTTTCACAAAGAAGAGGCAATGGAAATGTAGATATATAAAGGAAAGCATCTTTGTAGTACTAGTTTTTTTAATTGCCAAAAAAAAATTCTTACTGCAAAAGAAATATGGGTTCATGGTAAAAATTTTAGAAACTGAGATAAACAAAAATAAGAAAGACGTAAATACCCAGATACCACTACTCCTGAGACCTAGGCCAGACAGCGAGTCATCCCTGTTTTAAGAGCTTGGGTGCTGGGGTTGGACTACTCCACGTACTAGCTGTGTGTCCTGGAGCCAGCTACTTAGTCCCTCACCACCTCTGTTTCCTCATCTATATAATGGGTCGATAATCCCACCCACATGAAGTTATCGTGAGAGTTAAATTAGCTGACCCACATAAAGTCCTTAGAAAGTCCTCGGCACAAAGCAAGTGCTCAATAAATGTTATCTTCAACTCTATTATCAGCATTATGGTCATAATTATTACTGCAACTGCCACTAGCATTCCCTTCCAAGGTATTTTCTCAGCCAGCAGCAACAAATAGGTTTGGGATTATATGTCAAGCCCTGTGAATAAGAAGGGCTTGGCACACAGGGCTTGATCCGGTCATTGCCAGGTCATTATTATGTTTATGAGAAGGGGGCAGCAAGCCTGCTGCATATTTGCATGTGGACCCTCACTGTGCTACACACATACCTACATACTGTGAAGATTAGATCTGCCATCTTTACTTCATGTATGTTTTCATCTTGTCATGCTGTGTTCATCACGGCTTTTAACGTCTACATAGCATTCCATTTTCACTTTTGATTTTTCTTTTCTATTTTTCTTTTCTTTTTTCTGAGACAGAGTTTTGTTCTTGTTGCCCAGGCTGCAAATACTACGATCTTGGCTCACCACAACCTCCACCTCCCGAGTTCAAGCGATTCTCCTGTCTCAGCTTCCCGAGTAGCTGGGATTACAGGCATGTGCCACCACACCCAGCTAATTTTGTATTTTTGGTAGAGATGGGATTTCTCCATATTGGTCACGCTGATCTGAAACTCCCAACCTCAGGTGATCCGCCCTCCTCAGCATCCTAAAGTGCTGGGATTACAGGTGTGAGCCACAGTGCCCAACCATTTTTTTTATTTTTCTGTAGTAAGCACAGATGGAGAAAACATAATTGTTGCTAAATATTTCTGCCAAGTAAGTTTGAGTTATGCTTTATTCTAAGGCCCTCCCTCAGACCTTCACAGTGCAAATCTGAGTATTAAAGGCTCTGAGAGTTCTTGCATTCCCCAATTTTGGAATGTGCTCCTTGTAGCTATTTCTTTAAGCCAAATTATTAGAGGAAGCATTTCTGGATCAAAGACGATGTACAGTTCACAGAGATTTTCATTTATTTCCCTCTAGTATGTTGTTTTAGGAGCTGACAAACTTAGAGATACCTCCTTCTGGGCTAAACTGTGACTTTTTAAAATCACAATTCGATGAAAAGTTCAAGACACTAAAATATACGGAGATATTCTTTTAAAAAATCAAACAATCAAACCAAATACAAAGAATCATCTGTTTTGGTTTTTTTTCACTTTTATTTTAGATTCAGGCGGTGCATGGGCAGATTTGTTACCTGGGTGTATCGCGTGATGCTGAAGTTTGGGGTGCGAATGATCCCATCACCCAGACAGTGTGCATAGTACCTGATAGTTTTCAACCATTCCATCCCTTCCATGCTCCCCCTTCTAGCAGTCCCCAATGTCTATTGCTCCCATCTTTGTGTCTGTGTGTACTGAGTGTTTAGCTCCCACTTATAACCGAGAACATGCAGTGTTTGGTTTTCTGTTCCTGTGCTAATTTGCTTAGGATCAGTGGCCTCCAGCTGTATCCATGTTGCTGCAAAGAAAGCACAATTTCATCCTTGTTTATGGCTGCATAGTATTCTAAGGTATACACATACCACATTTTCTTTATCCATAATACCATTAATGGGCACTGGATTGGCTCCCTGTGTTTGCTATTGTGCATAGTGCTGCAATAAACATACAAGCGCATGTGTCTTTTTGGCAGAACAATCTATTTTCTTTTGGATATATACCCAGTAATAAGATTGCTGAGTCAAAGGGTAGTTCTGTTCTAAGGTCTTTGAGAAATCTCCAAACTGCTTCCGACAGGGGCTGAACTAATTTGCATTCCCACCAACAATATATAAGAGTTCCCTTTTCTCTGCAACCTGGCTAGTTTCTGTTACTTTTTGACTTTTTGATAATACCCATCCTGACTTGTGTGAGATGGTATCTCATTGTGATTTTGATTTGCATTTCTCTGAGGATTAGTGAGGTGGAGCATTTCTTCATATGTTTCTTGGCCACAAGTATGTGTTCTTTTGAGAAGTGTCTGTTCATGTCTTTTACCATTTTTAATGGGCTTATTGTTTGCTTGTTGAATTGTTAAAGTTCCTTATAGATTCTGGACATTAGACCTTTGTCAGATGCATAGTTTGTGAATATTTCTTTTCATTCTGTAGGTTGTCTGTTTATTCTGTTCATAGTTCCTTTGCCAATTTTTTGTTTTGGTGCAGTTGCTTTTGGGGAGTTTGTCATAAATGCTTTGCCAAGGTCAATGTCCAGAATGGTATTTCCTACATTTTTTTTCATCTGGATTCTTTTCTGGTCTTCTGGCAAGTCAGTTTAGAAGAGGTTGATTTATTCAGAAAGTATCCATTTTTCTTTTCTAGGTTTCAGACAGGAAAATGTAAAATGAGTAAAAATTTTGTATATAAACTAGCTCAGAGGTTTGTGGAAGATTTAAATACTGCATGACAGGTAGCAGGTATTTGATAAATGCCAGTTGTGAATACTGCTTTTCAGATTAAATAACAAGGCTGAAAGTAAATGTTTTGGACAGGCTCTCTACTCTTCATACATCCAACCTAAAGGTAATCATCCTGGCTTATTTATTCAACAAATATTGAGAAGCTCACACTATGAGCCAGATCCTAACTAGCCATGAGGATAGCAGTGAATGAGACAGTGTGGAGTTTCCATTCTAGTGGGAAGACAGGCAATGAACAAGCCAATGCATGTCTGACCACACAACTGGTGTGATTACGGCTTACAGCTCTTGCCCATGGGAGAGTCAACAGCGTAATGGGATGGAGAGCAACTGGGGGAGGCCATCTTAGATGGGCTGGTTAGGAGGGAGGTGACATGTGATCTGAAGGGTGATAATGAACCAGCCAAGGGGAACAGAGAGAGGAGACACCGCTAGCTAATGCAAAGGCTGGGAGGACGGGAGAGCCTGGCTGGCTTTGGGCTGCAGAACAGGATGAGTTGATGGCAGGAGATGAACAGGGATCAGCCTGTGAAGCCCCAAAGGATTTGAAGCCTGAAAGGGACCTGACGTACATTTTTTAAATACCACCCTCCTGCTCTGTGGGCAAAAGAATGGAGGACCCAGAAACTGCAGTAGGATTGTATTTCTACACTAGTGCTAGTGTAGAACCTCCTACATCCAGAAAGATGGCGCAGCCGAGCCACATTTCTCCTGGCAACTGACGTTCCCACGTGTGGAAACAGCTGGCACCCTTTTACAGAGGGAGGCTTGCAGGCCCAGGATGCATCTCATCCCCCTTGCTAATCTCAGTGCTTGACACCACTGACTACACCAAGGGTACCAAACCCAACTGCTTCCCACAGGGATTGAGCCATGCTTGTCGTCATGTAGCCTTGAAATCCCTAGGGATATGAATTCCTCGGAATTCCATAGCTTGCTCTTCCACTGGCTTCTGACACGTTGAATTTTCTGCCCATTCACTCCCCCATCTTTAACCAAGGCCTATATGGCCAGACATGTGGCAAGTCAGTCTAAGAGAGAAAGACAAATTCCATACCTGGGAGATAACCACCTTGTGTGAAAATTACAACATCAGATAGTAAATGGCCTTGGTGAAGGTAAGCATCCCGAGGGCAGGCAGCTCCCACCATGATCACTGTGAACTCCCCAGTCCCTACCAGAGTACTGGGCAGATAGAAGGTGGTCAAAGCACATGTAATGAATGAACACTGGAAATCGGTACACAGGGCTGGGAATCTGTGGTTCTGAGCACTTCGTGGTAGAAATAACTCTCCAGCTCCTTCACAGAACAGTCAGTAGCATCACCTGTTTTGGCGATGGTGCCTCCAAACAATGATCCATGAGAGCACAATGGACTTGTGCTCCCTGGTGAGCTCACTCCATGTGAAACCCAGATGCTCCTGTCTCCAGGGACCCTGCAGCTCTCCCAGTAGCCTGGCCTCTATCACAAATGCAGTCTGTAGATGGCTGTCTACGGGATGCCTCTGAAAAGGGAGGTCCAGCCATCACCTACACAAAGCACAGCTGCCTGTAAGAACTTCCTTGCTTGGCAGCCGGCCAGACCACATTCACTGACCTTCAAGGCATAATGTGAGGCCCAGCCATCTATCTCACTCTGGTCCTGGTGGCAGCTGGCTTCATTTATTGACTTCTTGAAAGTGCCAGTATCCCTGCTCAGCTTGGTATGAGCTGGACTCAGAGATCCGGTGCCAGAGCAAAGGCCACAGTGTGTCAATTAATCACCCAATAAAAATAAACTCTGAAAGCAAATGCAGAGGGGTGATTAACTTTCCCATTATGGTCTTCTGACATCCCGGTTTGCTCTCCCAGTGAGCGTGTTTCTTTGAGATAAACCACCCTGAGAAACTGAGCGCCTGGCCAGACACCACCATTCCTTGGCATAAGTGAACAAAAACAGAATATGACCTGCAAGCAGTGCAGCCTGAGACCTAGGCAGAGAGAGCCCCCTGCCCTGGGTTGCACACTGCGGAGGGCCTTAGAGAAACTCTGAAGCAAAACCCAGACTATTTTATTCTGCTTTTTGCTCTTGTAATAAAGTGTTATTAGTATTTAGTAACCAGATAAACCCCCAAAGCTCTACCTTCCCTCCTGTGACCATCCATGTACTCCAAATCATTAACAGGGACCAGCAACAGCCATTACCAAAAGAAGATTGGAAGCAAAAAAAGGAACTTACCATGAATCAATTTAAAGTGAGGACCAAAGTGTGACTCAAAACTTAAAAATATATATATTTGGTTAAGATATGATTGTTACCAAAATACCAAGGGTTTGATCTGAGTCCTGCTGTTCACCACACAGAAAGCTAATCACTGAGACAACAAGACAAAAGCCAGGGAAGAAGGCTTTAATCAGGTGCTGCTACAGCCAAGGAAATGAGAATTCAGCCTCAAATCCGTCTCCCTGACTGACTAAAATGAGGGGTTAATGCAGCAGAGAAGAAATGTAGCCATGTATGGGAAAACAGGAATTAACGAGGGGCCAGGAAGAGAAATTGGTCAGTAGGAAACAGGTGGTCCTTTAGGCAGTCCTGATGGGTGGGCGGTCTGGCTCCTTATTATCCAGAGGCAGTGATCTGGTGGGTTTCAGCTCCTTGGTTTTATCTGGGAGACCTGATGGTTAGCTTCTTGAGAAAGGAACTCAGATAAGACAGTTGCAGCTTTCTCAAGTTTTAAGACTGGAAGGGACAAATTCTATGGTTATTTAAAAAAAAAAAAAAAACCATAGGCATCAGTTCTATGGGACAATTGGGCCACTTTATTTTGGAGAAAAAAATGATAAACATAAGTTTGTTTATAAGTTTAACCATAATCATAGGCTATTCTCAGAGTGAACACAGATGAGTTGTTTTGTTTTTGACATAATTTTTACAACATTCCATGACAGTACATGCCATGTGTCACCTTACACTCAGCTTATGCCATGCATTTATAAAGAGGTTGTCTTTCCTACCCACTCAAGGGCTTTGTCCATTTCCCAGAGGGCCTCTCCCCAGTCCTTTGCCACTCAAATCACTCTTTCGAAGCAGCTATGAATCCACTCTCCTTTCTCTTCTTCAATCATTGATTCTCTTCTCTCCATTGCATTTTCACTTGTCATGGATTTACATATGATTCTTTTTTTCTTCTTCTTTTATTGCTTTACTTGTAATTGGTAAATAATAATTGTATATATTTATGGGGTGTAATGTGATGCTGTGGCCTATGTACACATAGAAATTTTGATCAACATTTCCCCCTTCCTCAGTCCTCTCCCTGCTACTATGAATTTGACTCTTTTAGATTCTGCAGATACATGAAATGATAAAGTATGTGTCTTTCTGTGCTTGGCTTATTTCACTTAGCATTACTCTTATACTCTGAGCATCCTCCTAGAACTCTGCATCTTTTGTGAGATTGACAGTCATACTTTGTGCTGGACTGGTGCTTCTTTGGGATGGTTTTGTCACTGGGAGGAGACAACTCACGAAGTCTGCTGACCAGGTAACACCAGGATATTTAGCTGCAAGAGAGAATTATGGGCCTGGTCAGGAGTTCATTCATGACATTGCAAATGGAATACTGGGATGACGAGCAGTGTTTGTGGGTCTTGTTCATATTCGTATTCTCAGGCCTAGGAGTGCAGAGAAAAAGGGATAAAACATACTGAATGAAAAGAGTGTGAACAAATGGATGAAGAGCCTCACACCAAGGAAAGCTTACATTGCTACCAACTGGTTCCAAACTCCAAGTCTTCCTGTTCTTTTCTGAGTGCAGTTTATACTGCTTAGAAAAAGTCACCCAACCTGAATACATGGAGGTAGCAAATTTAACCCTAGACCTGACAGTACATACAGGAACAGGCTTGATCAGTTGTTAATAACGATAATGATAATGAATAATGAAAGCAATCCTGCGGCTGTACCTTTAAGCATCTGTGCAATGCTTTCACTCACACCAAGAATGTTCAATCCCTATTTTCCTCTAGGATTGATAAATCTGTTTCTGGATTTCAGAAATCAGATAGCTTCTGAAGTCTCAGCGTGTTAATATAGTAACTAAATATGTTAAGGTCCTAGCCTCTCTATTTTTAATTACTATTTAATTTTTTATTTCCTAATTAATTTATATGATATTGTTAAATTTGTGGCTTTACACCTGGAATCACTTGGTTGGGATTTCTCTGTAACACTTTGCAATCAATTTGGTCGAAAGCAACAATGAAATGATCCTTATGAAGTGTCAGATGACCCTTTACATGGGACATAAATATCTTTGCAAAGATACTTATAAAGCTGTGAAGATGCCATTTCCTTGCTCTAATAACTGCTGCATTTATGTAGGTTTCAAAACTGGGGTGGGGGAGGGCAGTGGTAGTGAGGGCATAGGGGAGACTATGTAAATCTCCCCTACAAATAAATCTGTAGAATGGACTAGAAAGCCCTGACTAAGAAGAGCCTGGTCACAGCAAAATCCTATTGCAGGCACAAAAACGTCCAATTGCAGCAGTTGGGAGACCTTTGGTAAATTCTAACAAAGAATGAACAGCCTCAAACAAGAGGCCAGGTATGAACTTTGCCAGGAGAAACTAGGAGCAGACTTGCTTGCCTGGAACAGGTGGTGAGAAGGTTTTTAGAGAGGATGTGTGCAGTCCCTGGCAAGTAGCTGGTGCCCAGGAAATGCCATTTTATTGTTTTCCAGGGAAGGCTCAGTGCACATGGGATTCACACATGAAGGAAAAGGTCAGAGAGTCCACAGGAAAGGGTGGGAGCTCAGAACGGTGGTTCTCAGGTGCTTGTCTGCAGGCATGCCCCTAATTCATGCTGACCATGCCCACATTCAGTGGCACCTAGCTGTGGCCCTACCCCGTTCTTGCCTACTAGTAAAAGTGGCAAAGAGCGACTATTTCCTAGACTAAGTCATTCTCAGACTTCAGTTATTGCTGAGCACTGTTAGACACGAGTTCCTTGATATCTACATCACAGCTGAGTAGTTTATCTCAGTGGTGAGTCTTGAAATTTGACTTCAAAATTACTAAGAGCCTTCCAATGAAAGAACTAGTTAAGCCAATATTGTTTCAGCATTTATAGTGATGAAGATATTAAATCCACCTACATACATGTGCTATATAATTTTAAACCTTTCTCAAATGTATATAATTTTTATAAACAGAAATACAATTTTAAGAAAGTTTTACATCAATGTA